>NC_081856.1:9267986-9584735 GCF_963259705.1 Myotis daubentonii | reverse complement strand
CTGGAGGGGGTGGGTCTAGGAGACACAGACGCCCAACTCTCTCACGGAGCCATGGAGACCGAGTGAGGTACGTGGGAGGCCTCCAGAACAGGGCGTGGCCCACAATGAATAGCGGCCATCATTTGAGAGCAGGGACTGTGTCTTGTTCACGGCAGACCCCAGTGTTACAAGGCGTATCCCTAGCAACAGCTTGTTAGGTGGGGATGAGCAGTAGCCTCTCTGTAGCTGGGCCCATATTTCTAAGTTTCCTGCCTTGATCTTACTTCCCATAAAGCTGCTTGGCTAACCCAGCAGTTCTTAACCCCGTGGCCTCGAGGCCTTGGAAGACCTGGTGCAATCATGAATGAGTTAAATGCTATCTGATTATAAGCCAGAGGGCCTGTTTTCATTTTCAAAACTCCGTGTGTCAGTGACTCTAATGCAATGTCCAGCAATGTCTTGAGCAAGTGACCGGCAGGGGACATAGGATGCTGTTTACTCAAGATAGCCCCATCACGCAAAAGCAGCTTGCCTAACTGGCTTTGTAAGCGATGGTTACGAGACCACCATTGCAACAGGGATGGCCTGGGGTGATGGTCCCAGGAAGGGCTGGTGCCCCCAGGCCAGGTTTGGGGCCATCTCCCTCTTTGTGAAACCCTTGGGACCCTGGGTCTCTGGTAAAGAACAGGGGAAAGCCTTGTTGTGGATGGAGGGGTCTTTTTAAGGATGGGTGTCCTGGGAAGAAGGCTTTGTGCTAGCTAGGAGGGCACAGCCCCCGCATCAGAGGAGGCTGGCGGGGTTGCTGGGGCTCATGGAAGCTGAGGATGATGTGGTTTGGTTCAAAGGCCAGTTGCTGAGCAAGAACACGGGGACTTAGGCATTTGAAAGAGTTGGTCTGGGTAATGGGTCTATGGGATTGGGGGGCATCACTCTCTTTCTAGCACCAAAAGTGTGATGAGTGGGTGGCCGCACGCCCTGCCTACCTTCAGGGCTGGCCCTTATGCATGTCTGCTTAAGGTCAATATTAAATCCTTCCTTGTTTCTACATTTGTGGCTAGAGTCTGAGTTACAACCACCATCACCACTCCCCACCCTCATCCGAACAGCTCTGTAATATTTAAAAGCACTTTCACGTGCTCTCAATTAATCCTCACAATAACCCCAAGAGATAGGTATTATTATACCCATTTTACAGCTGGGGAAATTGAGGTGCAAGGTTCTAAGTCAGTGTGTCCCATAGAAATATAAAGTGGGTCAGAAATGGGAGCTGCATCCTAGTTTGATTCTGATAGTCTCATAAGAAAAAGCAAAAATAAACAGATGCCGTTAACTTTAATAATACCCTTGAACCCAACATATCCAAATAGAATCATTTCAACATCAATCAGTATAGAACTCACTGTGCCATTTTACATTCTTGTTTCCCATATCGAACCTTTGGAGCCTGGGTGTGTGACTTACAGCACTTCTCAGCGTGGGCCCTCCCATTCTGAGTGCTTCACAGGCACGTGAGACTGGCGGCTGCTGGGTGGCTGGCAGGATTCCAGACCTTCTGCCTCTCTGGGCTTCTCCTTCCCCACAGCTTCTCTGCCCTCCCATAAAGTGCTCCCTATTTCCCCCATTTCCAAAGGGAGTGCTCAAGCCAAGGCATTTCAAGGCCCTTTCCAGCCCCGAAGTGTTCTGGTTCTGGAGCACAGCCAGGGCTCTGCCCAGGCCTCTCTTAGATGCATGGCACTGAGGGCCCATGAGAAAGAACCCCCAAACCACACCCCTCCATGGCCTGCAGGGGTACACAGTGACAAATCCACAGACATACGGACAAACAGATGTAAAGACACACAGACAGGAGGACCCCAGACTCCAAGACACAGGTACCTGGCACACAGGTACATGGCAAACACAGGGCCCCCGGGAGGGGGGTCGAGGGAGATTAGGGGAACGGGTGGTTCTGAATGTGTTCTTGCACACAGAACCCAGATGTCATGCGGCCATTCTGCTCCTTAAGATCTGGATGAAATTGTCATGACACCCCCAAAGCCGAACTTCAACCCATCTCCATTTTTCCCATATATATACTAGTATATGTACTAGAGGCCCGGTGCATGAAATTCGTGTATGGGCAGGGTCCCTAGACCTGGCCAGTGATCAGGGCTGATTGGCGCCTTCCGGCTGCCAGCTGGGGCCTTCCTTCGTTCCACACCACCCCCTGGTGGTCAGCACACGTCATAGCAAGCAATAAAACTCCTGGTCTCCTGGTCAAACTCCCGCAGGGAAACTTGGCATATTAGCCATATATACATATGGTGTGTGTGTGTGTGTGTGTGTGTGTGTGTGTGTGTGTGTGTGTGTGTGTGTGCGCGAGCATGCGCATACACAGGTCACTTTAAAAAATATATGTCTTTATTGATGAGAGAGAGAGAGAGAGAGAAAGAGAGAGAAACATCAATAATAAGAGAGAATCATTGATTGGCTGCCTTCTGCACACCCCCTACTGGGGATAAAGACCACAACCTGCACATGTGCCCTGACCAGTAATCTAACCGTGACCTCTTGGTTCATGGGTCGACGCTCAGCCACTGAGTCACACCGGCTGGGCATACACAGGCCGCTTTCTATATGTGGATTCTGGTCACCACATGAGAAAGTTTCTGACCACGGGCTGTGTTTGGCAAAGTTTGACAGCCACCATCAAGAGGTTCTCATGGCCCGACCCAGCCACCCTCCAGTACCGTCTCCCCATTCACTTTGGATTCTGCTTCTGTTTCTCCAACTTCCAAATGCTGTTTTCTTTCCTCAGAGCCAACCATGCAACCCCCACTTGACTGGCCTTTCGGTTTACAAATCCCCTTTACCTTCGCCCACGGGAATACAAGGCTCTCCCATGACTTGGTTACTTCCAGGTGAGCCTGGGTCCTGCCCGGCATCACCCCAGCATGAGTTTTAGACCTTCCTTTGCTCTGTGCACCCCAAACTCCCAGCTACCTGAAACTAGGAGATACTCCTGCAGATCCTACGGGGCTCACGGGGGAGCCTCATCTTCTCCCCCCACCGCTGCTCCTCCCAAACCTCCTCCTTTCTGGAGGCAGAGCAGCTCCCTCCTGCTCATCCTGCCTCCCAGGTACCCATGAAGGTGTTGCTGGTCCCCCCTCTCCCCACCCCTAAACAAAAGCAGGCTCTCCTTCGGAGGAATCCTGGTGGAAGCTTTTTATATATATACTAGGGGCCCGGTGCACGAAATTCGTGCACTGGGTGTGTGTGGGGAGAGGAGTGTCCCTCAGCCCAGCCTGCCCCCTCTCACATACTGGGAGCCCTCAGGCATTGACCCCCATCACCTTCCAATCGCAGGATCGGCCCCTTGCCCAGGCCTGACGCCTCCGCCAGAGGTGTCAGGCTTGGACAGGGGACCCCCATCTCCCCCTGATCACTGGCTCTGGCCCCCACCCAGGCCTGAGGCCTCTGGCCCAGGAATCATGCCTGGGCAGGGGACCCCCATCTCCCTCTGATCGCTTGCTCCACCCCCCGCCCAAGCCTGACGCCTCTGACCCAGGAATCATGCCTGGGCAGGGGACCCCCATCTCCCTCTGATCGCTTGCTCCACCCCCCGCCCAAGCCTGACGCCTCTGACCCAGGCTTCAGGCCTGGGCAAGGGGACCATCATATCCCCCCAATCCCCGGCTCCGCCCCCCGCCCAGGCCTGATGCCTCGGCCAGAGGAGTTGACCCTCATCACCCTCCGATCACCAATCACCGGATCGGCCCCTTGACCAGGCCTGAGGCCTCCGGCAGAGGTGTCAGGCCTGGGCAGGGGACCCCCAGCTCCCCGCGGTTGCAGGCTCCGCCCCTGCCCAGACCTAACGCCTCTGGCTGAGGCGTCCGGCCCGGGCAGTGGGGACCCGCAGCTGCAGCAGCCCCGCGATCGTGGGCTCCACTTTAGGCCCAGGCAAGGGACCCCTAGCTCCTGGGACTGCCAGCTTCGACCGTGCCCAGCTCCCATCGCTGGCTCCACCCCTACTTCCTGCTATCACTGGCCAGGGTGGCAAAGGTGCCTGATTCTCCTATCATGGCCTTTGCCCTGCCCCCCAGCTCTTAGCTCCCCCCTGGGTTTCTGATCACTGTCAGTGGCAGGGGGCTTCTTCCTGCTTTCCCTTTTGCCTCCCTGCATTGTGCCTACATATGCAAATTAGCCGCCATCTTGTTGGCAGTTAACTGCCAATCATAGTTGGCAGTTAACTGCCAATCATAGTTGGCAGTTAATTTGCATATAGCCCTGATTAGCCAATGAAAAGGGTATCGTCGTACGCCAATTACCATTTTTCTCTTTTATTAGATAGGACTAGGGGCCCGGTGCACGAAATTCGTGCACTGGGTGTGTGTGGGGAGGGGAGTGTCCCTCAGCCCAGCCTGCCCCCTCTCACATACTGGGAGCCCTCAGGCGTTGATCCCCATCACCCTCCAATTGCAGGATCGGCCCCTTGCCCAGGCCTGATGCCTCGGCCAGAGGCGTAGACCCCCATCACCCTCCGATTGCCTGATCGGCCCCTTGCCCAGGCCTGACGCCTCCGCCAGAGGTGTCAGGCTTGGACAGGGGACCCCCATCTCCCCCTGATCACTGGCTCTGGCCCCCACCCAGGCCTGAGGCCTCTGGCCCAGGAATCATGCCTGGGCAGGGGACCCCCATCTCCCTCTGATTGCTTGCTCCACCCCCCGCCCAAGCCTGACGCCTCTGACCCAGGCTTCAGGCCTGGGCAAGGGGACCATCATATCCCCCCAATCCCCGGCTCCGCCCCTGCCCAGGCCTAACACCTCTGGCTGAGGCATCCGGCTCGGGCAGCGGGGACCCGCAGCTGCAGCGGCCCCGCGATTGTGGGCTCCGCTTTAGGCCCAGGCAAGGGACCCCTAGCTCCTGGGACTGCCAGCTTCCACCGTGCCCAGCTCCCATCGCTGGCTCCACCCCTACTTCCTGCTATCACTGGCCAGGGTGGCAAAGGCGCCTGATTCTCTGATCATGGCTGGGGGGCAGGGCAAAGGCGGCCCCAGGGCCGCCTTTGCCCTGCCCCCCAGCTCTTAGCTCCCCCCTGGGTTTCTAATCACTGTCAGTGGCAGGGGGCTTCTTCCTGCTTTCCCTTTCGCCTCCCTGCATTGTGCCTACATATGCAAATTAACCGCCATCTTGTTGGCAGTTAACTGCCAATCTTAGTTGGCAGTTAACTGCCAATCATAGTTGGCAGTTAACTGCCAATCATAGTTGGCAGTTAACTGCCAATCATAGTTGGCAGTTAATTTGCATATAGCCCTGATTAGCCAATGAAAAGGGTATCGTCGTACGCCAATTACCATTTTTCTCTTTTATTAGATAGGATATATTTCCTGGGGATCGAGCCTGCAACCCAGGCATGTGCCCTGGAGCTGAATCAAACCAGGGACCCTTCAGTCCCCAGGCCAGCACTCTGTCCACTGAGGCAAACTGGCTAGGGCCTTTTCTATCTTTAATCCCTGGGTTCAGGTAATAAAAGGGCAAGAGCTTGTAACCTGGAATCCCCAAGTCCTCAGCAATTTGCTTAGCTCAGCTTTCGGGAGGGTGAAGGCAGCTGCCTCCTGGGGAGGTGAGTCCTTTCTGCCGCCTAATGCCTGTCCCCTCTCACTACCTACACGCCCATACACACCAGCTGTCTTCTGAGTGTTCTATGTAATCTCACTGAATTTTCAGAATAGTTTTATGAGGTTAGTACTGTGATTATTGGATTGTACAAAAGAGGCACAGCGATAGGAAGGTTGGTAAGCTGCCCAAGATCATGCCACTCAGGATGGTGCCCTGGTTCTGTCCTGGTCTCCATCTTCCTCTTTGGGGCTTCCTGGCCTGGGTCTGTGCCCATGGGCAGAGCAGTGGGTGGGGCAATAAAATTGCTCTGTAGTTGAGCTGGGTCTGAAGGGATGGGGTCAGTGGTGGTGAGACGCCGTGGTCAGGCGGGGCTGGCACGGGCCTCCTGCTATCATTCCTCCACTCCTCAGCTCAGCGTGCGAGCCTGGCCCAGCCACTGCAGAGCCCTCGGTGGCTCCCAGTGTTGCTCCCTTGCATAGAGGGATGTTCCCCGATGTCTCTTTTGGCCCCTGGAGGCATTGCCTAACACCATGTTTGTCAAAAGATCAACACAGGCCAGTGTTTTGAAATAAAGTTCTTAAAGAGAAGGCAAAAGGTTTTGTTTTGCTTTGTTTTGCTTTTCACAGAACAGAATTCTTCTGCCCCACGGGGAGGGGTGTGATCTCAGGTGGATGGAGGAATCTGGTCTAACTCTGATCGAACGCTCATTGGCCTTTGGGAAAAGTCAGTTCTCTTCCCCAGTGATGCATGATGGCGGAGGCGGCGATGGCGGAGGCCGCGATGGCGGAGGCCGCGATGGCGGAGGCAGTGTCTGGAGCTTGGGGAGCAGGGAGGTGATTGCTTCAGGCTGAACGGTGGGGTCGGCGTGGTGTTTGGCCCATTTCTGGGCAGCCAGAGGCCCACCTGAGCATGGGGAGGTGCTGGAGGGGTGAGGTATGGGAGTAGGGAGCTGAGGAAGGAATGGGTGCGCCCAGCTGGTGTGGCTCAGTGGTTGAGCATCGACTTATGAACCAGGAGGTCACGATTTTACTCCTGGTCAAGGGCACATGCCTGGGTTGCGGGCTTGATCCCCAGTGGGGGGCGTGCAGGAGGCAGACGATCAATGGTTCTCTCTCATCATTGATGTCTCTCTCTCTCTCTCTCTCTCTCTTTCTGAAATCAATAAAAATATGTTTTTTAAAAAAGGAGTGGGTGTCAAGACAGGATGTCTGGCACTTTCCTCGTGGTTCCTTCCTATAACCCCTACAAGATGAGTGTCATCAACCTCATTGTAAGCACCGGGAAGCTGAACTCAGAGAGAGGGAGTTAGTTGCCCAGATGCCCCATTTTGGTGTGTGTGTGTGTGTGTGTGTGTGTGTGTGTGTGTGTGTGTGTGTGTGTGAGATCCGGAGGGCAGAGGAGAGCCTAGGCACGCAGGGGTTGGCGATGGAGAATCAGCCAGCGCTGGGGCCTCCTGTGTACAGGGTGGGTGTGGGAGATGTGGACGTGAGGAGGGCTCCGGCTGCTTAGTAATAGGGCCATGGAGAGCCTGAGGGCACTGGGGTGATGAATTCTTTGTGACTCATTTCTAACTGGCCGACTGGCATTTCCACCAGAGGCTCAAGCAGCCCTGGGGGTTGGAGGGATCTTTCCAAGGCCTCCCCAGGGCTGGTCTCTTTGGGGCTGTTGTCCTTGAGCCTTTGCACGTGTCATTCCATCCTCAGGTGGCCTCCCTTCCTCCCCACTGAGGCCGGCTTTCACAAATGTGGAGCAGACCTTGCCTCCTTCAGGTAGCCTTCCCTGATTGACTCCACTCACCACAAATACCTCCTACCCGGCACTTCGAGGGCTTATGCAGGTGGGTCCATTGTTCCGCAATATGAACGTGAGGAGGATCAGGGCAGATGAATAAAGGGGACTGCGCTTCACTCTACAAAAGATCCAGTACCTGCCTTGGAGAAATGTCAACCATGACATTTAGAAAATGATAGGATGGGTGGAAATTAGATTTGTGCCCAGACCATCATGAAGACCTAAGATGAAGGGCCCTTGTGTTCATATTCAATCATTTACATGTTTTTGTTTTTTAAAACATGTTAAATTCACTTTCCTCCTCCCCTTTCTACTTTTGATGGGAAAAACAACATAAAAATAACATTGAAGGTTTCTTTTTTTGGAAAAAAGAGGGGAAAAAACCCTTTCTACCCATAAGCCCTCTGATTTTTGAACATTCCAGTCTCTGTTCACATGCGTGCCGCCTTAAATAGCTGCAATCGTGGAACTTTTACTTGGCTGCTGGGCTGTGAGCTTCCTGAAAGGAGGCCGAGCTGCCATCCACCGGGCAGCCCGCAGACTGCTGGCCAGGGGCAGGCCCGGGACACAGGTCATTGTTAGGACGATCACTATGCCACTAGCTCTGAGTAGTGAGGGGCCACTGCCCTCATTTGGCAGGTGGCAGGCACGTGCCCCTTGATCCTCTCCACAGTCTTGCAGGGGAGGTTCTGTCCCCGGGAAGCCCAGGAAGCGATCTACCATATTACAGGCTTAGAAAGTGGCCGAGCAGGGATTTGCACCTGGTGCCTCTGAGCTTGGAGCCCATATTCCTTCCATTGCAGCAGGTTCCTCACCCTCAGCATGTTCATGTTTTGGGCTGGATAGTCTTTGCTGGGGGACGGAGGGTGCTGTCCTCTGCATTGCAGGATGCTGAGTAGCATCCCCTCCCCACTTTTGTTGTGACAAAAAAAACAAGTCTTGTCCAGCCAGTGTAGCTCAGTGGTTGAGCGTCCACCTATGAACCAGGAGGTCAGAGTTTGATGGCCGGACAAGGGCACATGTCCGGGTTGTGGGCTCGATCTCCAGTGTGGGGCATATAGGAGGCAGCTGATCAATGATTCTCTCTCATCATTGATGTTTCTCTCTCTCTCTCCCTTTCCCTTCCTCTCTGAAATCAATAAAAATATATTTAAAGCAAACCAACCGAAAAACAAGTCTCCAGATCTTGGCAAATAAATACCCAGAGTTGAGAACCACTGCAAATACCCCGAAGCACAGCAGGCTGTGCTGCCCGGTCTTGGGTGTCCTTCCCCAGTGTCTAGGCTGCATGGAGAGTCGGCGCCCATCCACGCGGTTGCCGGCCAGGGCCCCTTGCTGTGCGGCTTTGTGGTTGGTCCAGAGGAGGCCCAGGCTGTGTAAGAGGCGCTGAAATGAGGGTTCCTGTCCCGTCCCCGCAGTCCTGCCGGCCTGGCTCAGCATCTGCTGGCCCCTCCACCCCAGAAAGGCAGGGCCTGGGTAATGGAAGCTACAGATAAAGCTTAAACCTGCCTTTCCCCCAAGATACGGTTCTTTCCTCAGCTAGCTTTGCCGGGGACTTGCTTGCTTATTATTTCTTTATTTATTATTTTTGTTAATCCTCACCTGAGAACATTTTTTTCCATTGATTTTTAGAGAGAATGGAAGGGAGAAGGGAAGAGAGAGAGAGAGAGAGAGGTGAGAGAGAAACATCAATTGGTTGCCTCCCACATGCACCCCCACTGGGACTGGGGATCAAACCTGCAACCCCGGTATGTGGCCTTGATTGGGAATTGAACCTGCGACCCTTTGGTGTGCGGGCTGGTGCTCTAACCACTGACCACACCGGCCAGGGCTGGACTTGCGTATGTATTCACTCAACAAACATATTAAGCACTGATGACGTGCAAGCCCCATTTTAAGAACTTAGGTCTGGAGCGTCAGAAATGAGGCAGTATGATGTAGTACAGTGATTCTCCAAGTCTGGCTTGGGACCTTCTCCGAGGCTCTGTGGGGTTCTAGAATTTTCTTCCTATGCTCTAACCAAACAGCATATTGCACCGTACCGAACACAGCAGCAGAGAGTTGGAACCCCAACTCTCTTAAGCCCAACATTAAGGAGGTTTGCAAAATGTAAAACCATGCCTCCCTTCTCATGAATTTTTGTTTTGGGCTGGAAAATACGGTGATTTTTCAGTAAAAGATATATTTATGTCAATATGAAATGGGTTGGTTATTGTGAAGTGACTTCATAGGGATAAAGTTTTTCTGATTTTTATTTTCTAATAAAGGAAATACAAGAACGAAAGCTCGCTGGGGGCCTCTGTAATGGTTAAGTGTGGAGAGCACCTGAGGCCAAAGTTTGAGAACTGCTCTGTGGTGGGCAGAGCCTTGGGCTTAGGGGCTGACCAGCCTGGGTTAACTGGCTGTGAGCCTTAGGCAAACTCCTTAACTTTTCTGAGCCTCAGTTTTGTCATCTGTGTAATGGGAGTCTAACGGCCCCTTCCGGGGGGGACAGTGAGAATTTCAGCTCACTCGCTGGAACCCGGGTTCTGTCGGAGGTGCTGCTGGTTCTGGACAGCTGGGGTACTCAAGGGGGAGGTGCTGAGTGGAACATTGCCAGGAGGAAGGGTGGGGGGTTACTAGCCTCCTCCGCAAGGTAAATATGTGAAGATTGGGAAAGTTGGTCAAAGGAAAGGAATTCAGTTTGTGAAATCGCTTCAAAGGGGAATAGGAGGCAGCCAGTTTTGCCTTTGATTATTTTGATTGTAACCTTTTCAGTTTTGTAAACCTCTGCTTACTGACTTTCTCTCCCTCTCTTTTTAATGGGCAAAGAGGCCTTCTCAGGGTGCAGATGAGCCGTGCCTTGCTGGGGTCACTCGGGGGGTATGGCAGCCCTGTCTGCTGGGCACACAGGCCTGGGAGTGGCTTTGGAGAGGTCCAGAGGCCCAGCTGTGCTCCAGCTGCAGGGGGTGCAGGCATTGGTCCTGACCAGGGCGGCTGGAGTGGGCTCCACCCCCAGGCATGCCGTCTCTGTCCCGGCGGCCGAATGCCCGTTCCTCAGCCTGTCTGTCCTGGGCCTGAATTCCCACCACGTGAGGTTTCTTGTTTGGGACGGGGTTCTTGTTTGCCGGGAAACTCTTACCAAACTATAAGCACCAGAACCACTTGTCGGCGGCCCCTGATGCCTCTTGGTGGCCTTGTGTATTTGGTAACAGAAAGCAGGGTCTTGGGGCCATGGGATGGAGGACAGAGAAGTAGTGAATGTCACAGGCCTCTGCTTCCTTGCTCCTCCTCCCGGGGCGCCTTGGCCCATCCCTGGTCCCAGGACCCCTTCTGACCTGCAGCTGATGGATCTCAGACCTTTAAGTCTCAGCAGTAGGGACTTAGCATCCATTCTCCCTGCCCCTCAGCTCCCTTTTGCCTTATTTGTCTCAATTTGGCTTCAGGTGTCAACAGGTAAATGAATGAAAGCCCTTACTGGCACTCAACTCTCTCTTCCTGGGTGAGCCTTCCCTCCACTCTCCAGGGCTCCTCAGTGGGTGTGGGGTGGGGGTGGGGGGGCTCTCCTTCCTCCTCGTCAGGGTCCACGCTGACAGCCTGTGCCCTGCCCGCTCCGGTCGCTCAGATCAGGGCACCTCACCCCAGGTGCTTAGAGGCAGCGGGTGGGAGTGGTTTGGGTTTTTCACAATGACAGTTTCCTGAAAGTCACCCCGACTCCGGGCTGAGGATGGCCGGGTCCAGGCCGAGGGGAGAAACATAGAAAGAGGAAGGCACTCCCTGTTAGAAAGCAGAGGGCTGGAGGTGGGGCTGAGGGGAGCCGTGCAGGCAGGAACCGAAGGGCCTGTGAGGGCCCGGCCTCCCGCCCTCCTGGGGCGCGGGGCTGGCATGACCTCCCGTGGCTGGGTTTGCTCCGACAGCCCTCTCCCCTGTCCCTCCCCTGGTCCCATCCGGTTTGGGGCACTGCCCTCCATTCAACTTGATGGAAGGTGCAGCTCTCCCAGTGCCCTCCTGGCCCTTAGACCCCAGACTGGTTGCTTTTGAATCTGCTTTAAAACAAAAAAGGAAGGAAGCGGAGGGCTTCCCTCTCTGAGAGGCCACCACCCAGGGTGGCCGAGCCATACGTGGTGGCTCCTTCCAGGTCCCCTGTGGCTCCAGGAATGAGGAACCTCCCTGACTATGCAAGGCCCCTCCCCTGACCCTTCCCCGGCCCCTCCCCGGCCCCCAAGGCTCTTTCCCTTGAGGGGGGGATATTAAAGGTAACCAGCTTGCCAAGGTGCTGCCCCTTCGCAGCCACACCCTCCCCAAGCTGACCCAACCGGTTGACAAGGTCCTGCTGCTTTTCCTTCCCTCAGGCCCCGTCTCTGCCCACTCACTCCTCTCTGCGGCTGCCCTTAGCTCTGGGGTCCTGAGCAGGCGTGGCCTGGGTCTCTGAACCTGTGACGCTGACATCCACTCTTCAGTGCCGATGTGACAGCTCGGCCATGTGGAGAGCTGCTCTTGCCGCGGCTGGCGTGTCACAGCTCACGGTTCATGTGACCGCATGGCCCGCTTTGCCTGGGACAGCCTTGTTTGAGCCCGTTGTCCTTTTGTTAAGAGCATCCCGTTACACTCTCAGACGTGTCCAGGTGTGGACAATCAGCAACGGGGTCACTGTTCCCTCTCTTAGGAAAGGACACTGGGTTTGTCCCGGTCCTTGTCCCGGCTCTGCCACCGAGAAGTGTGGCTCTGGACATGTTGGCTACCGGAGCTTCTGTTTCCCCAGCCGGGTGGATAGTGTCACCTGAGGTTGTTCTGGTCTGCGCCCCCAAGGCCCAGCACACAGTAGGCGCTTAGCTGGGGGGTGACTGACTAAAGCAGCATTGGCTGGGGCTGGAGAAGCCGCCCCTGTCCCTGCCTCACACTCACGGGATTCCTGGTCCCTGAGTCAGGACCAGTGTGTGCCTGTGGTCGGCACCCCCGAGGCCCCTCCCAGTCACTCCCCAAGCCACCCACACCAAGGGCAGGCCCAGGCCCCCGCTCGATCCCTGCTGCTCCCAACCATTTCCCTGGCTTCTCTGAGAACCTGTTTCTTCGGCCTCAAGCTGAGAGATTGGGCAAGATGGGCAGGTGGCCAAGTCCAGCTGGGTTTCTGGCCCCAGGGGCCGTGCACTGTCATGGGCTCTTGGGACACCAAGACCTCGTATGGATTTTGGCTCTGCTTCCAGGTAATGGTGACCTCAGGCAAGTCGTTTAACCTCTCCAGGCCACCATTTCTCAAGTGGACAAGGGGGAAATCTTCAGCAGCCATCGAGGAGCCTGTGAGCAGCTGTGTTAGGGGTCACACAGTGCTTGGGGTCAAGCAAGCCCACAACCAAAGCCAGGCGAAGCTGTGACAGGGACGCAGCTCCTTCTCCGCTCCCTCCTCCTCCTGACATGCCCCCAGGGAGGAGCTGAGTCCAGAGGGTGTGGCCCTTGGCCTCAGCAAGATGCAATTTTACTGAGAGGGGACGGTTCAGCGAACCACTGTCACTGAAAGTGTCAGACGTGGACATGAACTTGGCCTAGGCCCTCACATCTTAGGCCTATTCCTTAGGGCGGAAACAGGAGCGTCCAGGTGCACATCTCTGAGCACCTAACTAGGTGCTGGTGTCCACACACACACACACACCACACTACAGACACACCACACACACACACTACACACACTACATACCACACACACTACACACCACACACACACTACATACCACACACACTACACATCACACACACCACACACTACACACTACAAACACCACACACACACACACACACACACACACACACACACACATGATTCCTTTCATCTTTGCCTTAACTCCGAGGTGTGAGCACAGTTCGTCCCCGTCAGGATGAAGCCTGGAGAGCTGGCCTTGTCTAACCTATTTTCAGCAGAGGGGAGACTTGAACGCAGGGGTGCCTGTCACCTGCAGTGGAATACCTTCCACCCCCGGCCCCACCTGGGGCCCAGGCGCTCATGCCATCCTTCTCTGCCACAAACGCGCTTGCCTCTCGGGACTGCCTCAGTTTTCTCTCTCCCCGGGACTCAGGCTTGCCTCCCACCTGGTTCTCAGGGATGCTTTGAAGATGGTAAGAGTGTGTTTTCCCAAAGCTCCCAGGGCCTGCTGGGGCCTCACCAGGGCAGCGTGTTATTAGCTGGAGCACAATGACAGTAGCAACACAGCCGTAATGAATGCTCTCCAAACGTCCTGTCGCGGAGGCCAGGGCAGGTGCCATTAGCCCCATTGGAGAGATGGGAAAGCCGAGGCCAGGATTATCACTGGTGACTGCCCACGGCGCCATGATGAGTCAGTGGAGGCTTAAGGCAGCCTTCCTGCCCCTCTGTTCTTCTTCCCTCCTGAAGGGGGGTGAGAAAGAAGAATTGAACCCCTGGGAACCTCTGGCCTTTCCTGGGAGAGGGAAGGGGTACAGCCACACCTGCTGGCTCTAGCCTGGCAGAACCTGGCATAGGCTGGGGACAGTCAGAGGATGGGACGCTCCAAGGCCCGCTTCCTCCCTGGACACGTGCCCCCCGTGGCATTACTGGGACACTGTCCCCCAACTTCCTTCAGCTGTTACTTTGAGGCTAGCACCATGGCTGTGGTGGTAATGGTGGTGGTGGTGGTATGTATCCTGGTTCTTCTGGCCTAAAAGAGAAGAGACTGGCATAAAGGAGGGCATGAGAAGGAGGGCGACTTTCATGTGCTATATACTATCCATGCAGATCGCCATCTCATCTTCACTCTGCCAGTGAGAGGGAAGTAACTCAGACCAGAGTTGCACAGCAGGTGAGAAGCAAAGCTGGGATTCCAACCCAGGCTCACCTGGCTACAAAGCTACTGTTTTGGAAGTAGTCCACCCTGACTCCTCAGAATTTCTTTGGGAAGGTGGGGTCCACACGGGGCCCGTTTCATGGCTGTGACCGGGGGAATGCACAGGGCCCTCACTCAGAGGGACCCTGCCCATGGTTTTGTTGGCTCTGCTGCCACTGTTTTAAAGTTCTTAATAATCTTTGAACAAGGGTCCTGCATTTTCATTTCACAAGGAGCCCAACGATCATGTGGCTACTTCTGGGTCTATGCACAAAAGTCTATGGGACCAGATGCCTCAAACTTATGGAGGGCCTTGGGCCAGCCACTGGGGCTCGAGGTCCCCACCTGCACCATTAGCCTGGAGAGATGGCCAGGTCTCACCAGCATCGTATTCATGGCACCTGGGCCATGAGTTTGGTGGGAGGAAGAACTTTGATGGAGATAGAACGTGGGGTTCAGACTGGGGAGATCTGGTACCTGGTAGAGCCCTAGAATGACTGACAGGTACTAGAGACCCAATAAAGGAGACACAGGAGTCCTCTGGGCTGCCATGGGTTGATGGTGGGTACTACCCCAGCTAGTAGTCTATGTCAGCGATTTTCAACCTTTTTCATCTCATGACACACATAAACCAATTACTAAAATTCTCAGACACAACAAAAAATATTTATTTTGCCAATCTGACAAAAAATAGGTATAATTTTGATTAATTTACAAAAAATAATGATAATTACCTATCCCCCTTTTGTTGCTCCAAAGTGACCTTAAAAAAAAATTGGGTGCCTATACTTTTATATAAGGATTTCTGGTATCAAGAAATAACCAATCAGACGCAACCTTATTACATGATGTGACCAATAAGATGCAACTCTATTATGACCTATGTGTTTATGGTTTAAGACAAGTGTTCACACAGGACAGCTAGTGTTGTGTTGGCTGCTGTCATTTATTTGACAATCTAAGGGAAAAGGGGTCAGTGCCCCTGACTAAATAGTCAGGTATTGCATGTTTTGAAAATTCTTGCGGCACACTGTTGAAAATCGCTGGTCTAGGAAGTTGCTGAGAAATTGTTGACATATGTAATCGTTACTTTTTGCTGGTTGGAACTGGATGGGAGGCCTGACCAGCTTTTTTTTTTTCATATAAACACCTGGATTACTTTCAGAGTCATCACCAGGGAGACTGTGGACTTACTCCATCGACATCACTGATGCTTTGGCACCCCAAGCACATCCCCACAGATTGTCTGGTTTTAGCTGCACCTGTGGGTGATGGAATGCTTCCTTGTGAGTTCTGGTTTCTGCTGACATCCTCCCACCTCAAGCAGTGGACGCAGGACTCTCTGATTTTCTGCCTCAGGCCCTGTTGCAGGAACTCACAGCCTTGTTTAAGGGTAGCCCCGAAGTTAGAGGTCCCCAAAGAATCTAGCTTCGGTGCCTACAGGGCGACTTAAAAAACACACAGTTATATTGACTTTTCCTCCTTCTCTGATTCATCCTCCCCGCCTTCCATTACTGCTTCCTGGGGTCACTCCTACGAAACTGTGTGAACCCTCGTCCTTGTCTTGGGCTCTGCTTTTTGGGTCTGAAACAGGAGGCATCCCTATGGCATCACCAATCCCTCGTCTGGGCTGACTTTCAGAAGCTGCGGCCTGAGCTTTCGTATCTTTTCAAACAGGGCAAACCTTTTGTTTTCAAGACGGTGGAGATTTCTGGCAACAGCCGAACATGGTTCAGAGCAAAGCCTGGTCCTGATGGGCGATGATAAATCACACTCGGTGTGGAATGGTGCTGGGGAGGGCTGGCCTTTGCCGAGACTCAGCTTCAGTCTGATCTTGACTGTGTCCTTAGCTGTGTGATCTTGGACCAGTGACTTGGCTTCTCTGGGCCCAGGGGCTTCATTTGTAAGATGAAGGACAGTAGCACCCGGCTCCCAGATTTGCTGTGAGGATCGAGCATATTTGTGAAATCATTTGGGGTTATAAACAGCTATGCTGACATACACGAGTGACGATTGGTTGAAAACAAGATGGTGGCTGCCAAGTAAGGCCCAGTCCCCACGGGATTCTGAACACGTTTGATCAGCAGGAGCATCTTTGGAAGGGCCTCGCCCAGAGGCTGTTGGGCTGGGGCAACTGTCTTCTGGCTGTGGTCACCCTGGGATGCGGCTTATGAAGCACCCTTGGTCCTCCATGGATGTGCCTGAGGTACTGTGTGTGCAGACAAATGGTCTGGGTTCCGAACTTGTTTTGTGGGCACCCACGTGCTAGTCCTTGAAGAGAAACACATGACCCCATGGCTTGGCAGACAGTACGCACTGGCCTGGTGGGTGCAGGCCCAGGCAGCTGGTGTCGGGGTGAATACTGTGCTGGGGTCATCCATCTATTTGACAAATATTTATTGAACAGTTGCTGTGCGTCAGTCACTGTGTTCGTGCTGGGAGTACAGCAGGAAGCCCTGGTCCTTCTGAGATCCCAGTCTAATGGGGGCAAAGATGATAAAGAAATACAGATATAAGGTCAAGTTGTGTCATGAAAAAAAAATATATAGAGGGAGGTGAGAAAATGGAGTCACAGAGCACTGCTGTTTTAGAAAAATGCCCAAGGAAGGTAGTTTGAGGAGTTGACATTAGAGCAGAGAGTGAACCATGAGGGATTTGGGGTAAAGGCAAAGGTAACTGTCAGTGCAACGGCCCTGAGGTGGGAGAGAGAGGAGAGAGGAAAGAGGACAGAGGGAAGGAGAGAGAGGGGGAGGGGGGAGGAGAGGAGGCAAAGTCAGAGAATTCAGGAGCTCATGAGGTAATGGGGTGGCCAGATCGTGCATGGGTCTGTAGGCCAAGGTAAGGTTGAAGGCCAATCTTCGCCACTAGCTGCCGTGCGACCTTGAATATGTCTTCTCCTAAGTTGCAAAGTGAAGGGTAGGACTTGGTAAGTAGTTTTCAACTCTAAAATGTCTGCTTGTAAGAAGCACCAGCGCCCAGGCCCCACTCCATCTGCATCTCTAGCGAGGGCACCTCAGCATCATGTTTATGACATGCCCTTCCTCCCAGGGGGTTCTGCCAGCAGCTGGAATCCAAAAACGCTGGACCGGAAGGTCTTCAGGGCCAGAGGAGGAGCTTCTCCGCCCCCCCCCCCCCCCCAGTGTGTTCTTTCTTTTTTGTTTAAATCTTTATTTTTGAAAGTATTATATATGTCCCCCCCCCCCATGGTCCCCTCCCCCGCCCCAGGCCTTCACCACCCTATTGTCTGTGTCCATGGGTTATGCATATATGCGTACAAGGTCTTTGGTTGGTCACCTCCCACCCACCCACTCTCTCCTGCCTTCCCTCTGAGATTCCACACTCTGTTCCATGCTTCTATGTCTCTGGCTCCTATCTGTTCATCAGTTTATTGTGTTACTTAGATTCCACATAGGAGTGAGATCATGTGATACTTGTCTTCCTCTGACTGGCTTATTCCACTTAGCATGATACTCTCCAGCTCCCTCATGCTGTCTCAAAGCGTAAGAGATCCTTCTTTTTTACTGCTGCATAGTATTCCATAGTGTAAATGTACCACAGTTTTTTTTATCCATTCATCTGCTGATGGGCACTTGGGCTGTTTCCAGATCTTAGCTATTGCAAATTGTGTTGCTATGAACATAGGGGCGCATTCTGATTGGTGTTTTGAATTTCTTAGGATTTATTCAGAGGAGGAGCTTTTGAACATCTCCCCTCCCCCCATCCCTCTTAGCCTCCTCCCTCGGCTCAGGCCAGCGTGCCCAAGGCCAGCAGCCTCCTCACCACCAAACACCCGAATCTGAGGAAGAGCAGAGGGGCTGTCCAGGCCCTTCTTCCCATCCACAGACTCCGGGACCGAGGGCGCAGGGCAGCGGCCGCCTTGCTGGCGGATTTTGTTTACGGTGCACAATTCACCCCTGCAGGGGCCACGCAGCTGCGATCTTGCCTCATCGCAGTTGCCAACAATGGGGGGGTGGCCTTCACCCCGCCTGCTAATTTCTCAAGTTCCTCTTTTGGGCATCTGCCTGTCCCTCCGCGTTCCCGTGGCCGCGTGGCCGTGGACCGAGGCCCAGAGGGTGACTAAGAGGGGAAGCCCCTGCCCGCGAGGCTCCCAGCGGCTCCTGGGTTGCGTAAGGGCTATTTTTGAGGCGATTGCAGACGATCTGATGAATCATAGCAAACACACATGGCTCCGGCGGGGGACTGTTCTTCCTCCCGCTGCTGTGGAAAGTGGAGTTTCTCAAAATGAATCAGCAGCCGCGGAGCCCCGGGCCCGTGGGAGGAGGCGAGGGTGCGCATTACGCATTTCCAAAGTATTGGGGCGCGGCCTCCGGGGGCCTGGGGTGGGGGCTGCAGGGACCCAGCTCTCTGCTTTCCTCCGTCACTCAAGGGGCCTCCCTCACCCACCTGAGTCCACCCCCTGGGACCTCGCAACACTGGACACTGGATCATGGACCGGTCCTTGCACCTACAGGGACTCGAGGACTGAGAAAGTCTGAGGCTGCGCCTAGTCCAGCTGCTCGATGCCCATACACAGGCTCTAATCCGGACCCCAGCCTCCCCTTGTCCGCGGGGCCCACGCGAGAGATTCCTGCCCCTGAGGGAAGGCTCAGGCCACTTCTGTGAGGGCCCCTCCCGGGTCTTCTGTGAAAGGGGTGGGTCTGCGCTCCGTCTCCACAGGGAGGTAAAGGGGGCCGCCCTGGACCCCCATCCTCTCCCAGGCAGCCTGGCCCCTGTCTCTCCACTGTCCCGCCGACCACGGTGTCTCCTCTGCTGTGGGCCGGGCAGCAGGAGGATAAAGGAGGCCCAGAGTGGGGCTTCCACCGGCTTCCAGCCGCTCCAAGCGCACAGGGGCTGGGAGCCTGGGGCTTTGGAATGAGACAGTCCTGGGTTTGAGACCCAGAGTCAGTGTGGTGACTCAGAGCAAGTCCCTGGATGCAGCTGGCCCTCAGCGCTCTCATGGTACAGGCAGGAGATCGTGCTGTCCCAGGTACAGGCTGTCCCTGAGCACACACAAGGTTGGGGGGGTGCGGGGGCATCTGCAATACTGCCAACAATAAAAACTAAATTAAAACACACACACACACACACACACACACACACACACAGACACAGAGATTGCACGGGGCAGCGGGGAATGGCTGTAACAACCCAGACCCTCCAGCCAGGGTTTAAGTCCTTGCTTGCTGTGTGTCCTTGAGCAGGTCCCTTGACTGTTCTGTGGCCCAGTTTCCTCCTCTTTAAATAGGGGTGACATAAGGGCACCTTCCTCAGAGAGGTGATAAAGAAGCTAATACATGCCCCACAGAATGATTTGTCAATAAGCGCTAGCTGTTGTCATCAGGAAATGAGTATCATAGCAAGTTCTCACTGACTTATTCCAACCAAAGCTTGAGGGCGGGTGGTTGTCATCATTATTGTTATTATTATTCTTATTCTTTGGAGAGCTGGAGTGGATTTGGATAGAAGGTGAGGCCTGAAGGGCCCCTGGAGAGAGGAAAACCTGAAGCCAATTTTGAACTCTGAGCCTCCTTTATCCTCCTGCTGCTCAGCCCAAAGCAGAGGAGACACCGTGGTTAGCGGGACAGTGGAAAGACGAGGGGCCAGGCTGCCTGGGAGAGGATGGAGGTCCAGGGCGGCCCCCTTTACCTCCCCGTGGAGACGGAGGAGCACGGATCGCCCAGGAACCCACACCTTACAAGGAAGACCCCAGAGAGGTCCCCGCAGACGCCCGGCCTCACGGCGGACTCAGGCCACGGAGGTTGAGATGCGCGTTTCCCATCATGTTTGTCAGAACGACAGCTCTTCGGGCAACAGCTGAACATTGGAGAGACTTTCTGTAGCTGCTGGTGCGCAAGTTTCCTCACACACATGCTATTTGGAGGGTTTGAGATTCTGGCCGGTAGCTCCTTGAGGTTAACCGAATTTCAGGAACCAGATGTCCCAATAGAGTGGCTCTCACTCCTGGCTGCAAATCTGAATCACATGGAAAGCCTTAAAGAAGAATGCTGCTTGGGCCTCTCCCCAAAGTAATTGAATTTGAATGTCCACGGCAGCCTGGGGCGTTGTAGGGTTTAAAAGCTCCCCAGATGGCAGGGGGGGGGGGGGAGTGGGGGGGGGGGGGGGGGGCGGGGGGGGGGGGGAGGATGAGAACTGCTCCCATCCATCCAGCTGCTCCAAATGCTTTCCTGCTTCCTTTCATCTGGAACTACCTGCCCCTGCTGCACCCCATCTCACTCCATGTTCTTTTTTGTGATCCGTGCTATTTGGTTACATTCCAACGAGACTGGTTGACGGATTCAATCATTCAGGAAGTACTGATTGAAGGCCAATTGTATGCTCTGCCCTGTCTAAGACGGGCAGGTGACAGCAGCTGCAGGGGGAGACAGAGGCCCTTCTCTCGTGGAGTTAGGAGGCGAAGACAGGACATAGCCAATAGAGAATGTCTACAGATGGCGATTAGAGCAATACATTAGGGAAGGGCTGTGGGAGTGATGGGTGGTCAGGGAACGTGACACAGGCAGAGACCTGAATGAGTTGAAGGAGCCGTCATAAGGATATGTGGGGGTAGAATATTCCAGAAAGAAAACGGACATTATGAAAACTTGAGGAATGAGCGTGCTGAGCACATTCCCCTTCAGTTCATTCCACTGCACACATCACATCTCATCGTTCTGTTTATCTCCCACCCCATTCCAATCCTTTACAGGCTCTGCTATTTTATTATGCTCAGTGCTAACTAGTTTCTTTTCTTTTGTTTAAAATATTTTTATTGATTTTAGAGAGAAAGGGAGAGGGAGAGAGAGATAGAAACATCAATAATGACAGGGAATCATTGATCAGCTGCCTCCTGCACTCCCCGCCACTGGGGATCGAGCCTGCAACCTGGCATGTGCCCTTGACTGGAATCGAACTGTGACCTCCTGGTTCATAGGTCAACGCTCAACCACTGAGCCACACCTGTTGGGACTAACTGGTTTCTTTTGGCTTGGCTTAACCAACTGGGTTAGTAGTCTAATATCAGGTAACAGATGATTACTTTTATCAATGACAATAAACACTAACTCAGAGGTTTGTTGATGGAGACGGCCCTGTCTCATCGGGCTCAACTCAAATCTGGGAGATGACCTGCCTGACAAGCACATGCTAACACCACGTGCAGGTTTAGAGAGCAAGTAGAAATTGGTCACCTCAGGCATCTTTCCCAGGTGAAGTCCTCCTGATCTCATGGATTTTCTGTTTGATCATATACCACAAATAGAGGGCCTCAGAGAGCCCCAGAATCCATCAGGATTCAAAATAGTTGCTCCCCTCCCCCTCCCCTCCTCTCCCCTCCCCTCCCCTCCCCTCCCCTCCCCTCCCCTCCCCTCCCCTCCCCTCCCCTCCCCTCCCCTCCCCTCCCCTCTCCTCTCCTCTCCTCTCCTCTCCTCTCCTCTCCTCTCCTCTCCTCTCCTCTCTCCTACTCTTCTCCCCACTCCTCCCCTCTGCCACATGTTTATGGGGCAAACGTCCAGCAGCACACGACGGGCTGCCCCAGGGTAGTCGAAAGGGAGAGAGGGGCAGAAATGAAACAGGGGCTTATAGGAAAAAGAGCGTCTGGACTTGGAAATGATTTCAGAGATTATCTTGTCCAATGGCCTCATCTGAGAGACTGAGGGGCAGTGACCTACCCAGGTCACCAGGATCATATGTGAGAGATTCTGAAGGGGGAACCATCTCACATCCGGACTCCTGCTTTCCTGCTTCAGCTTTTCTGGGCCAATACAGGGCTCCGGGGACCTGGGCAGGGCGGCTGGTTCTAGGTTCACTGGATGCATCTGGATCGCCCGAGATCTTCCTGGAAGGGGCTCCTCATGGGGTTCTTTACCTGCAGTGTCCTCCCTGTGTCCAGCCCTGAAGGCACTCAATGGTTTAATACATTAAATATTTCAGGCACTTCTATGCCCAGAGCTCTGCTGGGGTCTGGGGCTCCCTTGTTGAGCAAGGTAAACATGGACCCTGCCCTCAGGGGCCGCTCCGATCTCTCGATTTGGAAGAAACACTCTCATCTTGAATGCGGGCCTGTTGCCTTTACTCTATGCACTGACTCCTCTGTGTCATAACAGGACTGTGACTCATCTCTGGAATCTAAGCTCCTTCAGGGCAGGATTAGAGCCCAGATCAGCAATGTCTCCTCTAAAGCATGTGGCTCCGCCCCTGACCCAGCCGCCTTTGGGGGGCAGTGAGCTCCCGGTCACTGTCAGATGCGGGGGTGGGAGGACTAAGGTGCCGGAGGATTAGTAGGGGATCCTCATTCCTTCAGTGAGAGTCTCAGTTCCTCATGCCACGTCGCAATGGCACCTGCCGTTTACCGGATGTCCACTACGCCCCCATAGGGTGCTGTGGGCACACGTCATCCTCACACCCACCTTCTCCAGGAGGTTCTGGACGGGGAGGCAGAAGCTGAGGCATTTCAGTGCTTTGCTCTGGGCACTAGCTTGGCAGCAGCTGCAAATGAATTTAAACGCAGGTTAATTTCTGTGCCCGTGTTTCTCAAATGGAAGATTATTAGGGATGAGTAGCTATAAAATCAATTTAGCAGATTATGATTCATATTTAAAAAGGGAATAGAATAGAAGAGGAAGCATAAGTACAATGTTTGTAGTAAGACTTGAGAATTGGTTCCTAAAAATGTTTCAGATACACACACACATACTCAGTGTTCTGTGTAATAATGTAAAATGCATTTCTTGGCTAAAAATATTGGAAGGCCACTGCTCTAGGCTGTACTGCCCCCAACACAACAATACTAAATAGCATTTTATTGAGCACCTACTAGATGCTGGGAATTACTCTTGAAACTGTGACTAGTTCTTTCTCCAGAGAGGAAGCCAAGCCACTTTAACAGACAAGCTCCTGCCCGGCCGGCCTGCCCTCCCCACCCCAGTGAGTTGACATTCCTGGCTGCCTGGGACCCAGCCTGTGGGGAGGGAGCTGCCTCATCAGCCTCCCAGTGAGGCTGCAGCAGAAATTACTGGGCTGAGTTCAACGTGCTGACTCTCCGGAATGGGTCCTGTCCAGGCAGCCTTCTCTGTGCATCACAGCAGGATGACGTATGAGGGGATGCATCACAGAGCTGCCTAGGTTCTGGGCCACCATCCCCACACCTGCTGAGCTGAGAGGTTGCGTCACCCTCAAGACCAAGATGCCTCTCATTATTTTAGGATGCGTTTGTTCATTTATTTCCATTCTTGAAGTACAAACCAGTGACGAGTTTCTAAAATGGATACAGGGCAGGTGGTTGTAACAGAAGACACAAGATGGGGGTGGAGAGGAGAAGGGACGGAAGAGAAGGGAGGGGAGGGGTGGGCAGGAGAGAAGAGGGGCGGTCAGCTCTTTCCTTGTATTTTCAAATTGTGGGTCGCAGCTCATCAAGCAGGCAGTCTTCTGAGCTATCACCCAATCCAGCCCCTAACTTTATAGCTAAGGACCCCAAGGCCAGGGAGGGGAAGGGTTTCCTAGACAACAAGGCATGATGATGAGCCAAGGTATTCTCCTGCAGCTGGGTTCTGTCGGCAAGTGACGGGGCACACTGGCTGTTGAGTTGTCAGCTAAAGGTGCCTTCACACAACGTTTTCCTCCAAGCACCAGGATCGACCCAGCCAGAATCTCTCCCCAGCCCCACACCAGCCCTGCACCCCACAAGGAGGCAAGGTTTAGGGCAGGGCAACTGAGCTGCAGCCTGGGACGCACACATGCCATAGCCCCATGCAAGAGGGAACAATACCGGCTTTTCCAAACCAATGCAAGCTAGATGTCTGCAGCCAAAGCAAAGGGCAGGGTCACTGAAAAGAGCCATGCATGCGTCTTATTCTGACTAGACACCCTTGGGCAATGCCCCTGGCTGGCACTCTCAAACAGCGCGTCCTGAGCCAGAATTTCACGGGTGAGAACAGTAGGGAGTTTTTTCCTGGAAGCTGTTGGCAAGGCACGTGGGCGAGTCACGGGCAGAACTGGCCCCCAAATAAATAAGACCACATAGACCCGGGCTTGAGCAAACCCAGGGGAAGAAGGATCCATAGAACATCTGAGGGGGGGGGAGGAGGGGAGATTTGAGAATGGCTTCCTCTACTCCTTGGTTCCCAAAATGTGTTCCGTGGCACCTTAGGGGCTCCCATTCCCCTCGCACTGGGACAGATCAGCCGCAGGAATAGACTCTGTGATGCTCCTAGTGAGGCTTGCCGCAGACTCCACGCAGGACCTTTCCCAGAGGTGCCTCTAATACGATGGAGTCTGCAGGGCTTCAGGCTCAAGTGCTGGGGCTGTTTGTCCCCCAGCCAGGACCTGCTGCCTGGGCTCCATTCAAAGCTGGCAGGCTTCTGTGTCCCCTGGGAATTGGCTTGGCGCATGAGTCCCACGTGTGGACCATGCTAAACTCAGAACCGGAAGAGGCTTTCCAGGTGTGAGCTTTCGCCTTCGTGGGGAGAGATACAAAACTTTATCCTTCCCAGAGCCCGTTGCAGCAGATGCAGCAGGAGGCTGGGTGCTCCCGGGCTCACCTCCCACCTTCTGGAGCGCTGGTGTCGGATGGAGCCCTCCACGCACCTGCCGCTTCCTGCTCATACTCTCGGGTCAGCAGGGCTCATTAGTGCAGTCGCCACTGTGATGCTCCCGGCGTGTCCAGATGCTCTATTATGACAAAGACTGGCCCGGGGGTGGGGGGGGGGGACCGGAAATGTAATGTCCGCACCCAGGAGCTGGAGCTGCTTCTGGTCCTCGGTCCTGAGAGACACGTAAAGGGGCATGTTCCGCAGCTCAGAGGCCACTCCCGCCCGGGCTGTGTCTCTGCTCCGTAGAGAAATGACGTACAGCACGGCGGCTACAGCTAGAGCCACCATGTTGTGTTGACATCGTGACATCACTGTCAGCCTCTAGGTCAGTGGTCGCCAACCTTTCGGACCGCACGGACCACCAGTGGTTTGGGGACCACCGGTTGGCAACTGCTGCTCTAGATCCTTCTAGATTTTTTTTTAGTGGCCAGACTGGCAAATTAAATGGAGATAGGGTGGTACTCCCGTTCCTATATCCTTTAGATTTTTCAGGGTGGCAGTCATCTCTCTTGTGATGCAATATTGATTTTGATTTACTATCTCAGCCAGTGGAGGGTGGGTGTGTGGAGGCAATTTGCAAAGTTTCTACTTGCCTTTCCCCACGATGACAGGTCTTACCTCACCAGCCAAGCAAACAACATGGAAATTCTGCCAACAAAGTAGGCCCATTCTGGTTTTATATTCAGGGACTAAGGAAATGATCACTGGGTGAATCTGTGGACCTACTGTGAGCTAGGCCTAAGGCGGGCCTGCACACATCCGCATTCTAACAGGGGACAAGATGATATTTGGGGTCCCCTGTGTCAACTCAGACCCTGCATCCAACCTCCAGTCCTCAACATTTCTGGGTATTTTTTCCTTCCTGAGTAAAACTCTTCAGGTCACTTAGACATGGAGGTCAGGGGCTTCCTTCCTGGGGGGGGGGGGGGGGGGGCTGGTCTTATCTTCAGTCCTTGGGTTTTATGTCTGAAAAAGGGCTCAGGTCTGGAAACTTGGCAAGAGATCCTGATCCTGATTTATTCTGATCGTGTAGATTGAGCAATTCCCTTGCTGGCTGCTCATCGAACTTGCCTTCAGGAATGTCAAGTTCTCTCAACCATCGCTGTAGCTCTCTGTGGGTCAGACCCTGGCCGGCTTGGTGACTTTGCTGCTCATGACAATGTTTTTGCTCATGCAAATGGTTAAGTGCCATCTGGGATCCCATTATTCCCATTCCTATCAGGAAAGCCTGAAGACACAGTGTTTTCTGGCTGGAAAATATTATAACTTGGCCTTAGTCATGGGCCTGGCAGTCAGGCGATGAGGTGGAGGTCTAAACTGAGCGTGGGGTGGGAGCACAAGTTTTCTTGCAACACAGAGGAAGGGAGATAACTTTCTCCGTCATTTGAAAGCTGGCAGGAGTGCTAGGCTGGGCCACTTCTGCAGGGTCTGGGGGATCTGGAAAATGTGGGGGCCTCAAGGTCCCTGAGTGCGTCCACACGAATGGCCCATTTCCAAGACTCAGGGCCCCGTTTTCCTAATGAAAGCTCTGCCCTTGCAGAATGGAATTGCCAGGGTGGAGAATTTTCTGGAGCTCTGTTGCCTTTATAATGAAGACAGGGCCTAATTCGTGGCCTCTCTATCCTCTGACTGTAGGAGGTGCGAGCTCTTTAGATGCTGCCAGAGAGGCCCTCTGACTTGGACACGGTGCTGAAATCAGCGATTTCCATGATCTTTCTCCAGCACCTGAATGGCATTCAGTGAGGGCCAGTGATTTCAGTGACATGATCATTAGTACCGCATCTAAACCGTGCAAAAGCCCGAGACACTGCACCCACCGCTCTATTCCCTTCCAGTTAACCCGTTTGCCTCCAGTAAAAGGCTTTATGTTAAGCAGTGATATTCCTCCAGGGGCTACGCATATTCCATCCACAGTGTCTCCCGCCCCTACCCCCCCCCCCCCCCAAGTGCCGAAGCACTCAATGCCACCAGCCAGCAAATGGGAGATCCAGCCCCCGAATCCCATTTTAATTAGCGTCCTTAGGCTACCCCTCTTCAGGTACCAACTCTCTGGGAAGAGGTTCTGGGGCAGAAATTTGAATGCGGGGTATTTGGGAGGGAGTCCTTTGGGGAGCAACACCTGCAAGGGAAGAAAGAATAGGCCTGGGCAGAGGGAGAAGCTGAACTCTGATGCAGTCTCCACAGAGGCCTCGGCCAGTCCCACGGGAGCTCTGAGGCTGAGCTGGCCCGGCAGACTTGGCCCCAGTTGAGGCCTCGGGGCATCTGCATTGACCGCAGGGGGCTGTCACAGGAAGGGAGCAAACTCAGGGTCTGAGACCCAGCAGACCCTCCAGTTAGCTCGCGGCAGCGGAAGCCTGAGCTCCCCGTTACCAGAGGAGGAGATCTAGCAGGTCATCTAGGAAGCAGAATCCTTCTGCCCCAGGTTGGTTTCAACATACCTTCATGTGATGGTAGGAAGTGTACGTATAGAGATGTCTATTTATAAATGGTTTCCTGGATCTATTTTTAAAAATGAGTGTGTGTGTTTCTCAATGGACTGGTGTGCGGGGGCCCCTGGCTCATCGGTCTCACCTGCTTGGACGCTGAGGCGTTTCCCAGAGTTACCTGAGCAGCTGGGGCCTCTAGAAATGTGGACATAACTGCCAAACGGCCCAGGGGACAGGTGTGGGCGCTGACACAGGAGGACCTGGGTTCTGAGCCTGGCCCCCCAACTCCTCTGTGTGCGACCCCACGAGACCACGCTTCCTTTCTTAGCTGCAGAAGACGCGGGTGCTGTGAAGGGTCAACGGAAATCTCACAGCGACTGATAAAAACGTGAGCTCTACTTCCACTTCCGGCGCCCCGGGTTCCAGTTTCTTCTCCGCCATGGCATGGTCTTGGGCACATCTCTCCCCATCTCGGGGCTGTCCCCACATCTACAGGGTGGAAGGGCATCGGCCTTGACGGATACGAGGTTCCTTGCCCTCCACTCTGAGTGCCTGTGAGCAGGAGCCATGCTGGTCACCTCTGTCCCCCAGGCATTCAGGACCCACGTCCTCAGGAAGCGGGGAGTCTTCTGAGGTGTTTAAAATCGCCCTTCAAACCCGCCCCTGACTCCTGCCATGGCCCAGGAGGTCGGGTCTTCGTGGCCTGGCGGCCTCTGCAGCCTCCATGCTCCAGCCACTCCGTCTTCCCGGCCTGTGGGCCCGCCAGCCTGTCCCCTCACACAGCCTCTGCCCTTCCCATCCCCGTTCCCCGCATGCCGCCCCGGCTCCTGGCTTGACTGACTCCTTCTCACCTCCTGGGCCTCAGCGCATTGTCACTTCCTCCGAGAACACCTCCCTAATCACCCGCCCCATTCGTACCCACTCCCTTGACTCAGTTACTATCGCCTCAGCCCATCTGTTTCCCTCCAAGCCTTTTCACAATCCCAGGGCTCTTGTTTTGTTTTATTTCGCGCTCCCTTGGCCATTGTCTGTGCTGTTCGCCGGAATGTACAGCTCTGCGAGGCTGGAACCTCTGACCTGGCCTTCCTTGTGGCAGTGTCTCCAGCGAATGACCCTAGTTAACGCTCAACAAATATTTTTGAATGGGTGAGAAAGTGGAGACGTGCTCCTGGGAACTCTCTCTCTCTCCACTGGCCCAGCCCCCTTTGGCTCTCATCGCTGAGAAATGGGTTTCAACAGGCAGGTCCGTTTCCTCCCGCCGCCACGTTACTACGCCCGCCCGTGGCTCGTGCCATCCAGCCTCAGGCACCAACCGACGGGGCGTGCCGCTGGGCTGGGCCTGGCTTTGCTACTGTGAGTGCCCACTCTTGGCCTTGGAGGCCAGGAGGGAGCAAGAGCAAAGAGGGAAAGGGGTTGAACTTGGCTCTGCCCTCCAATAAACCAGCAGACACACACACATACCATCTGGGTTTGAATTTCACTGAGGATGTGTCAGCGGAGCCTGGGCTCCACCAGTCGGGTGGGTGGAGAGGGAGATGGAGGGGGTTACGTCACTGCTGAGGTGTGGTGGCGTAATGCAGGGTGACAACACTGTGCAGGCCCGGATGTGGTGTCAGCAAACGTGGGCATGAGCTGGGGGTGGGGTGGGGTGGGGGGATGGAGGGGAAGTGTTGGGTGCCCCTCAGGGAAGGGAAGAGGGACGGTCATTTCCTGACAATGTCTACCGGGCGCCAGGTGCTTTCTCATGAGAATTCCACGAGAATTCTTTCACCCTCCAGGCAGGGCCCGTGTGGCTGATGTCACCTTCACACGGGAGGAAATCGAGGCTAAAGTTGAAGTAACATGCCCAAGGTCATTTGGTCCAGGTGTAGAATGGGGACGTAAAGGCAGTCCCGTCAGAACCCTACACCCAGCTTTGTTCCCTCTTCCCAGGGACTCTGGGCGACGCTGTGACTCCCCCGCCTCCTCGCTTAGTGAGTTCCATCAGGGCTCGCACACGCTCTCAGTTTTCTCAGTTACATGGAGGCATCCTTTCCCCACTGATGCAGTTGGGATGAGGATCAAATGAAGGGAGCTTGTGAAGCCACTCTGTGCCCAGACCCATCTTTCTTTCTTGTGAGCGTGCAAGTCCCGGCGCACTGGGGACGGGAACACCGTGAGGGAGGAGCCTGGCAGGGAGGAGGAATGCAGCCGTGAGAAATGGGATGTCCTCTGATGGGCTCCAAGGGAGTGGCAGCTGCCCCTGGGTCCCCAGCTGGGGGCCTGCCAGATGTGGGATTCTTTCTTCTGAGTAGGCGACTCTTTTCCCATCAAGTGCTAGTGCCCAGGGTCAGTCTGCCTCCTCCCGCTCACTCTGTTGGCAATGAGAGCTGGGTAGGGCTGCAGGGGGAGCACTTGAAATCCTCAGTCTTGTTGACCCCTCCATGCTGATGATGGGAGAAGTGAGGCCAGTTCAGGAGTCACACAACACGGCCGTGATAGATCTGGCTTTGAACTTGTGCCCATTCACCAGAAACTTGCACGGCTTCTGGCTCTGCTGTGACCGACAAGTCGATGCTTCTCCTCTTTGGGACTCAATTCCTCCGTCTGTAAAATGAGGGAGCTGGACCAGATGACCTTGAAGAGCCCTCCCAGCTCTGACGTTTCCTAGTCTCCCTAAAGACAAATCTTTTGCTCCTGTCTTCCACATAGTTCCAGCTACTGTAGTTGAAACATGTGAAGTTGTTGGCTTTTTAGGTCATAAATAGCTGAATTGTTGCAATTGCATATAGTTTTGCCTACGACTTTGATCATTCCACTTCCTAGCAGAGTCCCAGCCATGGTATCTGTCTCCTAAAAGACTGTGATCTCACAGAGGGCAGGGCCTCACAGGCCACTGGAGTTGGGCTTTGGATGGATTGAGGGAAGAAGATGCGTTTGGGAGAGAAAGAAAAGAGATTTTCATTCGAAGTGTCTTCTATGTGGTAGATGCTATCAGGGGTGCTTCTACATATATTCTTCTAATCTCTACCACAGCCCCATCAAGTAGGTATGACTGTCTCCACTTTATAGAAGAAGAAACTGAAGTTCCAAGAGTTTCATGCCTTTTGATGGGCCACACAACTTAGGAAATGGCAGAGTTGGGGTATAAGACCAGGCCCACCTAGCTGAAGAGTCCAAGTTCTTTTCATATGAAGAAACTTGATATTTGAAGATCTCCATCATGTGCAGATTTTAGTACTATGTATTTCAGGCTTCATTCAATAAATACTTATTATAATCCTTACTATTAGGACACTGTAGGACACGGTAAGGGGTTGGGAATATGCAAGGACTAAAATAGACCTCGTTATTGGCCTCATGGACTTCATAATTTAGCTTCCTATTTTTCCTCTAAGAAATTGTGAATTTATCTACTCACTGATTTATCAATACACTCATCTGCCTTCCATTCATCCATCCATCATCCATATATTCATTTAATTGACTCACACATTAACTTTTTCACATGCTCAATCATGTACTCATTTAATTATTTTGTTACTTTTTCCTCTCATTCAATCTCTTAGTTTATTCATTCTGGTTCATCCTTCTATCCCCTTACTCCCTTCAATGATTCATTTGATGATATGCTAATTTATGTACTCATTCACTCTCACATTCATTCATTTTTTTCAATCCTGTAATCATCAAACACTTGCTAGGTCTGCCCTGTGTCCCAGGGGACCCAGATACAGTTATCTAGGAGCTCCAAGGAAGGCTGCTGCTGTGCTGTCTTCTTCGGGAAGCCGGTGAAGAAGAACCTCTGCGGTATTTATCTAGTGGGAGCCCCGCGGAGCGGTGGAGGCCAGAGCAGGCGCCCAGCCTGCCAGCATTGTTTCCTAACCTGGGGAGCCTCTCAGGTGAGGCAACTGCCTGCCCACAAGTGTCACCTGTTGCCACCTCCTAAGAAGTGATCACCTGGGAGAAGCTGCCAGCTTTCAGCTTTCTGTCTGTCCTCCCTTCTCCTCCGAGAAGACTCCCCTGAAGCTATTGGTCTTCCCTGACTCTGGGCCGGGCCGGGGAGGGCCTAGCAGGGCGGAGGCAACGCCCAGTGAGATAGGAAGCCTGTTCTGTGAGGCTTATCTGAGGCCTGTGTGGCAACTGGAGACAGAAGCGAGGAGAGGAGGAGAAGCTGGGAGATCGCATCAGCAGCTGTTGTGTTTGCATTTACCAGAGGATGGGGGTGAGGTGGGGGAGGGAATGGGATTGAGTTGCAGCAAACGGAATTTAGACTAGACACCTGGAAGAGCTTCCCAGCATCTATACATAGGCCGAAGGGAGATAGTGCAGCTGCCTTTTATCCTGAATCCATGGTACTCTCTCATTACGTACAGGTCTTCAATGGATGCTTACTGAACACATAGGACCAGGGGTCTGGACATTTGGGCCTAAAGACCCCTCTGTCATTCATTCCCACTGGGACCATTTCTCTCTCTATTTGACTCCTTTTGGCCTCGGTGTTGTTATCAGCCTGTAGGGCTGTGGTGAGGATTAAAGGCCACAGTATGTGAAAGTGACTAGTCCAGCCAATGCCTGGCACATAGTATGTGCTCAAGAAATATCTGTGGCATCTGAATTCTGGAACTCCAGTGCCCCATGGTAGTCCAATCACAATAGGTCCAGTAAGTCACTACCATGATTTCACTTATGGGGCCATAAAATATTTATTCATGTTGGTGAACAGCCAGCAGGTTTTGGAGTGGGACAGACCTGGCAATATTTAGAGCGAGATGTATGGTGGCGGGTCGACTGAGGAGGACAGAGGGAGAATGAATGGGAAGAGTCAATGAATGAGTCAGAAGGACACTTACCCCACCTCCTAGCCCAGAGATAGGAGAGGTTTGGGAGGGGGAAAAATAGCCACTGAAAGATTTTAAACGGGAGAAACTATGTTCAGATTTTGCTCTTTGCAGAGAGCATTCTGGCTGCTAAGAGAGGATGCATTCGAGGGCCTCAGAAGTGGATGCAAGCAGCTCAGCCTGGAGGCTCTCGCAGAGGTCTAGGTGAGGTGGCTAAAGCAGGGTGCTGTGGTCATAGATGAGCTCAAGGGAAGCTGGGTCTTAGCTGCCTGACCTCTTTGTGAAGGGCGAGCACTGGAGGAGGTACTGGCAAAAGAGCTAGAAACTGTTCCGGGCACTGCCTACAAGACTCTGCCCAGAATGAACCCCGCACTTCTTTTGTAGAGGAATTTGGTCCTGTGCACCCAAGGCCTCTCCCATTTCCATTCTCTCGGATCCAATAATGTCGCTGGAAGGCAGTGCAAGCAGATTACCCAAGCTATGGAGGAAGGTGTGTGTCAGCCAGGCATTCTTTATTGAGCCCTGACTGTGCTGGACCCCGAGGGTGCATCAGGGAATGTAAAGGGGGAAACATACCTGGGAGAGATTCTGAAGGGCAGCTGAGGTCTTTTGTCTTATCATTTAATCAACAAATATTTACTGAACAACTATTATGTGCTTTTCAAGGCTCTGGGTTTACAACCAGACAGACAAGGTGTCTGCATTCTTGGAGTTCAGATCTGTGCCAGGCAGGGGTGAGCAGGACGGCAAAGTTGGAATGTTTGTGCTAATGTAGCAGGCTCCCTGCCTCCACCCACAATTAAGTTTGGATCTTCTCTCCCCCTCTCTCTTTTTAAAAATATGTTTTTATTGATTTCCGAGAGAGGAAGGGAGGGTTTGGTTCTTCTCTTATATGGTCTTCCCATCCCCCACAGTCACACAGAGGGGGCACTCAGCTTCCTCTCTCAAGTCCCACTAAAACTCATCCTCCAGGTCTTTGTAGGAAACTTTAGTGAAGATTTAGGGAGATGGAGGGAGTGACACCATGAGGAGGCAAATATATTAATTTTCATTAAGTAGCCACCACTGTTCTTTCAGCTTCTTAGCCCAGCAAGAGGTCTGACTGCCCTCTCTCCCCGACTCTCTGCTTCCTCAGGGGCAGACGAGGCCCCACCCTGTTCCAGTTGTCACTAGTTTGGTCCCACGTGTACAAAGTCCGTTATGCATGCCCCATTGTGAGCTTTCTGGAGCACCTGCTCAGTGCCTTGCCCATAAGGGACAGTTTGAAAACAGTTATTTAGTGAACAAACAAATGGATGAGTGAAACCCCCTTCAGATCGCTGCGAATAAATGGTTTTACCCACATTTTTAAAAAATATATATTTTATTGATTTTTTACAGAGAGGAAGGGAGAGGGATAGAGAGAAACATCGATGAGAGAGAGACACCGATCAGCTGCCTCCTGCACGCCCCCTATTGGGGATGTGCCCGCAACCAAGGTACATGCCCCTGACCGGAATCGAACCTGGGACCCTTCAGTCCGCAGGCCAACACTCTATCCACTGAGCCAAACCGGTTAGGGCATTTACCCACATTTTTGAGAGAAAAGAAAGCAAGTGATATTTTTCTCAAAGCGATACAGGCGGAATTCTGAATTACGAGGTGCAATCTAAATGGTGGGCTTGCCCTTGGTCCTTTTGTCTTCCCTGCACAAACCAATGATCAGCATGGGCTTTAGAGTTGGATGATGTGGATTTGTTCTTTTTTATATTTTTATTTTTTGGATGTTGTGGATGTGAATCTTGGCCCTTGCACTGTGTATCCTTGGGGGAGGTGTCCTCGAAGCCTCAGTTTTCTTATCTGCACAATGGGCACATTAGCAGACATTTGGGGAGTGGTTAAGTGCAGGCTCTAGAACTGAACTTTTGAATGCACATCCTGGTTTGACCACTTATAAGCAGTGTAATCTTATGCAAGTAACTTGTTCTCATCGTCCTCATCTTCCAAGCAGAGATGATAATAACATTTACCTCATGGGCTGCTGGGAGGATTAAGCGAGTGACTATTCCTGAGGCACTTGCTACAGCACCCAGTAAGCTCGATAGAAGGTTAGCTCACATTATCACTTTCCTTGGGGAGAAGGCGGAATAAGATAACACAGGTAAGTGCTTGCTTAGCACAGTTCCTGGGACGCTCTGCTGTTATACCTGCTGGCTGTCATTATTATTGCATATTTTATCAACTGAAATGTACGTTCTTTTTCTTCCTATCATCTCTGCAACGGGGATGATGCCTCTGTCAGTCACTTTTGGGATGGAGGCATTCATGGTGCAGCGTTTATGGCCTGAACTTTACCGTTTTGCAGAATGACGTCAGCAGCTTGGAATTGCCCCCAGGAGACAATAGCGGGGCACTCCCTGTAATGTTTCCTCTGCTCCAGGTGACACAGAGGGTGACACTGGAGACAACCACGGCTGGACACAACTCTGTGTTGACGAGGGATTCAGAGGACGTGGATTCTGGATGTGTCGGAGTTGTGGGATTACCCTAATTAATTTGCTTTGCTGACTTCCCTTCTCCTGCCTGCATGAGAGTGCTACTTAGTAAAAGCTCATCTAAATCCATCAGAAAAGCTTTCAGTAAGTACAAAACACACATTTAAATAGTAATGATCCATTGTGTCCTAATTAGTAGGTAGCACGTTACAACCACTGGCATCTGAGATGGACGCATGATGGCACCTGCCAGTCGCTGTGGCTGGGCAGCCCCCGTACCAAGTGCTCCAGGTGACGCAGAGGGATGCCTGGGGCTGGCCGCAGGTTCTTCCTGTGGACGGGGCATTGCCAGGCCTCCCACTCTCCCCGAACATCCTGCCGCCAGGCGGGCCTGCTCTGGGTTTCCTCGGGTCGCCCGGTCTTGGCTCTCGGTCAGCTTTCAGGCAAGTCAGTTCGCTTCATCTGGGCAAGTTGCGACTGCCAGGCCCAGCCTGTCCTGTGAGTGTACAAGGGACAGGTCTGGGTCGGGCAGGCAAGTAGGTCTGATAAGGAGATGGGGCAATTTCTGGCCTGCACTGCCTTGCAGGGAATCTGGGCTTTCCCTCCAGGGCTCAGGGCTGGGGTAAGGGAAGGAAGGGTGGGGACTCGTATCCAGTGAAAGTGACAGGCCTCTCTGAGTATCAGAGAGAGAGAGAGAGAGAGAGAGAGTCTCAGAAGTAGGCATGTCTGCTTGTTCCTTTGTGCCCAGGGATAACAAGAAATCAGCCAGTGACCCCTGATTTCCCCCCATCCTCACCCCCACCCCCACCCCCACCCCCACCCCCAACATGAAATTCTCTAGGCTTTCCTGTTTGGTTTCTAGGGGTTTCTGTGGGGAAAAGAAATGTTATTTGTTAAGAAGAGTAGGCGACAACCACGGAGTTTGGTGATATTGGGTACAGGTGGTGACATGTGGTGTCAGGGAGGGGAGGGCCCAGGATGGGGCAAGAGGATGAGTGAGGTGGCTGATTGTAGCCAATGCCCACAGTGCATGTGGGGGAGGATCTCGGGCACCCACTCCTTTCTGAAAATCATTCCCAGGGTGTGAGTACATATGTTTGTGTTTTTACTCCCAAGTCCAAGTTCTCTCACTAATTAATGGCATTCTGAACACACCATGCACCATGAATGCACCTCCCAGGAAAGGAATAGTTGATTTGGTTTGGCCATTCCTAACTTGAAAACAATAAAAAAGAAAAGAGAAGTAAGAAAAAAAGAGAAAGAAAAAGAAAGGAAATCCCATAGAGAACATTCCTTTCTGTGTTACAACTGTAGGGTGTTGCTCCGTTGCTATGAGTTAAGTGTTTCTTGATTGGTTTTTGGGTTGATTGATCCATTGAGCAAACGCTCATTGCCTAAGATGGGTCAGGTGCTGTGCTATGAATAAGGGGCACATGGTAATACAACAGAGGGTCCCTGCCTTAAGAAACGGCCAAGGTGGCAAATAAGCAAATTCTTAGAAAATGAAACACTTGACTGAGTCACTTGATTTTACAGCCTCCCTTTGAAGCAGGTTATCTATTTTACAGATAATAAAACCGAGACTCCAAGAGTGGAAGAAACATGTATAGATAGAGGTCTAGGGGAGTTAAAGGGGTGAGAAATCATTTCCATTTGGGAGTGGTCTGCAAAAGCTCTGAGATGGAGGCAGAGCTGGCCCATGGCAAGTGGGGAGCAGGAGCAGCCGGCTCCAGGCCTTGGGGTGCAGCCAGGGCAATGGTGAGGGGGATTGAGCTGTTCAGAGAGCAGCCAGTGAGGCTGTTGACTAAGACTAACCCCTGGGAACCTTCCAACGGGGGAAGTGCAATTCCATGAAAACAGGTCAACATCCCAGGCAGATAAGCAGCAGTCATTGCAAAGCTGCCTCGCAGGGAGTTGCTCAACTCCGATGGGAGAAGCATCTGCATTTGGAGGGGTAGCTCTGCGCCGGCCACATCTCCTCCGCCTCCCCACTATCTCCTCTGACCAAAGCAGCTCAGCCACAGGGCCCCAGCCTGTGGACACCAAGGCGGGCCCTAGAGAAAGCCAACTGGAGGCAGAGCTTTAGCAGAGGCTGTGGCCTCAATTGTTCATTTATTCCAGGGGTCCTCATACTTTTTAAACAGGGGGCCAGTTCACTGTCCCTCAGACTGTTGGAGGGCCGGACTATAGTTTAAAAAAAACTATGAACAAATTCCTATGCACACTGCACATATCTTATTTTGAAGTAAAAAAACAAAACGGGAACAAATACAACATTTGTATTTGCATGTGGCCTGCGGGCCATAGTTTGAGGACCCCTGATTTATTCCATCCACAAATACTTACTAAGTACCTACTATGGACCTACTATGTCCTACTATGTCCCTGAGGCTCTGCTAGGAGATAATTAAGATGCCATCTCCACAATCAAAAACCCCGTCTAGTGAAGGGATGGACCAGAAAACAGTGGATCATCGTAATAATAACTAATGAAACTTGTCATGTGCCAGGCATTATTTAAATGCCTTGAATGATTAAGTCTTAGAATCTTCACAACAGGCTGGTGGTATTATTGCTCTTATGTTATAGAGGGAGAGACAGGGGCAAAGCGAGATTAAGGGACCTGCTCAAGGCCGCAGAGCTAGTGAGAGACAGAGCCAAAATTTAAACCGGGGTGGACTGGCCCCAGAGCCCAGGCCTCTAACCACTTTGCCATACCACCTCTTGTGCATACAACCAAGTCACTTGTTTATTCAGTGCAGGATGACTAGACAGGATGCTTCAAGAGCACAAAGAAAGGCTCCCCAGTCCAGCTGGTGGGAGAAGGCAGGAGGACTTCCTGGGAGAAATGGATGTGGAGGTCTGAAGGATGAGTGGTGGTGAGCCAGGCAGAGGAGAGGTTGGGGAAGAGAAAATTCCAGGCAATGGAACAGAACCAGACAGAGATGCTGGTACTAGGAAGCACAGACTGTTGAAAGGACTCTGAGGAGTCCATTGTGGCTGGGAGGGAGTGGAGAGGCCTCCAGGGGGGATAGGAGATGGGCAGGGGTCCTGGTTTGAGAGGAGCTGGAAGTATCTCCCTCTGGCCTGCTGTTACCCCGAGTTCCCAAGACTCCAGTGCCTGTAAACATGCCAGTCATACATGGGCCCGCTCAGAGGGGCAGTCGCTTTGTGTAAATAAACACATTCTTGCATAAATCCTGCACATCCAGTGACAGAGGTGCCCCCTGAGGCCATTCCCGAGGGTGGCTTGGGAAACCAGGGATGCAGGGACTTTGCCTTTGCAAACCTGCGTTTCATCATCTTAAAATGGGGTTTGGTAATTATACCAGCTAAGGTGGAGCCTGATAGGCTGTCTGCAGGGGGCCCAGACTCCTTATTTTCAACAGATTTCCAGATGAGGGACCTTCACTAAACAAGTGTCAGACTTTACAGCAACATCTTTCAAATGGGGCTTTCAAAGGTCTTTGCATATGCTAATAAAAACAACCTCAGTATTTCTATTATGTCATCATCTTCTCCCAGGAACAGTGTCCAATTGTTACCAGGGGAGCATGCCTTAAAACAAGAGTTCGGGCTGGCGGTGTGGTTCAGTGGTTGAGTGCTGACCTATGAACCAGGAGGTCAGGATTCCATTCCCGGTCAGGACATATGCCCGGGTTGTGGGCTTGATCCCCAGACAGGGGGGTGGGAGGGGGGCGTGGCAGGCGGCCGATTGATAATTCTCTCTCATCATTGATGTTTCTATCTCTCTCCCTCTCTGAAATCAATAACAATACATTAAAATACAAACAAACAAACTAAACAAAACAAAAAAACCCCGTAGAGTTCAAAATTGGATGTCAACCATGACAATTGACCAACTGGAGTGGGTAACGCTGATGGGTGAGGTTGAAGCAACAGAACATATGTGCCTCTCATCTGGCATGGCCAGCTTCTCCACACACCACTGGTTCCTTCCTTTGAGGCCCACCAGTTGGGCTACCAAGTCATTCTTAATAACCATCAAGGGCTAGTGCACGTCACAGTGTGTCCTAAGACACAGTGGTAAGAATAAGCATTCTTGCTTGCTTGAGCAATTGGAGGAATTGAAGCAAAATTCAATGGCTTGAGGCGTCAGAGGCATTTCTGGGAACACCATGTGGAATGACCTGTATGGGAGCAGTCGTGAGGGCAATCAAACTTTGCGTCATGCTCAGGAAAATGAAGCTATGAAACCATATGGACATCATATGGACATCAATATCCTTGAAAAATTTTGCCTCTGTTTTCCACATATATACATATCCATGTAGATACATATACAAAATCTCAAAAATATTGTGTTTTTATGTTCTCCTAATGTAAATTAAAATTAACAACTAAGAAGCCAATCCTTAGTAATAAACATCACAAAACAATATATTTCTTTCTGAAAGAAATAGAAAAGGCCTATCTAAATTCTCCAAAAACGATTTTCTCTCAGGATTTTTATGTGTGAAAGGATGATTTATTTTCATAAACTCTGATTATTTCTTGGCAGGATTCCTCTACTCCATCCTAAATAGTTTTGAAATGTTTATTGCTTGACTCAGATGATAAATAATGAAGAAAGAAAAAAAAGAGGTGATCATAGATAATTGTATTTTGCAACCCTTTGAAAGAATTCCTGAAACCCTTAATAAGTGATCCATTTCAGACCAAGGATATGTTCAAAGTTGGAAATTAATCTCAGCATCCTGCTCAATTTATCAGACACTTGATCTTTGAAAAGTCATTTTAGACATTTTCCTAAATTTCGTAATCTCTTAAAGGATGTTAAGCCCAAATGAACACAACATACCATAATGAATAGCTCAGAGTCATTTTACAGGAATAACACGGCTTCCTGCGAGTTGCCCCTTCACTCCACAGGGCAATGCTGGGAAAGATCATCAGCCTTTTCTCAGATGCCTTCATTCATAGTATTGGGAGCTTTGGAGAGTTCCTTTATTTCCTCGCTCACAAGTCAAAGCTTATTACTGCTGCATCTCAAACCTCTGGGTAATCATGTGTGGTTGAAATGCTTAGCTGTCTTTTCATCAGCATTGCTGCAAAGCCACTCAATTTTCTGCTCCTGTGAGCAACGCGATGATAGGCCTGGCCAAGAATTTTATTCAGATCGACTCCAGCCTGCACACTGTGCTGTTTGTAGCCACGTGCAAATCGGTTCCAGTGTTCCCTTCCTTCAGCCTGGATGAGCCCTCACAGCCTTTCTTTGTTCTTGTTGGTCCTTGAGGTGTTCTTGGATCTCTTTTGCACACTTGACAAGTGTTCCTTCATTGAGCTGTGAGTTGGTTCGTTACATATTATTGATTAAGCTGAGGAAACATTAATCTCATTCTTTTTTTGCTTAGTCCTCACCTGAGGATATTTCCACATTGATTTTTAGAGATAGCGGAAGGGAGGGAGAGACAGAGAGAAAGCAACACCAATGTGAGATTGGTTGCCTTCTATATGTGCCCGACTGGGGCCAGGGGTGGAGCCTGCAATTGAGGTACATGCCCTTGACCTGAATCAAACCCATGACCCTTCAGTCCTCGGGCTGAGCCTCTATCCACTGAGCCAAACCAGCTAGGACTGATCTCATTCCTAATGCTTGAAAACATTTCTCCTTCATTGTTCTTTTAAAGAGTTCATCTTAAAAAATATATGTGTGCTTTAATAGAGATCAGCTTTTATAGAGATGTACTTTTATAGTAACTCCTCAGTTCAGGTAAGTCCCAGGAGGGCAAGGTCCTTTGTTTATTTTCTCATGGCTAGGCAGTGTCTGGTACACAGTAGGGACTTAAATATCTGGGGGAATGATCAAGTGAAGTTTTTCTTTTCTTTCATGGTTCACTCTGATTTCAAACATAAACCTAAATATTGTTTTTCTTTCCAGCTACATTTTTGGCAACATTTTTCTGTAAAGTGCCAGCAAGTCAATATTTTAGGCTTTGTGGGACACAAAGGCCCTGTCACAAGTACTCACCTCTGTCATTATAGCATGAAGGCAGCCAGAAACAAAATATGAATGAAAGAGCATGGTTGTGTGACAATAAAACTTTATTTACAAAAACAGGTGGCGGGCCAGATTTGACCTATGGGGTCATGATTTGTTTGCAACCGTTTTAAACTACTAATTTTTTAAAAAAACCTGTTCACTTCAGTTCAACTTATTTTGGTTGAACAATGATACTTTCGCCCCCCGCTCCCCATGGTTTCACCACAAATCAATACAACTATCATTGCAATATTATTTCTTTCACGTTTTCTGAAATTTTTCATTTCCACCCCCCCCCTCGCCCCCGCCAATAGAAATAGAAAGCTCCCTTTCCCACTGCTAAATTTTCCTGGCAGAGCACAGTCAAACTGAGGAATAGAATGCTATTGGACTCCAGCCTTCGAAAATCTGTTTTCCAGAATCGTCGCACTTTGTAATTCGCCCTGCACTTTCTGTACTTTGAGGGCACATTTTGATTGATACAGTGCAGCTGCTTCTTATGTTACACATCCCACATCATGTGCAGGATCTGAACTTGAGACAGCACTGCATCCTGCCTCCATGCTGGTCCCAGATGTCCAACGAGGCACTGTCTGTGGTGATGAGATTGGCTGTCAGCACGGCCATGATGTGCCCTACCATTGGACAGTAAACTTGGTGAAGAATGATTACATAGGCTTTCAAACAATTACAGGCGGTGGGAAGAAACTACAATTCTTAACACCTAAAATATCAAGAGCCTATAGAGAATAGTTATTTTTTTAATTTTTAAAGATTTTTCTTAGGGTGCTGGCAGGAATTAAGAAGCAGCAAGATGGGACCATGGGCAGGACAGCACGTAGGCCTGTTGAAATGTCATCATCAGCTGACTTGTATCAATACACTCTTAGGTTTTATTTGCTATGGTGATGAAAAATTAGATTAATACTGTCATGGGTCATATAAAAAACTAATGTACATCTCACAATTTAGAACTAATTTCACATAACAACAACAACAAAATAGTTACATGTATTATTTACTATATGTCAGTACCTATATAGTGTCTTTGCATGGATTATCTCATTTAATTCCCACTGTAGATCAACTTTGTCCCCAGTTAGTGGTTGAGAGACATTATTTGGGTTGAACAAGTGATACCTGTTCTTATCTAAGGTCACAGAGTTGGCATGTGTGGAACTGGTATGTGTGTTTCTGATGGGTACAATGTTCTCTTCCTTTGAAAAATGTGGTTGGAGGAGAGAATAGGGTGAAGGAGACATCTGTCTCTAAATGGACTCTCCACCACATCCTGTGATCCTCATTACACTCTCCAGAAAAAAAAACAGAACCAATAGGTAACTATAGATCTATAAAAAGAGATTTATTATGAGTGATTGGCTTAGGTGATCATGGAGACTGAGAAGTCCCATGATCTGCTATCTGTGAGCTGGAGACCCAGGAAAGGTCGGGGGGATAGTTCAGTCCACACTCAAAGGCCCAAGAACCAGGGGAGCCAATGGTGTCCGTCATGGTCTGAGTCTGAAGGCTTGAGAACCAGGAGCACTGATACCCAAGGGCCGGAGCGGATGGATGTCCCGGCTCAAGCAGAGGGAGCACATCACCTTTCCCTGGCCCTTTTGTTCTATCTGGGTCCTCCTCACATTGGTTGATGCCCATATGCGTTTGTGAGGATGGTCTTTACTCATGCTACAGAGTCAAATGCTAACCTGAGAAACACAGACACCCCCAGAATAATGGTTTATCAGCTCTGTGGGCATCCCTGAGCCCAGGCACACTGACACATCAAATTAACCATCCCGAAGAGCAAGACGCTGGCCAAGGAATCTTGAGTGTTTGGGTTGTTCTAAGAGTAATACCAACCACCACTTCAGTCTACTGTGCTAGGCACCTACGACCCCACTGCATCGCACCTACCGCCACCCACCAGACTTTGCAGATGAGAAGCCCGGCACTCAGAGAGGCACAGTGATTTGCTCAAAGTTGCACAGCTCCACAGTGGCAGAATCAGGATGTGAGGACAGCGCAAGGATGGATCCTGTTCAATTCTTTACTGACCAATGATTGGCCAGGGTATGTCTGGCCTTGGCTTAGCCAGGGGTGGGCAAACTTTTTGACTCGGGGGCCACAATGGGTTCTTAAACTGGACCGGAGGGCCGGAACAAAAGCATGGATGGAGTGTTTGTGTGAACTAATATAAATTCAAAGTAGACATCATTACATAAAAGGGTACGGTCTTTTTTTTTTTTAGTTTTATTCATTTCAAACCGGCCGGATCCTGCCCGCGGGCCGTAGTTTGCCCACGGCTGGCTTAGACTGAAGCAAAGGTGGTGGGAGCTAATGACCTTTGTTTTCTTGGCATCAGGTTTAATAAGCCTTAGTTTCACTACCGATAATTAACAGAAATAACTGCTTTGACTATGGATCGTTAAAAAGCACTTTGACATCTGTCATTACGTTTAATCCAGGCAAGTCTGTGATGTGGGTCTATTTATTGAGCCCACTTCATAAACGAAGAGGCTGAGGCTGGAGTTTCTTCCAGGCCCATCCAAGCCAGGCCCAAATAGGGAGAACAGTGTATGAAGTATGGGTAAGAGCATGTGGCCCACTGCTTGGCTTGGAGTCCTGGTTCTACACTCCCAGGAGCATGACTGGAAGAGAGGTGAGAGAGAAGACAGCATCTGGGGAGAGGGGAGAGCCTTTCTAGGCAGAAAGAGGGCCTACCTGAAACAGTGAGGGGCAGTGGGCGCCATTAGTTAAGAACAACCGTCTTGGAATAATTTATTTGCACTTGATTTTGCCTGGTCTCAACTTGGAACCTCAGATGCCTAAAATGGGGCCAGTAAAACCATCTCTCGGTGTTGGTGCGAGCAATAGGAAAGTTGCACAGCTTGGTGCTCAGCCTGCGGTCCGAGTTCCACCACGTGAAGGCATTAGCGCCGTCGTGTCTGAACCGGGGGAAGCCTGAAGGAGCTGGCCTGGGTGACGATTGAAGCTGTCAGAGTCCTGGGACTGGGGTGTCTCAGGGGCAGCTCTTGAGGGTGGGTCGTGAGATCCAAATGGCCCTTCAGGAGCCACGCTCGGGCTGCCATTGCTGAGCGTGGGACCGTCGTCTGAATGTTGGCCATGGCCAAGGCGTTGCTCCTGGAGGCCACAGTGCCCTTGGGGTCTCTTTCCTCTCCGCTCCTTCCTGTACTCATCTTCGTGGGCTTTGGTCACTCTTGGCAGGACACACTACATCACTGGCGAGGCCCAGTGTAAGCTAAAAACAAACAGGAGGGCCCCTGCTCAGAAACTATTCAGAATTTCAAGATGGTGACAGTAGAACATTGCACCGAGGCGGGGTTCTCTGAGCGCGGGGCTGTGTGTACTGAGCGCGGGACTGTGTGTAGCTACACAGGTCTCCTGGCCATGAAACTGACCCTGACTCTTGGCCAAGCCTGTCTCTTCCTGGACATCTGAATAAACTCCGAACACCTCAGTCAGCTGTCCAGGCACTCTGGACCGCCCACCAAGCATGTAGGCATTGGGGAACATTCCTTCTTAAAAATGTGTTCTCTCTTAAACCATTTATTAATGCATTTGGAGGCATTGGCAAGACCAAGACTTTCTTTGAGCAAGTCCATGTCTAGCAAACAAACATCTGTGTTAACACACACTAATTAATTAATTACTTAGTCCACACATAATTATTTCTATCTACCGTGTGCCAGGCACTGTGCTGGCATCAGAGAGACGGCAATGAATGAAATACCATTAAGGGCCCAGCGTTGAGGCCACACTGTTGGGGCTAGAATCCTGATTCTATCACTTACCTGCCATGTGACATCAGGCAAATTACTTAACCTCTCTGGGCCTCAGGCTCCTATCTATAAAATGAAAATAATGATAGTACTTTCCTCTGAGGGTTCGTGTAAGGATTAAATGAGTTAATCCCCACATTAAGTGAGCTAATACGACAGGGTTTTGAGATTGGTGCCTGGCACATCGGGCGTGCTACGTTAAGTTATTATCTCCTCCAGGAATTAAAAGTCTGGGGGCAGAGAATGACGCGCACATACAGGCACACAAAATGCACACAGCCATTCATCTATTTAACAAACAGTGCATCGCATCCACCCGGCCCCACGCTTTGTGCGTGGCGCCGGGGGATGTAAGGGGAAGACAAGCTGTGGCCTCTTTCCTACAGTCCCGTGGGTGTCGGACAGCGGAGCAGGACCCTGTCATGGCAAAACCGCCGCTTCAGAATGTTCTCACGTCTCCATCCTGCGCTTGGCACAGTGATGTGGGGAGAGCAGATGTGTGGCCCGGGATTACTAGTTGCCGGGAGAATGCAAAGCCAAGTGCCACCCACTGGCCAGGGAGGGGAGAGGGGTCAGGGGAGTGTGGAATAGTTTCCTCCCTCCATCAGGGGCCTGGCTGGCATGTGGAGCAGACACGGCCTTGGGCTCTGGCAGCGTGAATGGCAAGACGGAGCAGAGCCGAGCCCATATTTGGCCAGGGAGACGTTCACTTCACTACACACCCTCTGAGTCACCCTCCCAGCCCAGCAGCCGGGCTGAGCTCACAGCCCCTCTGACTCAGGCACCCGGCAAGGGAGGAGACTGCCCTGCCCCTCAGCCTCCATCCCTTAGTTGGCCTCCCATGGCCTTCACCTCTCTCTGCCAAACGCATGTTGGATGCTTGGCTTGCCTCTGAGACTGCCACTAACCCCCACCCCCCACCCCCGTCCAGAAGCCGATTCCACAAGAGCCGACTCCTCCGCGGGGAATTTCTCCCCAGCCTTCCCTTGCAAAGTGAGCTAGAGGGTGCTGTGATATGGACATGGACGGGTGGGTGAAGCCGCCTGTCGGGGGAGGCAGCGCTGTGCGATGTGACAGCAGGGATCTGGGTGCTCCTGCCTCCCTGTGTGACTGTGGGCTACGCACTGCCCCTCTCTGGGCCTCTGCGCGGAAAGCGCTGGGGAGACAGCAGGTGTGGAGCCCCGCTGGCTCAGCAGGGAAGCGCATGCTAACGAGTACTGTCTCTTGGTCCCTTGCCCCCCGCTAGTAAATGGGGCAGCCAGATGCTGACCTAGATCTAATAACTAATCCAAAGCCCACACTCCTAACCACTTTTCCCACCGACTCTTGGTTCCAAGAGAGCTACCTCTTCCTTTTTGGTGGCCGTGTAGTATTCCATTAGCACTAATAAGTATTCAAAATCGCCCCCTTCTCCGTTATTGTCCCATGTCCTGGCTGTGTTTTGTTCATTATGCCTGAAATGCACTTCCCCATCCTTCTTTGTAATTAACTTCTATTCATCCTTCAAAACCCTCTGCAGATAGCACCTCCTCTAGAAAGACTTCTTCAGCCACGACTCTGATTTCTCCCTGTTGTAGACATTTACGTGGTTCACTCCCCCCACTTGACAGTGAGCTACCAGAAGGCAGGGTCTCTATTTTACTTTCCATTGTGGATATACATCACCCCAGCTCTTAGCACTTGCTTGGGGTAAAATAAACTCTTAGTCAATGTTAATGGAATGAAATCATACACGATCCTTGTACCTGTGGCATGTTTTCTATTTTAATCAATTAATAGAGCTAATTTATAGGTGAACAAACCTGTAAATTAATTTTTATTATGGACATAACATATGGACATAGTAAAAATTCAAAAGCAAGAGGTATACCAATGAAAAAAATAGTTTTCCCGCTTTAGACCCCTAATTCTACTCCCCAAGTCACCCTTGGCAGTTTCAATGTACCATTACTGTAACTTTCCATGTCTACAATCTTTAAAAACATTTCAAATGGCAGCAATGTTTTGTTCTGCCCGTTGACTTTCACCCTTCATTAATCGCGACTGTATTTCCACATCCACAAAACTGCTCCACTTTTTAAAAGGAGCCTCACAGGATCCAACTGTATCATATTGAGTGTATCAAGTTGACCTTCATAAATGGGCTTTTTCTTTGTAACGTTTTTGTTGATTTTTACTATTACAAAATTTGCTACAGTGAACATTCTCAGATGTTCATTTTGCTTTTATATTCATCTAGGACACATTCCTAGAAATGGGATAAAATTTTTTAAAATTTAACTTTCAAAAATAACCCCGTACAAAGGTGGTGGAGAAAAGGAATTACACTGCGGGTGGACACTGAGCTCCATTCTTGAATTTTCTGCTCCACCTTGGCAAAGGACAGGGCCTCTCAGCTGTCCGGGGTCTGAACAGCTTTCAAATGATAAGAGTCAGGTGGTGCTTGGCGGGAAAGAGGCCCTGCTACAGAAGATGAAGGGGCTGATGTTCCCTCCCTGCCTCTTGGCAATGCTGCTGTTGGACCCTGGGGTTTGGGATCTGAGAGCTGTGGAATATTGACAGGGGATGATTGGAAGTTACTCTCAGGGAGATGGGACCCTGGGAATACTCTTCTCCAGCCAATCAGAACCCCTGTGGTTTCCCTGAACCTCCCAGTGTCCTGCCTATGTTTTGGCGTCTGCCATCCAGGGGAGCTCCTACCATCTTTCTTGACTTATCTTACATATCACCTCCTCCATGAAGCCCTCCCGGACTTCCTCCCAGAATCATTCTTTCTTAACGTCATGCATTCAGCATACAGATTTGTTGTAGCAGCTGCGTCACCCCAAGTATTATTTGAGACGCCCTGGAATTGTGCCTTTATTCTGTGTTATGGTGCTGCTGCATAGAACTGTGTGATGAAGAGCCAGGGTGCTGAAGATAGACTATCTGGGATCAAAACCCAGCTTTATCGCTGGCTCCAGGGCAAAGCAGAGCTGCTGGGTAGAAAGGGGGCTGGGGCCTGGATCCTACCCACTTGGCCTTCTTTCTCTGGGCAGCGGCTCTTGGGAGGTTACCCTGGACCCCTGGGCGTTCTGGAAAGTACAGTTTGCAAACTGCTGATCTGCTTCACCCCTTTGCTTCCACAGTCACACAAAAAGGCCCCGCGGGACGTAAGGCCTGGGCCTCTTCACGACCCGTAGAACGTTTAACCCAGCGCATGAGCTTCCCCGCAGCAAAGTGGGGGCGTGAGCTGAGCAGAGCTCCTGTCCTCGTCCACTGGTGCATTCCCCGGCCCTCACCCTGAACAGTCCCTGGGCTCCAAGCTCTGTGGGTGGGGGCCACGCACTGCGACCGAGAACTTGGGCACCAGGCGGAGGCAGGGCAGGGCGAGGCTCACACCATTCCCCACGCAGAGTCTTGGCGGAACAGGGGTGAATAAAAAAACGCACAGGGCAGACCCATCGCACAGATCCAGGGACACGTTGCCAGAAAGCTATTTTTAAGCTTCAGTTTAGGAAGTTTATGAGCTCCAAAGTGACTGTGATTCCAAGCATGCCCTTAGTTAGTTATTCCGTATGCAGCGCAGCTCTGAGAATTTGGGCCAGACCTGGATATAAGCAAGGGGTAGGGGGCGTTAGCACTGGCAGGAAAGGTGGGGGTGGAGAAGGCAGCTGGTTGCCGACAGAGAGGCCCTCTTTTCAAGGGGTAGCAGGCCCTGGAAGAGGCTCTGCCTATACAAAGAGGAGTGAGAGAGTTGCTATCCACCCAGATAGTCCGCCCTTGACTTTGCCTTTCTGATCATGGACCTGTCAAGTTCCCAGGGGCCTGTTTTCTTCTGATCTACCAGCTTTCCCTCCAAGCAAGAAATGGAGTTCATCCCATTCGCTCCCACATGTTATTTTTCACGGACAGCTATTGAGCAACTACGTGGCACCCAGCTAGGCACTGGGGGTACAGAGGCAGGGCCCTGTCCTACTCTGTGGGAATAAAATGCACCCCGACACGGTCGGCTGGGGAGGAAGAGGCTGGAGCGAAGTAGCAAGTGAGTTGTCTGGAGTTCTAAATAGCACTGTGGGTCTGAGAGTACTTTTCTGTAATTTATTTTAAAATTGTTAATTTATCCCATGATAGGGGCAACTGAAGTCTTAGTTTCTTCACTTTGGCTGGAATTAAATAATCAAATCAGAGTGGCATCTTGGTCAGAATCTTCCATTGGCTGTTTGATGGCACTTTTGGCACTGTTGGTGACATTCTAGGCAATGTTGAAATGTAATTAGCAGATCAAAACCATGGTAGACATGGTGCCTAAAGTGCACATGTCTGGTTGTGGATCTCTCTCTCTCTCTCTCTCTCTCTCTCTCTCTCTCTCTCTCTCACACACACACACACACACACACACACACAAAACCGTGATTAGTAAGAAGTGAGGAAATGTATTTGCTATTACTCAATAAGTGCCATTTGTTTGTTAGACAAAATCTTTCAAAACATGAAGTCCAAAGGGAGCAATTATGAAAGGGGCCCTTGAGAATGAAAAGTGTGGGAACCGCTGGCGTAGTCTAGTCATCTGATGGAAAACTTGACTCTTCATATCTCCACCAAGTGCTCAGCCTCTCTTTGCCTTCTTCCAGTGACAGGGAACTCACTACTCTTTAAGGCAAGGGGGCTGGGGCCTGGATCCTACCCAGTGTTAGCCCCTGCCCTTCCCCATCCCCACCACTATTTAGTTTCTATGATGCCAATGTTCCTCTCAGCTCTGTGGATGAATGGCTATATGTTTTTGGCAACTTATTGGCATTCTTTGATTTTTAAAGTGGTCATTTTCACGATGAAGGGACTATTGGCTATTGGGTTGTGGTAGAGGATGCTGAAGTTCACACCATCTCGTGTTTTCTCCTCTCTGGGCACCGGAATAAGCCACATTTCCCAGCACTCTTCGCATCTAAGAGGTGCCATGTGACTTGCTTTGTCCAGTGGATTGTAGGAGGAAGCGGTCTGTGACATTTCCATGCCTGGCTGTTTGCACTGGAAAACATCCCATGGCCTAACTGATCTTCCAGGCTTTCCCCTGGAAAAGCTCATGCTGCATGATTCCAGGTTGACTCGGAAGCCACATATGGTAGAGGCAGAGTATGAAAGCAAACTGGGTCCCCGAGTCACCCTTTCCCAGTGGGGCTCTGACCAGAAACATATAGACTGGACTTGGTGAGACTAAATGCACCGAGCTGAGCACGGAGACGGTGCTGACTTAATGCCTGCCAGTTGGACCCTTCCGGGGAGGGTGTATAATGGCAGAAATAAAACCTTCATAGCGTTAAGGCATGGAAATTTGGGGGTGTTTTGCAACAGCTGTCAGCGTTAATTATCCCGAGGGGCCAAAAATAACACTCATTCCTTTCTGAGGTCAGAACCAAAAGAGACATGGAGAGAAAAACATCAACTTTTTAAATGATAAAAGCTGGGCACAGGTGAGTCATTACAATGAATGAGCTTCCTAATACTGCCTCCTAGAGTTAGACAGACTAGTCCACCATCAATGGAAACTCTGGGCATGCCAAGGTTCCCCCACATGGACATGATCTTACTGGCAGATCCTAAAGAGAGAACCCAGAAAGGCTGATCTCTTGCTCCTCTAGAACTCATCGATCAGACAAATGGCTCCACCACTCATCAGGAGTGAACCTCGTGGGAAAATGAGGCAGGAAGTGTTACCGTGGATAAACTCCCTCCACATGAAAATGTGAGGCCAGGAAACCAAGGTTCCCACCCAGGTTCATCCTTGACATAAGATTTGTGAGTACCCGTGACTGTAAGCTCCCTGAGGACAGGAGCCACATTTCCTCTTTCCTCTGCCTCGCCCCACAGCCCCTAGCACAGTGCTGGGCACAGACATGGTGCTGAGTTCATGCTGGCCGCTTGACCGGTGACACTTTGTGAGCTTATGTGACATTTCCCCCACTGGGTCACTCCAGAAGGAGCAGAAATTGCTGTGGTTTGACCCCTCACACTGCCAGTCCTTGCCTAACCCAACAATTTGGGAGTGTGAAAGGCCAAGCTGATGACCCAATCCTTCCTTGGGGAGATACCCATGCTCTCCTTCTGCCCACCAAGTCCCATACTGGCGAAAACACTTGACTCTCATCAGCTCCTAGCCAGCCCATTGCCCTGGGGGTCACTGAGTGTGTCTGAATCCCATTGTTGGTTGTAAGTTCCTGAAGTAAGGGCCTGAATCTTACTTACAGGATCAGTTGACAAGTATCTTCAGCAGGTAGTAACTGAAAGCAGAGGGGTTTCTTTGTCTCTGTGCTGAAAGCTGTCTGGGTAAGGAGACAGTCCGGCTGTGTGACGTCATTGACATCCCAGGTTCCTTTGGTTTGTCTGCTTTCCCATCCTCAGCCCCATGGCTCCCATCCTCAAGGTCGACTTGTCGTTGTAAAATGGCCATGGCAGTCCCAGTCCTTATGTCCACATTTCAGGTAGCAAGAAAGAGGAGGTAGAAAGGCATATAAGGCCCCCCAGCTGATCTACTCATCTCGTTTACGAGTTGTCCTGACAACAAAACATGTTTATTTATGCCACACCACCAGAATACAGCCAATGGTTTCATTTCTCTACAAGGGTGCCTGGGAAATAGAGGTTTTCAGCTAGTCCCATCGCTTTCCCTTCAAAATTAGAATTGTGTGATTAAGGGAAAAAGTGAGGGTGGGTAATGGCAGGCAACCCAGAGTCTCTGCCTCACCTGTCTCTCTTAAAGTACTGATCACACAGTAGGTATGTGTATGTTTCATTCATCCATTAATTATTTCAAAAAAATTCACTGAGTGCCTACTCAGGGCAGGCATATGTCTATACATTGGGAAGAGAAACAGAACACACTAAACAAACTAAATAATAAGATAATATTAGCTAATTATACGTGCCAAGAAACAAAAGTAAAACAGAGCACAGACGAGGTGAGAGACAATGTTAGATTGGGCGGTCAAGGGTAGCCCCTTGGAGGAGACATCATTGAAGCAGAAATCTGAATGAAGCAAAGTAGTCAGCCATGCAGGGTTCTAGGGGAAGAATTCTCCTGGAAGAAGCGCTGGTGTGGGAGTGAGTTTGACATATTCCAGAACAGAAAGGCAGAATGGACAAGTAGTTAGAAGTCACGCCTTATTTGATCTTGTAGCCCATGACAGGAACTTTGAAATCTGCCCACACCCCCAAGAGTGAGGGAAGCTACTGAAGACTGAGCAACGAATTGATACATTAAATTCAAATTCTCTCCTATATCTTCTTCCAACTACCCAATTAGACATATGTTAGACCCTCTCATTCTATCCACCATATACTTTTTTCTCTCTGTAGTGCAGAGTGGGTAACATTTTTAGATTTGTTTTCACTAATTTCCCCTTCAGATGTATTCATATATTGTTTTAGACATCTGTTGGGTTTCTGATTTTAATTACTACACTTTTTCATTTCTAGAAGTTCTATTTATTTATTTTTTCAAACATGCCTGGTTGGTTTTTTATCCTCTTAGTACACACTCGGTCCTCCCTTGTGTTTTATTATCTACATGATTGCTTTATTCATTGTACCTACTAATTGCAGCATCTGCAGTCTTTGTGGGGCTGGTGCCATAGTTTGTTGATTCTGCCAACTCTCCCTTATGAGGGCTTGTTTATTTGTGTGCTTATGATTCCTGAGTGTGAACTTACGCTCCTTGGACCAATATCTGTGGCAACTTTTTGAGGCTGGGGCCTATTTGTGGTGTGTTTCTACTGGGTACACAGGTCTACTTGGGTTAGTGTGGACCATCTAGGATATATGATTAATGGCCCCAAACACTGTGAACTTGTGCTCAGGAATCCTCAAGGGAATCATGTTTCTTTTGTTTCTGTTTCACCCACAGCCAAAACTAGACCAGTAAGTTTCATTCTGTGGAGTGAATTTTTACTTCTTATTCATCCACTGAGGTTGTCATTTTGGGAAGTTTGACTTTTCATGGGAATTTCCAGTCTGACTTCCCACCTTGATAGGGCCCCAGGTCTTGTCTCCTGCTTCCTGCCCATGTCCTTTCCCTGTCAACGCACAAAATCCATTCAGCCCTTGTTTCTTTGCATTGGGATGCCCTGACCCTGGGCCCATGTCATCTCCGCTGTTGCTCACCCTTATGGAGTCAAGCTTTTTTAAACATTGTTCCTACCTTCCAGAGATTTCTGTTTTGCTAGCTTAGCCATTCACCAACGAATATGTTTTTAAAAAGACTTTATCATTTTCATTGTGCTAAGCTGGGCAAGTTTCTGCTGTATTTTAGGAAATCACATGACCACATTTACACTTTAGAAGGACAGAATGGCTCTTCGATGAAGAGGGATTGTAAGGGGAAGGATCTCACACTGGGAGACCATGTAGGACACGATTGTCATGGTCAGGCATAAGATATGGTGGCTTGGACTCGGGATATGGTGGTGCAGTGAAAATAGGTTGGATTTGAATTGTACATATTTTGAAGTTGCTGATAACAAGACTTGCTGATGCTTTGGTTAGCGGGATGTGAGAAAACGAGATAAGTTGAAGGTGATTCTAAAGGTTTTGGCTCGAGTATCTGAGTTTGGGGTATATCTCAGTGAAGGAGGTGGCTGTGGATGAAGGTGGTTGGCGCCCTTTATCTAGGTCTGATCATTCCTGGCTAAGCTGAACAATGAGCCTCTAGACCAGCCGTGGGCAAACTACGGCCCGCGGGCCAGATCCGGCCCGTTTGAAATGAATAAAACTAAAAAAAAAAAAAAAAAAGACGGTACCCTTTTATGTAATGATGTTTACTTTGAATTTATATTAGTTCACACAAACACTCCATCCATGCTTTTGTTCCGGCCCTTCGGTCCAGTTTAAGAACCCATTGTGGCCCTCGAGTCAAAAAGTTTGCCCACCTCTGCTCTAGACCCACAGAGTGGGGAATCAAATGTTGAAGTGTGGGGAGGCTGCTGAAGCCTGAAAATCACTCCCCCTCTTCAGTTAGGTTGCCCCCCTTCGTCCAGGCTTAAATATAATCACAAAGAGAAACCCTGGGCAGGGTGGGGAGCGAGTGCCATATCACTTAAGTATGTGTGCCGACAGAATCCGTGGTGCCCAGGCCATTGGATTATGCTAACTTGCAAATTAAACCAAGCTCCATGGCTGAGTGAATAATAAACACAATGTGGTCTATGCATACAGTGAGATATTATTCAGCCTTAAAAAGGAAGGAAACTCTACACCATGCTACCACATGAAGGAATCTTGAATTATGCGAAGTGAAATAAGCCGGACACAAAAGGACAAATACTGTATGATTCCACTTAGAGCAGGTACCTGGAACAGACAAAGTCATGTAACAGAAAGTAGAACAGAGGTTGCTAGGGGTTTGGGGAAGGGGAGAATGTGGAGTTAGTGTTAAATGGGTTCAGAGTTTCAGTGTGGGATGAAGAAAAAGTTCTGGAGATGGATGGTAGTGATGGTTGTGAAGCAATGTGAATGTACTTAATACCACCGAACTGTGCACATCAAAATGGTAAAACAATTAAGGTGTTGCTCACCTTCAAGCAAACCAATATCATACAATTGTCAACTATGAATTTTGTCCATTGAAGGCATGAGAAACCAAACTAGAATATGTTATAACCATCATGTCATCCAAAGAAAGGATATTTTTAAACCTCAAGAAAGCAAGAGAGAATGTGTTCTCAAGGCACATGATAATTCTTTGAATGGGCTGTATTGGCTTTATTAAAAAGCTAGATAATAAAACATATTGCCTTAATTTATTTAATACTAGAGGCCCAATGCACGAAATTCATGCAAGAATAGGCCTTCCTTCCCCTGGCTGCTGGCACCAGCTTCCCTCTGGCACTCAGGACCCGAGCTTCCCTTGCAGCCCTGGCTTCGTCCAGAAGGATGGAAGGACATCCAGAAGGATGTCCAGTCTAATTAGAATATTACACTTTTATTATTATAGATTCCTTAATGGACTATGTGGTCAGTGTCCCCAAATGGCTAGATGACCTCTTGTTGGAGAGAGTCAAGAGGACTCAGGGAACATACTGGAGCATTGCATTTAAGCCTCTTCAAACATATTTGCTCAGGGGGATGGATGAACGGTTGGCAGGTGGGCTACAACTAGGGTGATCACAACTAGGGTGACCACATGGGACTGTGCCATTGTACTCACAACTGCTCTGGTTTGGACACTAAAGGGTACAGTTACCTGGCTACTGCTTGCTGGGCAGGAGAAGTACCTGGGCGGGGGCTGCTGCGCCAGGAGGATCTGCTCTGTGACTTTCTGTGTTTGTAAAGGGCTGTCCTAGGCCTTGGCAAGCAGCAGGGTCTTGATAAATGGCAGTTATTTTTATCCAGGCCATCTAGAAAAAGCGCTGGCTTTCGAGTCTTCAGATATTGGATTGCATCCCTGTTTACTAGGGCTTTGACCTTTGGCAAGTTACTTAAATTCTCTGAGCCTCAGTTTCTTATCTGTAAAGCAGAGTCAATGAAACTTTTCTTACATGCTGTCTGGAAGCAGAAATGAAATATAACAATATTGATTAATGTGTGTAAAGTCTTAACTTGGAGCCAGGTATATAGTAGGTGCTCAAAAATAACCTTCCTTCCTTCCTTCCTTCCTTCCTTCCTCCCTTCCTTTCCTCTTTCCTGCTTTCTTGCCTGCTGGCCTGCCTTTCTGCCTTCTGTAGATACACATTTTGCCTCCCGATTCCAATCCCTTAGATGCCTCCCCACGCCCACCTCGAGGAACCTAAATTGGCCAGGAGAGATGCAACTCTGTTGAGGGTTTACGTAGCTTTCCTGTGCAGAATAGCTTGTTTGAGCACTGTCTGGGTCCGCTTGGGCTGCTATAAGAAAATGCCACAGATTGGGTAGCTTATAAACAATAGAAATTGATTTCTCACAGTTCTGGAGGCTGGGAAGTCCAAGATCATGGTGCTGGCAGATTTGATGAGATGGCTGGCTGTTGAGAACTCTCCTCCTGGTTCATGAAGAACACCTTCTCACTGTGTCTTCACGTGGCAGGAGGGGTCAGGGATCCTTTCATAAAGGCGCTAATCTCATTCACGAGAGCTCCACCCTCATGACCCAATCACCTCCCAAGGGCCCACTTCCTAGTGCCATTATCTCTGGGAGTTAGGACCTCAACATACAAATGTTGAAGGAACACAAACATTCAGACCATAGCAAGGACATTCTGCACTCAAGCTGTAGGTGTCCCTATGAAGAAGTTAAGTGTGAGGGTGGGAAGAAAAGGGATGGTTACCCAGACACAGAAAACACGAAGTTCTATTTTCAATGGGCTTAGAGTGTCCCCGAGTTCAAACACCTGCTCACACTTGAAATATCCCAAGAAGCTTTTCAACTGGCATTCTCGAGGAGAATAGATGCTCTCCTCGCCCCTCATTTATCCCTAAGTTTCTATGACTTCTAAATACAACCATTCAATTTGGCACCCCTTTGAGCACAGGAACATTGGGTCTCTTCTTGAAGCCTAGCATAAGTTGGGGAGGATCTTCGGCTCTTAGCTACTCTAAACTACTCTTTGAGCCTCTGCAAATGCATTTTGGTTGGTTCATGAAGAGGCTGCAAGTTCATGGGTTGAGAAGAGATGCTGATTTAGGGGTTGGTTGAAACCAGAAAATGACTCTTGCCGAGAAGATACTCTTGAACTGGCATTTGAAAGGAAGACAGGAGGGGGCTGGTGAAGAGGGTGGGAATGGAGCTCTGTTGGAATCCCCCTACAACCGCTCACTCTCCCTGGCCGGTCTTGGCTTTCTGCCTGGTACCCAGTGGTGCTTCACAAATGCTGGCTGAGCAGAGCTCACCTTCAAGGCCTGGCTCACAGTTCACCTCTTCTGATCCTCCCGGGATTGCCTAGACAGGACCTATCCCTCCTCCCTCTGGGCCCCGTAACCGGTACACATTGCGGCAGCTGTCAGATTGTGTTGTAATTATTTGTGGGCTCCAGATGGAGAAGTCCTCGAGGACAGAGGCCTTGTCATTGTACCTCTTGCCCCAGCGCCTGACTATGAAAGGGACTCAGCACACACACAGCTTGCCTGGCACTGCTGGTGATCAGGAGGGTCCTGAGGAATTGGGGGCTGGCTGAGTACCAGGGGCCACTGAATACTACACTCCGGGGCTATGATCTGCTTGGCAATAACTCTATTCCACATTTCCCAGAGATTGTTCTTGTAACACATGGGCAGCGTGCCCAAGCCAGGCTATGACTAGTTCCTAAAACAAGTCAAAGCGTTCCTTTTGGGACACGTCCATCAGCGGGACAGACGAGCACGCGGCTCTGACAACTGGGGCTCTCACGGTTCTGGCTGTGGGACTGTTTCTCACCCGGTTCCTCCCGGCCACCGCAGCAGCCCTGTTGTGCTTGGCTGGGCTTCTGGCCGGTGAGGAGATGAGCTCTGCCTTCCCAGATCTTGGGGTGGAGGAGAGCTCCATCCACACCCCCACCCACAGCTGCCTGCGCACGGCTGCGATGGAAACTGCTCCTCATCCAACAGATCTCAGTGCAGATTGGAAAGTGCTCGTCGGAGGAGGGAGTTGTGTCATTGTTGGTGCGTGGAAGGCAGCCAGGCTGTGAATGAGACCACAGTCTTCCCGTCAGCCTTGCTTTCCACTCCGATGGAGGGCAAGGCCGCTCTCCAATGCCAGCTGCACAGAGCCTGGGCACTCTCTGCCTTGGATGCACCGAGGTTCATCAGATGAGGGTCATGAGGGTAGACCGTAGGCTGGCCAGACAATAGGAGGTGTGACTGCTTGCGAAGAACTCACAGTCTGAGGCAGTTCTATCTTCAGGATGGCGCCTTTCGACCCTTTAAGTCCCACCCCACACACCCGGGGTGTGAGCATGATTTCTGGCACATGCGCTTGTAAATTAGTCTCGGCCTGAGTCATCCCAGCAGCCTCCGCCCCGCCCGGGAGCTGCAGGGAGCCTGGGGTCTGAACTTCGGGAGTCCTTTCTGCTGAATCCCTTGACTAGGGGGCCCATAGGGTGCCCCTGTGATGTGCATGTCTAAAGGGAGCGCACGGATGATTTAAATCTCACACTGAAAATGGAAGCGCTCATTTAACAGAGAAGCAGAATAGAAGAGTGTGCCAAGAGCACAGAATTGGGGGGGGGGGGCAGTTCCACGGACACCACCCGGTTCTGTGAACGTGGGCTAATCATGTCATTTTTGTTTTGTTTCTAAAATTCATTTAACAAAGATTGAGAGGAGCATCGTGGCAGCGAAGCGGACACCTCAGTCAGAAACCATCTAAATCAGGCGCCCTCGGGAAGGAAACATACCGGACACCGGGGAAGACAGCCATGGAGGGTCAGGTGGGGAGCGCCTCTGACTCTGAGAAAGAAGACAAAAAGGATCCGAGTGGTTCCGAGGAGGATGTTATTGAACCAGTAATTGATAGGCCTGGGAAGAAGAGGACTTCTGCAGAAATAGTTGAAGATATGGGGGTAGAGTCCAGAATATGCTGGAACACTCTTTTTGCAAAGAGAGAATGACTAGCAATGCGTACCAAGGCTTCTCTCAAAACCAATAAGCAGAAAATTGAACATATTTGGAAAATCCAAAAAGATCAAAGGCAGACGCTTAACCGAGAATATTCTCAGCAGTTTCTGACTTTGTGTCAGCAGTGCGAGCTAGCTGTGCAGAAAGCCGGCGAACAAGAAAACTAGCTAACTGGTTTCAATGGCAACAGAAGCTTTTTCAACAGCCTAGAGCTGCTCAGAGCTAGAAGCTGAAAACAAATAGTTATATGAGCAGTTCACAGAGTATGAGGGACTTGGAGAAGAGTCATGATACTCTACCTACTGGTGCACAAAATGAACTTTAAAAAGAAATGGCTGTGTTGCAAAAACAAATTATGATGGACATCCAGGAGCAGGGGGGTGGCAAGTGTTTGAAAGTCTCATCAATCCGTGTTATTCTGATGACTCTTTAAAGAATTTGAACCTAAGTAATACGATACGATTATAACATTAGCTAAGAGGCCTGTAAGCCTTAGAGTGGTTTAAAAATTTTTGGTTAAAATATTACGCCATGCTAATCATTAGCTTGAGTGCAAGCCTCCTCTTTCTGTTAACCTTCAAATAAAATCTAAACAGTTCAGTGAGTAGCCGAAATTCCTAAATTGTATGCACCTACTTTATAGAGAAGAATGGGTAGTGGTGAACAGCAGGAGTGCTGGAGTCAGGCCACCTGAGTTCAAGTCCTGGTTCTTCCTTTTACCACCTTATTACCTTGGGATAAATACCTAATTGCCCTATGCCTGAGATTCCTCTTCTGCAAAGAGGGGATAATAATAATAATAATAATAATAATAATAATAATAATAATAATAATTCTGTTTAGAGTTGTTGGAGGATCCAATGAGTTTAGACATATGCAAGCATCTAGATTCTAGATTCTAGAACAATGCCTGGGACATGATTCCCAATCATTGGATATTATCTTTTTGCTAAAGTGTTTCTTTGAAAATTAAAATGAGATAATGTTTACAAAAGCCTAGTATAGGCCTTGCCCACAGTAAGTGAAAGCTGTTATCGGTGTGAAGGTGAGCCCTTTAGTTCATTTCCTTGACTTACGATGCTCACACTTGGGGAGGTTGGGAGCAAGCAATCCCAATTCCCTCTAATTGTTCTGCCAATAACAAGTGTCTCATCTCATTTGTTGGAGTTTGCTAGTCACTGTGCTGCCGGTTCCTAGTGGCAGGGAGACTGTGCCTCTCAAACAGAAACAGACTTGGCCTGCGTCCCCTCCCTGCACTCACTTAATTCCTGCTCCTGTGGGAAGTCCACTGCAGAGGAGTCCTCTCCCAGAGGAGGCAGACCTCTTTTTCCCCCTCAGTCCCCTCTGACTAGGGAGGTTAATTCCAGACACACCTGGAATTCCATCCCTTCTTCGACCATTACTGGTTTGTCATTACTGTATCTCACAGTGTCCCCATCTTTAAATGGGAATAACAGTACCTATGTCGTGGTTTATTGGGAGAGTTAAATAAAGCCATATATATGAGATAGAGCCTGGCCCATAGCAAGTGGGCAACAGAGGTTAGTGGATTCTAGTTGTTATTGTTATGTATAACCTGAGGCCCAGCTAAAAGGCTCCCTCCTCCAGGAAGCCTTCCTGAGCTTCTCCAAATGGACGTTCACATCTTCTTTCCCTGAACTTCCTTCTCACCTTTTCTCTAGTTTTTTGATATCATGTTTCTCTTCTAATTGAATTAGAATAATTGAGAAATGAGTCTTCTCCTTCATAGTAAGCTTCAGAGATGAGGTTTTGTGCTGGATCAGCCCTCATGCATCACAGATTCACCCCAGGTCTGGGCACAGGACAGGCACTTAAGCAGTGTTCAGGGCAAGTAGCTATACAATAATTTGCAACAATCATATATTAACTAGTAGCCCGGTGCACAGGCTACTAGTCTGGCCTTCACCCTCTCCAATCTGAGACACCTCAGGGAATGTCCAACTGCCTGTTTGTGCCCACACTTTTAACAGATAACAGCTCCATTGTTGTTTCTTTCTTATGCTTAAAACCATTGGAATTAGTAGGTATTCAAAGTGTGTATACATTTTGGGGGGACACCCTGTATATCTCTAGTCAGTGGTGAAAGAAACCAACAGCAGATTTGGAACCCCCAGACAGGGAACCTCGCTCACTCCCCACGTCTCCCCACTTCACTTTCCACCTTCGTGGGCAGCAGGAGAATCAACGTTTTCTCTCATTAATTCGGAAAAGCACGTCCTGTCACCCGCTGCCCGGCAGGAGTGCGCTAGGCTCCAAACAAGCGAGGCTCAGTCAGGGCAGCCTTCGCTCATGGGTGCTGGCTCCCAAAGTGCACATTCCTCCTCTACAGTCGCCCCGACTATCCCACTGTTTCACTGAGAGGACGGAATTCCTCTCTGCCTCTGGGTTCTTGATCTTGAACGCTGACCGAAGGCACCTCAGCGAGGGCCGCCCGCACCCACCAGGTGTGTCTGTCTGCACCTGCTCCTGCCTCAGCACCTGCATTAACCCCCTAGAGGTGATCTCGTAGCTGCACTGGCCTCCGTGGGAACAGGGCATCACCACTCCGCCCTCTCACTGTCATCTCACAGGCGCCCACCCTCAGCACCCAGAACACCCAGACATTCTCCAAAGGACGTGAGCGCATCAGAGGGGATGTGTGCACATCCTGTGGGGGTGTTAGGCATGCTGGGTTGATGGAAGTGCGGTGGAGAGGCGGGGGGAACTTGTGCACGCCTTGGTTTGCAACTGTTGCAGGTGTGGGAGGGTGACAGTGTGCTGGGGGATGTTCGCACGCCAGGGGGGATGTGCACACCGGAGGCCTCTGGCTTTGCAGATCCGCAAACCCCAGTGGTGCGGCCAGGAGGACGTTAGTCTGGCCCGCCACGGTGGCTGTCCCTGCGATCCTGCACCTTCTGGGCCAGGAGGCGGATCTTGCACAGCCACTCCTGGGCACTGATGGTCTGCAGGCGCTACTTCAGCTCAGCCTGCAGGCTCCTCTTGGTGTGCTCACAGCTGTCACCACCGCCATGTGGGGAGTACCGGCCGCCCTCCACCGGCCTGCCTCCCCTGTCCAGAGGCTCTCTGCACTGCTCACCTGCCCAGAGTGACTGGGGCTGGGTGGAAGCCAGGCGTCCTGCCCTGCCCAACCCTGGCCGATCAGCCCCTGTGCATGCTGCCGCCCTGCTGGGAAGGGTCATGGATCCGGGTCCCAGACCGCGGACAGCCTCCCGCACTGCCCCCCACCTGGCAGGGTCACAGATCCAGTCTCAGACCGCCAACAGCCTTGCCTGCTGCCACCCGCCTTCAGTATGCAAATTAGCCGCCATCTTGTTGCTTTAGGGTGGCGGTTCCCACTGGGGTGCCTGGCTAGCCTGGATGAGGGGATGATGGCTTTTGCAGCTGGTCACACCCCCTTCATGGTGGGGGTCCCCACTGGGGTGCCTGGCCAGTCTGGGTGAGGGGCTGAGGGCCGTTTTCAGGCTGGTGGGCGACTGAAGCTCCCAACTTCTCCTTTTTTTCTTTCTATTTTTTTTATTCTGGGATTTATTTACCTTCTATGGCTGTCACTGGAGCTGAGAGCTGGCTTTAGCTCTGAGGCCCGGTTGCAGCTCTGAGACCTCAGCTGAAAAAAGCAGGGATCTGGGTTTGTTTGGATTCTATAATTGAAACATTGTTGCGATCTGCTGGCTGAAGCCTGGCTGGCCGTAAGCAGGTTTCTGGGTTTTGTTTAACTTCTATAATTGCAATAATGTTTCTTAGAGTGCAAACTCAGAGGCCGGCAGCGGCAGGCGGGGAACCTTGGCTTCCTCCTTCACTGGAGCAAGCAAGCCTCCTGTTCGCTTCAGCTGCCTGGCTGCCGGCCACCATCTTGGTTGGCAGTTAATTTGCATATCGCCCTGATTAGCCAATGGGAAACGTGTCAGAGCTATGGTTAATTACCATGTTTGTCTATTATTATGTAGGATATGTACATTAATGGAGCACCTACTATGGGCTAGGCTGAGTTCTAGGGGCTAAAATGAACCCATTCCTTCCTCATCTTCCACAGTAACAGCCCCTCCTTTGCCCCACACAACCCTTTAGGCTGCCCCTTTGTGATTCCTTTCTCTCAGGCTGCTCAGAAATTCCTTCATGTCTTTCAGTGTGTCCTCACTTGTGGTAAACTCTTGGGGGTGGGGGCAGGCTGTGCCTCTCTTGGGGCAGGAGAAAGAGTACAACTCTTTCTTAGAGTTGTGCAGCTCTGGGCCCTCAGCCCTCTGACCTCACTTTCCTGCTCTGCACAACTCGTCTCTCAATGCTTCCCTCTCAGTGTCTTTGGGATTAAACAGGATCATCTGTGTCAAAGTGCCTGGCTGACAGGAGGCCTTTCCCAAACATGATTACTGTTTTTTGCTGTGTCTGGGAACAGCTCTGCGGCTCTGAAATGTGCAGTAAATGTCGCAGGTGTCCTACAGGAGGCGCCCGGCTAGAAACTCGACTTGGGCTTCTGTTCTCCTCTTTAGTGAGGAAGTTGCCAGTTACACCAGGGGACAGGTGCCAAGGCCAGTCTCCTGAGAAGAGCAGGTGAGGAGCCAGAAGCCCTCACGCTCTTGGGAGAAGGTTATTTTATAATTTTCTGTTTAAATCAGAGAGTAAGGGGGAGGGAGAGAGAGAGAGAATCATCAATGGTGAGAGAATCATTGCTTTGCTACCTCCTGCACGCCCCCCACTGGGGATGGAGCCCGCAACCCCGGGCATGTGCCCTTGATTGGAATTGAACCCGGGACGTTGCAGTCTGTAGGTCGATGATGCTCTATCCACTGAGCCAAAACAGCCAGGGCAAGAGAAGGGTATTTTTAAAAAAATGATTCTCTTTCAGGATGTTTGAAAGAGAGAAGGTGCTCCCCACAGTGCTCATGGGGCAGGAGAGAAAGGATTTGTGAGGTTGGAAAGGAGAATCCGCTGTCTCTTAAACCCTGGGAAATACTGAGCATGAGGAAGTGAATGAGGAAAATTGTACTTTAAGAACTCAGCAGGGGGACCTGGGTCTGGGTCAGGGACTTGGTTTTGGCATTTGCATGTATCCGAGCAGTTGTGTAGTCATGAGTTTATGGTGTTTTTTTTTAATTTAAAAAAAAATTTTGCTACAAAAGCTTTATGGTTTCCATTGGTCCCATGCATGGGAGAGGGCTCCAGGGGGGTTAACAGGATGGCTGGTGTTTTCCGGGAGAGGCTCGGGTAAGAGCCAGACACCAGGGGATGCAGAGGGGCCCTCCGAGGCCTCTGGGCTGGAGGGGGAGCCTGCGGAAGAGCTCCGCGCCCAGCCCCGCCTGGGCCGCAGCCCGCGGAGGGAGGCAGGCGTCGGCCATCTTCTGGGTGAGCGCCACCTGCTCGCCCGGAAGTGGCTCTGCAGGAAGTCACCGAGCGGAGGCTGCGGACGGAACCGGGCCTGCGCTCCAGGGTCTGGTCCTCCAGGACCAGGGCGGCCTCCATGGCGCCCTGAGTGTCGCCCACTCGCCTTGGGGAGGCCTCAGCCCGTCCCGGAGAGAGCGCGGCCCCGCTGGTTGCTCTTTAGGAGCCGCGGCTGCCCTGGTGCTGCTGCCCCGCCAGCTCCCGGAGGAAGCGGCCGCGCCCCGCATGGCCACCTCGTCCTGGAGGAAAAGAGAGGTAGGTGAGGCCGCAGATGGGGGGGCTGGGGGGCGGGCAGATGGCAGCCTCCGCGGTGGGATGATTCTGACGGATTTGGGAGCTCATGGTTGTTCGGCAACAAGGAGTTAAGGCCAAAAAAACAAAATGGCGTTGGCGCGTCTGGAGGCCCAGGAGGCGGAGGGTTCCAGGCGGCGACTGGAGGAGCCGGGGAGGGTGGCGGAGGCTGAGGAAGGGGCCTCCCTGGGTCTGTCCGTCCAAAAGACAGAGCCGGGACCGCCGAGGGCACTGCTGCCATGAGTTTTTTAAATTTTAAATTTTTATTGAATTTATTGGGGTGACATTGGTAAAAATATATATATATATATCCCTTTGTGGTCGTATTAAATTTGGACATGGGTGTCGTACTGGTCGGAATTAATTTCCATTGAAAGAGCAGTGATACATAACATGCAAGATTATGAAGGATAAACAAGATTTATTCTTTTTTGAACATTAGATGTATGTTTAGACAATAATGTGTTTCAATAACATGTTTTTATGTAAAAATTGTATTTTCTATTTCTCCATTGTGTGGTATCTTTGAAAGCAGTCTGCAATATGCAGTCCTGGTTTTTGACTACATGTATCGCAAAAATAACTAGTTTGGCGTCCTCCGCCCCTAATCTTTCTGTTCGAACATACAGAGCAATCTTTACTTTTCACACCTTCACAGTGCCGCAATATATGCAGGTTCCCATTAAGCCTTTCATCTTTATCTCAGGCCGATGGTCTTCCTGCCAAAATAAAACTCTTCATCGTTACTTTCAGATTCGCAGTACACTTCTTTCGGTAACTTTCTTTTCGCCATTTTGGAGTATTATTTTGAAATATCTTAGCAAGCGAGAATGCCTCATTACAGTTAAACGTAATTCGTAAAGCTTTATTTGAAATTCTGTGAAGTATCTCTGAAGCTTGTCGATTTCTTCACTCTCAAAAGGCGACTGAGTCACCACGGTGTTTTGCATGTCGAGTGTGGAACGATCGCATTTGTTTATATTGAGTTTCGATATCTCCGATTTGTCGGGGCAATGTTTTGGTTCGTGACAAGGTCGCTTAGACACTTAAGAGCTTTCAGAGAAATTATGAACTGATACATGAATGAATAGAATTAAGATTCGTATGGTTCCTTGCTGTGGTGGCTGAGAGCAGACATACGACCGCAAAGGGATATATATATATACACACACACACACACACACACACAGGTTTGAGGTGTACCATTCCATGACACATCATCTGTATATTGTATTGTGTCTTCCCCACCCAAGTCAAGTCTCCTTCCATCACCATTTGGCCCCCTTTATCCTCTGCCACCTCCCCCACCTCCTTTCCCTCTGGTAGTCGCCATACTGTTGTCTGTGACTGTGAGCGTGGGTTTTTCTTTCTTATTCCCTCACCTTTTTCACCCACCCCCTCCCCCCGCCCCCAAAGCTGTCAGTCTGTGGGCATGAGCTCCAGCAGTGGCACCGTGAGGTGGTGAGAAGCGGCAGACAAGGTCCAGGGCAGCTGTGTGCTGCACACACTCCGGCTCCCCTGCGCCTGGTGAGCTGAGAACCCATTTTGTCTTTGCTTGGCCTGTCCCCAGGGCTCTGGGACAGTTTGCTGGGAAGGGAGGAAACCTCCAGAGAGAGGCTGGACTTTCCGCTGACCACGTAGCTGTGTGCTGAGGAGATTCACTGGGGAAAAAATAAGTGGAATGTGACTATATCTGTGCTCTGAGTTGAGGGAGCAGCTCATCCCAGTTGTACTAATTACCGCAGAGGGCGTTGTGCAATGCTGGGAGAGATTTGGTTTTAATTAACTTGGGTTGTGAGGATCACAGGATGGATAGTTCTGGTGAGGGCAGGCGACAGTCTGCTTCCTGGGCTTGGAGGTGACGGAGAAGGTATGTTTGGGACCCATCAGAGGCTGGCTCGCCTGGGTCACAGGGTCTGTCACAGGCAGCAGTGGGAGAAGATGTGACAACCTGTTACTTCTGGGCCCTGGAAGGCTCCGGGGGCCTCTCTAGGGCTCTGGTAGTTCCTGGCACACTGGGAGGAGCCAGTCTGCCTGGCGGTGACTTTGAGGGGCCATGTCTCCCCAGGGCTGACACAGCCTCCAAGATGGCGTGCACCTTGGCCCTCCAATTCCTTATCCTCAGTCCGTTCTCAAAAAAACAGCCAACGCGGCAGCTCCCAGTGGCCAGGATTGCGACACCGAATGTGTTTGTTCCCTGTGTTTGTGAAATACCTCAGAGGCACCGTTCCAGTCCCACCTGACTAGTTTTCTGATTGCCACACAGCCCTGGCTCTATCTGCCAATACTCCGCCGGGGCTGACTGGTCAGAGATCTGGAGATGTTTGTGGATTTAGAATGTCAGAGACCTGTTTTTTTGTCTGCCTGAGTGAGGAGCTTCTTAGCTTCCCGAAGCTTCTGAATATCACCTGTCGAACTTGGAGGCAATTCTGGTGTCCTGGAGCGAGGAGTGTGACCTTGGCCAGTGACTTGACCTCTCCGAGCTCTCATTCCTTCAACTGCATCGCAAAGATAACAATTCCTGTCCTGCAAGATTGGGACCCACAGGTACACCACCAGTTAGGAGGCCAGGGGACCAGCTCACTCACTAGGCTTCCTGCCCCGAAGGTTACTAAAAGCAAAGTTGACCTCACATTTCTGAGTCATTAAAATTCAATCTTGCACTCAATTCTTACAAATGAATTACCATCAGTGTTTGACTGAGAGCAGGAAGAAGAGGCCTGGCTAATATATAACATAATGGGGACTCAGAAGCCCCTGGAAATTGGCTCAAGAATATGGTCTGTAGCTCTTAGCCCAAAGAAGGGGCTGCAAGAGGCCTGTGACCTTACGCATCATGTCCTCCATTGACCTCCTTCTACCAAGGGGGGGAACCTGGAGGTGGGGAGAGGAAGAGCTAACAGTTACTGGGCTTCTATTAAGTGCCAAGTACCGTGGACTAAGAGAGTAGTTTTACATATATTTTCTCATCTCCTCAACCCTCAGAAGTAGGCATCATTTTCCCCAAATACAGTCATTCATCTTATAAATATTTATTGAGTGATTATTATGTGCTAGGCATTGCTCTGGGACAGTGGTTTTCAACCTTTTCCACCTCATGGCACACATAAACTAATTATTAAAATTCTGCAAAAAATATATATTATTTGCCAATCTGACAGAAAAAAAGATATAATTTTAACTCATTCACACAGGATAGCTATTGTTGTATTGGCTGTTGTCATTTTTTTTGTTGCACAGTCTAAGGGAAAAGAGGTCAGTGCCCCTGACTAAATAGTCAGGTATTGCATGTTTTAAAGATTCTTGCAGCACACTGGTTGAAAATTGCCGCTCAAGGAACTAGAACATAGGAGATAACTGAGACCCAGCATGGTGACATGACTTGCTCAAGGTCACACACAGCTGGTACATGGACGATCGAGATAAGATCACACCTTTTCTGAGGCTGATTTCAGGGTTGTTTTCTTTCCGGGATGTTGCACAGACACAGACACACAAATATGCACATGCCTGTACATACACATAAATGCATCCACACACACCCGTGTGCCCACTCACATATCATGAAATGCACAGATTCTCACACATGTACTCATGCTCACACACACACACACAGCATTCAAGCACACAAACACAGATAAGTATATACTTGCACATGGATTAGCACACAACATTCCATTCATTGGAAAGAATTTTTTCAAACTGCTGGAATCTCTGAATATCTCAGCTCAGAAATATTACAGATACAATCTCAAAGGTTTCATTCTTTTTGTTTTCTCCCTCTCTCTTTCCCTACTCTCTTCCTTTTTCTCCTCTCCCTCTACATTCTGTGAGTAGACTTCTCTTCCTGCTTTTTCCAACCATGAAGTCTTAGGGAATTATTAGGATTACTGGGCTCAGGTGGGGAGACCCAACGAGAAAGCAAAGCCTCTCTCTAAGGTACCAAAGGCTGAACCTATTTGCCAAATTCTGCCTTGATCAGGCTTTCGTCCCTGCAGCTGTGCTTTTGCAGCAGCTTTTCCATATGAAGGGCCTGTTCTGCCTCAGGCTTCAGACTTTGCTAAGATCTCTCAAACAAGGAGCCGCTGGCGCCAGCATGCCCCAATCCTATCAGTTCCCTTCCCACCCAGTCCTCTGCCTCTCTGCCATCAGGGGGACATGCTGAAGACCGTGAAGACCGTGCAGCTGGGTGTCCCCAGCCCCAGTTCCCTCCTCTCCTTCTCTCTCCTGCAGGTGCCAAGTGCCTGCGAAGACTTCTTCCAAGTGTTTCATCACGCCTTGGGGTGGGGGTGCTTTGGCTTTAGTTTCAACACTGCTTCCACCTGGCATCTCATTTGCCAGCTAATAGGTGAAGTAACTCCTCCCGGTGACTGGCATTCAAGGAGGGGAGCTGTGTTCTAGGCTATAAGATGTCGGTCGGGGCGTCATCTCAAGCCTGACTCGTCCTTTAGTGATGCCCGGGAAGTAGGCTGGGGTATTGAGTTTAGCTCGGCTCATCCCTGTAGGAAATTCAAACTCCTCAGAATATTTCATCATCCGGGGAGCTCAAGGTGGGGTGGTAGAATCGGAGAAACTTTGGCAACTCCCATGTCCCAATCCCTGAAAAGTGCCAAGAGAGTCACCTTACCCAACTCAACTATTTTCCTGTGGTAACAGGGATCTCTCTGTCGATATCAAAAACACCTTTGCCTTGAAAAGACCTTGGAAGCGTGCTTAGGGATTCATCCGGGAACTTTGGAGTCCAGGTTTAAGCATTAACTCTCTCCATGACCATTGGGCTGTGTTGCCGAATGGGGATGAGTTTGTTGGAGGCAGGCTGTTGAGTTCAAGCACTCACAAATGACCCATCAATAACGGCTGTCCTAGGGGGTGGCAGAGTGTGCACACAGCCCAGGAGTGCGTTTAGCAGCATCTGCTTTTTCTGGGGCAAACTTGCTGTGACACACACACACACACACACACACACACACACACACACACGCACACCACAGGAAAAGATTAAATGGGAAGGTGGAAATAGGAGATCCAGTAGGGATGCTGAAAGAGGACACCACCCAGGGAGGAAGGGAACTGAGAACCCAGGTGCCTCACGGGCATGGAGCCAGACTCTGGGATTGTTCAGTGATAAAGAAATGGAATTCCGAAGCTGGGGTTCTCTTGGGCACTTAGCTGATAGTCTTACATGGTGATTACTAATGATCAGGTCTTCTCTTGTAACTGGGCTGAAAACTAGCACTCAGGGCCCAGGGCTTAAACACAATTTCCCTCTCTTGTATCATCTCTCAGACCCTTTAGGGCAGTGTTTCTCAACCGTGGCTGCACATTAGAATCACCTGGGAATCTTTTTAAAATCCTGATTTCTGCCCTAACCGGTTTGGCTCAGTGGATAGAGCGTCGGCCTGTGGACTGAAAGGTCCCAAGGTTCGATTCCGGTCAAGGGCATGTACTTTGGTTGCGGGCACATCCCCAGTAGGGGGTGTGCAGGAGGCAGCTGATTGATGTTTCTCTCTCATCGATGTTTCTAACTCTCTATCCCTCTCCCTTCCTCTCTGTAAAAAATCAATAAAATATATTTAAAAAATAAAATCCTGATTTCTGGACCTCATTCTGGAGGAATGTTTCTTTGTTATGGGGTGGGGCCACAACAGTAGTAACAAAGAAACAGAATTTCCAGAGGATGAGGCCCAGAAATCAGGATTTTAAAAAGATTCTCAGGTGATTCTAATGTTGAGCAGCCAAGGTTGAGAACCACTGCTTTAGGGGTAGAGAGTGCTCAATCAATGCAGGAAAGGGCCACATTTATATGATGCTATGTCATGTTCAAAACCCTATACAGTGACTCAATCCCTTTTGGTGGCTGAGCTCACTTTCAGGCATGTGACCCCTCACCGCCCTTATCTGGGAGCCCAATTTCGTGTCTAATAGAGTCAGGCCTGGATGAGCTGTCTTCTAGCCGGAGAGGCAAGATTTATACACACACGGAGTCACCACAAACCAGTGTGTTTACTGAAGTGTCACGATGTTCAGACAACACAGCCATGGTGGCCATTGAGAGGAGTGTCCCTACCATTAGAGGGAGGCCTTCCTGGGGCAAGAGGGACTAAGGGGCTTGGGAGTGAAGAGAGGAGGCTGGTCTGGGCAGAGAGAACAGCACAAAGTTAAAGGACAGCTCAAGGCTTGCACACTCATTCATTTGTTCATTTTCTCTTGTGTTGACTCATTCATTCACCCCAATAAAGACTCACGAATCCTGCTCTGTGCCAGGCACTGTCCCAGCCATGGGGAGCAGGGCTGTGGAAAGGTCCAGTTTATAAAGCTGTGCAGAAGCCAGATAATGAACAAATATCATAAAAGCACCAGCTGGAGATGAACGGAGTGTCATGACTGTGGAACAGGCAGGAGGCAGGGGGAGGGTTAGTGAGGCCTGGACCCTAAAAGACAAGGGTCAGTTTGGAAATGGAACAGGGAGGATAGGAGGAGTGACAAGAAGTGTTTTAAGCATGAAGTTCCAGGGACAGAACGAGCCTGGCTTTTGTAAGATCCTTGAAGAAGTCTTGTGCAGTGGAGTGTAGGAAATCCATGGCGGGGGCGAAGTGGGGCAGAGGGAGGGGTGAGTGAACACGATGTGGGTGGTTGAAGCCAGGAAGAGACCACACAGAACCTTCTGGTAAGGATTTTGAACTTCATCTACAGCAGTCTAAGCAAGAGATACTGTTGCCTCGGATTAAGGCTCAGGTAGTGTGGAGTAAACCTTGGCCATTTGGTGGATTATTTAGACGGGAAATGTCCTACTCACCAGAGATATTCCTTATGGCTGTTTCTAGCTCTGCCCCTTGTGATGCGCTCTGTGCTGCCCTCAGGTGCTGGTGGAGGAGGCCAAGGCTCTCCTGGGACCCCTCCGTGAGGCCCTCTACTCCCCAGTTGTACCTTCTTCCTCCCCTAGCCCTCTTCAAGTGGCCCTTATCCTGCCCAAAGCCCCAGTTATCCCAAGGAGCCTGCTGCTCCCCTTCCCTCTGCCTAAATCCCCCACTCCCGCCCTCAGTCAAACCCCTTATATTGGCATCAAAAGCCAGTCCTCTTACTGGCTGGGCAGCCTGGGCATCTTCAGTCTCGAGCTCATGGCTGGGTCTGTAAACGCTGCTGTCCACCATTATAGTCATGGCATATGAGGCCCTTCACCATCCACCCCTCACTCCTCACCAGCCTCACTTTTACCTCCTCCCAACTCGCCATCTCCCCAGCCATATTGGACACCTCCCCATGCCCTGAGCACTTTGCTCATGCTGTTCGCTCTGCCTGTAATGCCCTTCCCTTCCCGAGCACCCTGAGGCCTAGCTCAGGTCTATTCGTCCTGGGACCCTTCCCCATGGTAGGTTCTTCCTTCTACCTCCCCAGCACTTGGGGGCATTGCTTTATTATAATACTCATCGGTGAGTATTCCTGCAGTTGTTGGGGTCAGTGTCCCTTCACAGGTGTGTTTCCTATGGGTGGGATGTGTGCCATTCACCTCCCCATTCTAAGTATGTGGCACAAGGTCCAGAACATGGTACCCTGCTCAGAGCTAGTTGGGTGAATGAATGAAACAGCCTCTGTGCTTTTCTGCTTGAAGGCAAAGACTACGTCTAACTAATCTTCGTTTCCTCAGTGCCTGGCACCCAGCAGGAGTTCACTCAATTCTTGCCCTTGATTGAGGCACAGATAAGGCAGGTATAGGCAGGGACATAAAGCAAGGAAAGGCATGAAGGGCCAAGGAGATGGGAAATTTGGACAGTGAGACCAGGGACCAAGAGATGATGGCAGACCTCTGTGGGAAGGACCCAGGGCTGGAGTGCTGGGGTGTTAGGGTGGCGGGTGGTTCGCGTTCTCTTCTCTGGGCTGGAACCTTGCCTGGTCATGTGGGAGGAAGGAGACCCCTCCCACCCCCTGCCTGAAAGGGAGTATTAACAAGTTAGAATGACTTGAGGAATATTTCATGGGCTTAGCTGTTAATAATAAAAATGAAATTATATTAAAAAACACAACCCTGTGTGGGTTGCAGGACTGGTTAGCGATTCCTCATGCAGTTGGATGAGTGCCCCTTTAATTGAAGCAGGTAATGACCGTGGTAATAACACCCTGAGTCTGTTTATGGTCTCTTTCTTCTGAGGAGCTCAAAGCACTTTCTCTTCCTATCTCATCTCTCTCCCCGACTTCCCAGGGAAGTGGGTCTTATGATGCCCATTTCTCAGGTGTCTGTGTGCTATGACTCACTCTTTGGCTCTGCGCTCGCCTCCTGGTCCCCCACCCCCACCCCCTGGCCTGGGTGGGGCCCATGCGCTTCTCTCCTCCCTGAGCTCTGGGCCTGGAGCACCCCATTTCCTGGGTGGCTGAAAAGCCTGGCTCACTGTGAAGGGTGCTCTGCAGGATCATGGGGAGCTGAGGCACCATGGGAAGTGGAGGAATGGGGGCAGGTGAGTAGGGGAAGGGGAAGGAGAAAGGCCTGCAGAGAACGTGGGGGTGCAGAGAAGGTAGAATGCTAGACTCTCAGCATCCTGAGGGCAGGGACTGCATCCTGTTTATCTTTCTATCCCCTGGACCAACCACAGTGCGTGGCCTGCTGTATGACAGACGGAAGTACATGGCATCATTCAAGACCCAGCTCAAACATCAGCGCTTCCCAGAAGCTTTCCGTGGTTCCTCGCCGTGTCCCCACCACGCTACCACTGGACTCTCAAAGCCCTTGGAGTCTCTGTTTGTCCTTCCCAGGCAGCTTTGTGTTAGAGTTAACTGTTCATGTGTCGGCCACCCTCATTCTGGTATCGGCTCCTAGACCAGGACTCAGCCCATCGCCTTAGGGTCCGTTAACACAAGGCTCTCACACAGAAGGGTGTGCCTAGAGGGAGGGGTACAGGCAAGGCTGGGAGTTGAAATCAGAAAGACCCAGATTCCAACCCTGGTACTGCCTCTTATCAGCTGCATAGTCCGGGAAGCCCCTTGACCTCTCAGAGTTTCCCCTTCCTCATCACAAAGTGGAGCTGAGAAAGCCCACACTGTTGGGTTGTAGCAAGGTTAACCACAGTGACACTGCTTGGCACCTAGTAGGTCTAGCTCAGTATTTGTTGCCTGTGATTAATTTTAGATTTGGTGATCCCCAGCCCTGGCTGGGAACCACCCTTCTGAGGAATAGACAAGCCTGGAACCACCCCGCCCCCCACCCCGCCCCAATTCTCTTTTAATGTCGAGGGTCTTAATTGTTGTCAAATGAAACATGATTGAATAGAAAATGGTACAAAAGTCCTTGAGTTCTTTGGTTTCTAGGGTTCAATTCAGAAGGAGCAGTAAAATATCATGGGTAAAATAATCAATATTCCCTTCTTGATGGAACCCAGGTAATAGAGATTGCCTTTGGCCTTGACCAGTCCTGGCGATGGTGGGAAAGAGGGATGTCTTTGACCATTGGGTGCCCCTACATTTTTTTCATGGCCGAGGAAGCAGATGAGGGCAGTAGTAGGGCAGGTTGTGATTCTTTACTGGATGCTGACCAATGAGGAGGCCCAGCTGGGTGGCAGCTTGAGGGTCACCCTTCCATGGTGTGGGACTTGGCACTGAGCAGGGCGCCAGAGCCCGTTCCTGGACAAGTTGGACAAGATCGCCAGAGCCCGTTCCTGGACAAGTTGGACAAGATCTGCTTCCTTTGCAGGAACTTGGGAGGGTGGGCTGAATGATTTTCAACCCATGTTTCTAGACTCCAATTCCAGTGCTCTTTCTATGACATTGTGAGTGTCATAGATCTCTCCCCTGGGAGCTCAGCCATTGATTTGTGGCAGTTGGGTAACAGCATGCTCAGGGAACACAGGGGAAGAAAAGAGCCCCAGAGAAAGCTTGTGGAGGACATGACATGTGAGCCAGGCTTTTTAGGTGGAGAGGATGAAGAAAGCAGTTGTCTCTACTTCTTCATCTCCCACTCATTTCTGCAACACTCTACCCATTGCAGTCTGGCTTCTTCGACAACATGGACCTGCTCTCATTGAGGTCATTGGCGGCCGTCTTGTGGCAAATCCAATAAGTGCGTCATAGCCTTCCTTTTACTAGTAACTAATGTGGGATCACATTTGACCTTGAGCTCATTTCTCCCCTGACTTCAGCTTCTCCCCAAGCATCCCCCCCACTGTCCCTCTCTTCTGATCTCATTTTTCTTTTGTGACCTCTTCTTTTCTGTTATCTATATATCTTTCTTCCATCCATCCATCCATCCATCCATCCATCCATCCATCCTCCTAGCCATCTGTTTATTCTATCATCTATCTATCTATCTATCTATCTATCTATCTATCTATCTATCTATCTCATCTTCATCATCTTTGAAATTAAGGAGAGTTTAATGGAGGCACAGTTTATGACAGTATGGAAGGACAGTATGGAATCCAACAGGAAATAGTGCATCACTCTCAGGTGAATAATCTCTGGGAGCCATTACCAGTCCTAGGCTTGAAGGCCAAGAGGTTATTGAAACCCAGAGTAGAGCTCTAAAAGGGGCTTCCTGTTAGCAGCTTCAGTGTGGCAACCAGGGGCATAAATACTCCCGACTCTCCCTCGCATGCACTTCAGAAGGCCAGCTCCATGCCTGTGGTACCCTGATGTTGCCCAGCTGTGCTGCCTGAGCTCCCTGATCCCGTCCTCCACACTCCCACCCTGGGACTCTTCTCTGCTCCAATTCCGGGTGCACCCAAATAGCTACCTTGGACTGAGACTTGTCTCCTGACCACCTGAACTCCCGACTATGTACTTACTGGACACCTCTGGCTGTCCTCCTCAAACGCAGTGTGTCTGCAGTGGGACTCATGGCCTTCCTCCAAACTGCTGATCTTACACAGTTCCTGGGCGTGTGACTGGCTTCCCTGAGCCCTTCCCTCCTGTCCTCTCCGCTTCCCCACCAAGTCCTGTCAAATCCAAACCCAGACACTTGACAGAAGCAGTCCCTTCCTCACCCCCACTCCCGCTCCCCTGCTTCCGTCCTTCCCATCTCTCCCTGGATTGTGAAAATTGCTTCCTAATGAACCCCCTTGGTTTCCGTCTCACATCTTTGTTGTAGGACCTGCTAGTCACCCCTGAAGGTCCATTCTCTTTCCCTTCTTAGTTCAAGAATCACAAATTTTTAGTTAGGTGCTTAGCCAGTGATCTAAATGACAACAGTTGTCAGCCTCTCATGTAGCTAATGACCACACGCCTAAGCGCTGGCCAAGAAGTTTCCTTAAAATGGAGAGAGTGCACTCTTTTTCTGCTGCTCTATTCTGCCACCTGGAACACGAATATGATGGCTGAAGTTCTAAGTCACCTTGGTCCATTAGAGAATGGCCTTCCATAGCTCGAAGAATTCCTTTCACAAAATGAAGCCATAAATCACTATTTCTGGATTTCTTCAGTGCAACAGTGAACTAAGTCTAACTTGATTGAGCCACTATTATTTTTTTAATTTGCAATGGAACATAATTCTCACCAGTGCACCTTGGACCCAGGGGATTGCTGCAGGTGTTTTTGTGCCCACACACCTCCCTCGCACCACCTGATTTCAGCACAGCTGTGAGGACAGTTTCATGCATGTTGTGAGCATCCTATTTTAAACATGCAGGGCTTGTTCAAAACCACAGAAGGCCATCAGCTCCTGCCCAGGCACAATCTGGAGGAGTGATGGGAAGGAGGAGAATTATTGCCTCCTGAAGCAAACTCTCAGGCTATGGGGACTGAACATTGCTCAGAGGGTCCCCAGCAAGCCTGAGGCTTAGCTGCCCACAGAGGTAACCAGCTTAGCAACACACTCCTAATTGTCTTCCCTCAAATCCCTAACTCACTCTCCTCACCCTGTCCCTGCTGCTTCCCGGGGGTCACCTCTTAAGTAAAGCACCTCCATCTATGTTCTTGTCTCAGGCTCTGCTGCTGGGGAACCCACAGGGTTCTCCCCAAAATGCGGCTCTATTTATGCCCTTCCCCTCCCCGAAGTCCATCTCTAGCCTGTTAACTCCTGGGCGCTGATACACTTTTTTGGCCTGGCCCACATGGCCCCGCCAGCTGTGGTCACCTGCTCCCTCGCAGCCCTGTCCCTCGCCTCGTGGCCCCCTGTATGCCCTTTGCTCCAGTCATGACACCCGTCATCAGCAATTTCACGCCCTGGTGCCTTCTCACAGACTGGAACAGCCCTCACCTGCCCCCATTGCAAAGGCTCAGGTGTTTTTCACCATTCTCCTCACATGCCCCGTCTTCTGGAAAGCCCTCCCTGACCTCCCCAAGTTCAGCTGGAGCTGCCCTTGTCCAGGGTCTCATTCTTATTTCACCCAGAACTCAAATCATCTAATTAGCTTTCTCTCCTCTTGACTCCATGCTTCTTTCTAGAACAGAGACTGCATACGCCCTGTGCCGGGCCAACTACTGAGCAGGGTCAGAGTTGAAACTTGGTGTTTGTTGAACGGCAGTGTGAGTGGGGCCAGGGCCAGGGCGAAAAGCCCAGAGATGGGCATGTGCATGGTGTATTCTTAGACTGACAGGTGGTCCACACCCTCAGACCCCCCACTAGCTTCCCATTTCTGCAAGATTCGGTCTCCTGTCCTTTCAGCCTCAGCTCCCACCACCTGTCCTCCTGCTCAGAGCTTTAACCACACACAGCCGTTAGCCTAACGCCCGTGTGCTCTTATGCAGCCCTGACTGCTCAGCCTTTACCTGAATTACTCCCTCCCCCGACTTTCAGCCCACTGGTGATGACCCCTGTCCTTCAAGGCTGTGTCTAGTACACCTGCATCCCTAAGCCGTTTCCTGCCAGAATCTGTGCCTTGTACACTGCGGGTTCTTAGGAAAGCTTGCCATCTTTGGGTTGGGTGTGTTGGGTGGGGTGGGAGGGTATGTACATATGTATGTATGTATGTATGTATGTATGTATGTTTTTAACAAAAAAATTTACATAAGGCTTAATGTATTCTAGGTACTCTTCTTCATGCTGTACACATATCAACTAATTTAATATACATAATGATTCTATAAGGAGGGTCTTGCTATTGTCCCCATTTTATAGGTTATAAAACTGACACACAGAGAGGCTAAGTAACTTTTTCTGAAGTTACACTAGAAAGTGCTAGGAAAATGATTTGAGCTTGCTCAATTTGGCGCAAGATCCATGCTCCTAACTGAGAGCCAAGGCAGAGGACCCCGACTGCCACGCTGCGGAGGGTGGCTTTTCTTTTGCCGGCATGGGGGCCTTGCCCGCATGGCCGCGATGGTTCCGGTCACTCAAGAAGAGCTTTGAGTTCTGACAGTGTGGATGCAATGAGGGTGGCTCTGGAGAGGACTGGACTGTAAAGGGCTATGGGACAAGGGGTCCGGGGGCTACTCCACAGGCCCCACGGTTCTCAGCTTCTGGTAGGCCTTTGACCAACCAAAGCAGAGCATGTGCAGTGGCGAGGAAATCCTTTTGTACTGACACTCTGGACTGAAAAGAGAAAGCCAGCTGCTTGGTATTCCAGTCAGCGTCTCCTTCTGGGCGCCCCAAGGCTGACACAGCGGCCAGGGCAGCCTGCAGGAACCCCGAGGTGGCCGGGAACAGCTCTAGCGGCTGGGCTTTGGGGGAGGCATGGGTACCAGTCCTGCCATCATAGAGGGGAGAGGGAGGAGACTTCCAGGCAGGCCTCCCTTCTGCTCTGCCTTGGGGGTGAGGGGGTGCTCAGAATAGCAAAGATGGTATTGGCTAATGGGTATGTGGTCACAGGAAGAACCCTGGACTAGTAGCCAGGAACTCTGACTTAATTTGCTGGTTGATTTTAGTGGTGAGCCATTTCGCACCTGTGGGCCTCAGTTCCCCATTTGTGAAATACAGAGGCTGGGCTGGATGCTCCTGATCTTTAATGATGATAGCTACATGTAGATTACCTTGGGGAGCAAAAGGAAGGAGGGAAATTGGAGTGTGTTATGGCCTGAATTGTGTCCTCTTAAATTCACAGGTTGAAGTCTTAACCCCCAGTACCTTAGAATGTCACTGTATTTGAAGATACAGTCTTAATTACCTTTGAAGAGGTAATTAAGGTTAAATGAGGTCCTTGGGGTGGGCCCTAATCCAAATGACTGGTATTCTGGTAAGAAGAGGAGATTAGGACCCAGCCACACACACAGAGGGACATCCATATGACACTACAAGCTAAGGAGACAGGCCTCAGAGGAAATCTACTTGCTGTCACCTTGATCTTGGACTTCCAGCCTTCAGAATTGTGAGAGCTGTTTGAGCCACTCAGTCTGTAGTGCTGTGCTATGACGCAGGATGGCACCACCGGCTGATCCAATGGCAATGTCCCTAGCCATGGTACCTTGGTTCCCATGGGGTCAGGCTACACTAAACATGAAGGGAGTGCAGGCAGGACAAGAGTCAGTCTAGGTCATCTTAGACAACATGTGTTGATCCTGCTGTGTGGTCAGGGCTAGAGGACTAAGGTCTAGCCCCGCCTTCAAGGAGCTTCTAATCTCACGAGGAGACAAACATGAGGCGATGCTTGCCCTGCAGTGATGAAACAGATGCACCACGCAGACACAGGAAGTCCATGGTGACTTCGCAGAGAAGATGCTTTGAAAGGTCAGCTGTGATGGCGACCAATCAGAGAATGAGGGAAGTGCATCTCAAGCAAAGGGCTCAGCATGTGAAAAGGCACAGAGGCGCACATGATGCCATGAGGGGAGCGAGATACGATGCTGGAAAGCAGGGCTGGGCTGGATCAGACAGGCCCATCTGTGGAGGTGGGATTTCATCCTGACTGGGCTGGGGAGCCTGTGGAATATTAGGAGGAGGATGACTATGCATTTCGGCATCAGGAGGATACAAGTTATAAGTTTGGGACTCAGGAGCCGGGCCCCTGGGGTCTCAGCAGTGTTGCTTACTAGCTGGGTGACCCTGGGCAGGTTACTCAACCTCTGGGAACCTTGGGGTTCACCTGGGGAAAATGATGATGATAATAGTACTTACCTGATAGGGTTGCCATGAAGATTAAACACCTGCAACATGATTTGAATGGTGCCTGGCATGTGGATGGCTCTTTATGCACTGGCTGTCAGCTCAGCCTCCTTTCACACCTGTTCCCACACATCGTGGCTGAAACCATTATTTCATCGGCCCTTTCCGCTTGGTGTAGTGGAGATTGAGGTCAGTGTAGGAAATCAGTCGTCACAAAGTGGAACTGAGAGGTTCCGAGAGGCTCCTGGAAATGCAAGGAGAACTTGCCAGGTTGCATCTCATAGGGTTCCAGGAGGCCCGGCCCTCAACGGGGAACCCTCTGAGGCCTCATAGGTTTGTGACACACATGGGGGAAGGAACCGAAAAGGGGACCTGAAAGATGTGTTTTCTCAGAAGTGGGCAAAGAGGGCAGCAGGGGTGGGGGGCAGTGTGCTGGAGCTCCCGGGGCAGAGTCACCGCGGTCAGGGCTGGGAGGGCCTCAAGTTATCTGGCCTGTAGCTGCCCGATGGCAGCACTGGGCTAGACGTGGCTCCAGACCTGCTCTGTTTAACTTTATAGTGTTCAATGAGACTAAATGATGCAAAGAGTTGCCATCTTTAAAAAAAATAAAGTTTAAAGTGCATTTTAAATTATAGTTGACATACAGTATTATATTAGTTTTAGGTGTACAACACAGTGATTAGCCATGTATGGCCTGTACCAAGTGATCGCCGCGTTAAGTCTAGTAACCACCTGACACCATATATAGTTATTACAATATTAGTTACCATCTATTTTTAATTCAAGGCCTATTTTGAGTCCTTTCACCCATTTTGCCCTGCCCTCACCCCCAGCCTCTGGCAATCACCAATCTGTTCTCTGTATCTGTGAGCTTTTATTTTTAAAATTTTTTGGGTTGAGTCCATAATAAGATCACATGGTATTTGTCTTTCGCTGTCTGACTTCACTTAGCATCGTGCCCTCAGGGTCCATCCATGTGGTGGCAAATGGCATGTCTAGCTTCTGGTGAAAATCAGAAAAACTGATTTTGTTCAGATTCTCTGTCGTCAGCGTTCCCATGTGGCAACTGCCAGCAGGAATTGAAAGGCAGATGTTCCCACATTAGGTTCCCTTAGCTCATTTAAGTTCCATGGGTGTCCCAGTAGGCATTTGCCTGTAAATGACCAAGTCTAGGCCAATATTCTCATGTTAAGATGGGGAAACTGAGACCCAGAATGGGGATGACACTCACCCAATTGTGCTCATGTGAGTGACCAAGCTTGGAGGGGACCCCAGGCCTTCTGACACTTAGCCTCACATTCCACACCTCCTCCTTCCTGTGCCTTGGTGTCCTGGTGCGAAGGGCAGAGGAGCAAGAGGACCTGGTCTACTTGCAGCTTTAGTCAATCATAATTTTAGTAATAACAGCAGCCACCTATGAAGTCTACAAAATAACAGGGGCTTCACACATATAATCCTCATAACAACCCTAGAAAGTAAGTATTATCATCCTAATTTTTCAGATGAGAAAACCGAGGCTCAGAAAGTTTGCGTAAGGTTACCAGCCACTGTGGAGTGGAGCTGGGACTAGAACTGTGGTCTAGCTGATGCTAGAGCTCTGATTTCAACAACTTAAAATCAACTTGTCCCATGAGCTGTATGGCAGAGGGGTGACTTGATCCCCTCCCTGACACTGCCTACCCCTTCCTCTCAGGCACTCCTCATCATGGGAAGATGCCCTCCACCCAGCCCCCAGCATCCCCAGCTGAGGGCTCCCCAGCTCTGGGAGCTGGCCTTGAACACTGCACTTGTCACTGGTGGTGAGGCTTCCTTCAGTCTGTTTCCCTCTGTAGATCATCTGCTCCCAGAGGCCAGAGACCCTGTTCCATTTATGTCTGTATCCCCATCTGTAGCACGGTGCTGGGCTCACAATAGGCACAGTGACCGCGTGTCTGTGGATGAATGGATGGGTGTCCGATGAAGGAACCATTCCTTCTCTCTGGGCTTGGTCTGCTGGGATTTGAATCTTGGCTCCACACCTGCAAACTGAGTGCCTCGGACAAATATTTACCCTCGCTGGGCCTCGGTTTCTGCGTCTGCCAAATGAAGATGGTAATCATGCTTGGACATCAGGCTTTATTGTTAGACTTGATATACTAGTATTACCCATAAAGTACTTGGCACAGCTTCTCATACTGTGTTGTCTAATACAGTAGCCACTAGTCACATGTGGCCATTAAAATGAACTAAAATTAAAAGTTCAGTTCATCAGCTGCACTGGCCACATATCCGGTGCACAGCAGTCACGGGTGGCTAGTGGCTACTACGTTGGACAGCACAGATAGCGAACATTTCCGTCACCACAGAACGTGCTATTGAGCAGAGCTGGTCTAGAACCTGGTAAATTACCGCCGTTCTTACTGTTATGGCTGCTGTCTCTCAGCTCGAGGTGGAGCAGAATGCCAGAGCTCTCTTCAGCATCGAAGGGGAGACCTGCCCTCATGGCGGGTGAGGCTGAGACCAAACCCTGCATGTGCCCTCTTCCTGCAATGCCCCCCTCACCCCCCGCCATCATCTGGTGACATTCCCCGTGTGCTGTGTGCGCATGCTTGGGCGGCAGGCTTTCAGATGCCACCCCTCCCCTCCTCCACGAGGCTGGGCTCTGTGCATGGGCTGGGACTGGGTTTTATTCATCTTTGTGTCCCCAGTGCTGGCATTTGGCAAACACTCAAAGTAAATTTGTTGGGGAATGAAGGAGCCGTGTCTAAAGGTTTCCAAGGATCTAAGACGGCACTTTTGCTCAGCTTTGTGGCTGCGTCAAAGGGCTTCCCAGATGACTTACAGTGTGGCCAGGAGGCATGGGCACAGGAAATAGCAGCAGGATGAGTGGCTTTTGTGGATGATGGTGCCACCAGGGAAGCAACAGGAAGCACAAGGTGAGTGGCAAAGCGAAGGTGGGTGGATGTTTCAGGATTAAAGGAAGAACTGCCTTGTGCACGGGAGGCAGCCCAGGCCTCCTCGGATCTGCAAGCAGAGCCTGAGGTTCCAGCAGAGTCTGTTACACGTCCCTGTTCGTCCTCATTTTTGTCCTGTGCTGATGGGGCCTGGGGAAATGAAAGTTCATCAGAATCAAATACCTTTAGTCTGTAACTTTAAAGACTCTCTGGTTTGGCTCCTCTCATCACTGGGGATTATTTCTTTTATGGGCGTGTTTTCTCTGCCACGTCTATATTGTGTCCAGGAGAAGCGGGCCCGGACATTGAGGTACACTGTTATATTTAACTTGCTGTAATCAGGCTCAGTCTCCTTTAATCAACCCACAGAGCCAGAGGCCCAGTTACGGGGAGAGATGTGTCTTTTGCTCCCTACAGTCAATAGAAGCCACCACTGCCCCCAGATCCATTCCATTCAAATCTTTACCTGGCCCTCCCCGGTTGAAAAACACACACACATCCTCAGAACCTCTCCTGATCCACTCCCCCTGGACCTCAGGGAAAACCCAGGTCTGCATCAGGGTCCACATAGCCCTGTGGTGTCTGGCCCTGCTGCCCGTCCACTTTCAGCTCCCATCCTCACCTTTCCACACCCCCGCCTCCTACCAGCCGCACGCAACTTTCTGTTTTCCTAACTGCCCAGCTCTTCACCACCACTGGGCCTTTGCACGTGCTCTTTCCACTTCCTGGTTCATTATGCCCCTACCTTGTCCTCTGGCGAACTTCTATTTCTTTGTGAGGCCTCAGTTTAGATGTCACTTCTCTAAACCTGCCCCCATCCCATCCTGGGACTCCAACAGTGAGCTGGCCTACATGCCACCTGCCACCTGCCATCTACATTGCAACTCCAGCTGAGGCCCTGACCCCTGTCCAGACTGTAAGCTCTGAGCAGTGACTGTCTTATTCATGATCACCCACTCAGTGTCCAGAGGCATGGAGGGTGCTTGGTAATACTTGTCGGATGACTCAAAATGCGAACTAACGAATGCCATCCTCAAATTCATAAGCCAGTCTCTGATGACTGTTCTGACCATCTTGATGCCTTTTAAGTTGAATGTTGAAATGACTTACTCATCAGAGGAGTTTATTCATTTACTTTTCAGAAAGGATAAAATCAGTGGCTCTGCGTTCTTTTGCTTCTACAGCATAGAGGTTAATAGCGTGGACTTTAGAACCAGACTGCCTGGATAGGAATTCCAGCTCCACCACTCAGAGGCTGTGTAAGGTCTGGCAAATTACTTAATTGTTATTTGCCCCAGTTTCCTCATCGCTAAGATGGGGATGGGAATGATACTTATCTAGAGAGGTTGTTGTGAAGATTAAATCAGTTTATATTTGTAAAGAGCTTAGAATAGCCCCTAACACGTAGATGTGCTATATAAAACTTGTTAAATAAAGTAAATCAAGCACAAGGCAAACTCATGACCAAAGTAAAGTTCACTTTCAGCGTGTGAGTCTCTGTTCCTACCCTCTCCCACCCTCTATGGGATCTCATTCCATTTGAAACTTCTGGACATCTCATCTTCACCTCCTTCATTGAGCAACTGCTTTCAGGTCTGCTAGGAGACCAATTCATACTATAGTGTAAGTGACTATTGGGGTTTCATGTGCCTCCTATCCACAATTACTGTCTTAACACGAAGTGTACCAATTCCAGGAATCCAGGAAGGCAGAACGCCCGTGTTATACATGCTGTTCAGTTATACATGCTGAGTGCAGCTGACCTTGGCCAGCCCTATGTATCAGATTTCCCAAAGTAAAGAAGGAATCAAGAGAGGAAGGGTTAGACCTGTGGAGGTTAACATTGAAAACCTTGGTGCCCCATTGCGGGGAGAGGAAAATGTACCACTGAGCATGTAGTAACAACAGATGCATTTAAAACAAGTCAGAATCCTGGTTAGCCCACACTGCGACTCCAAGGTTCTGGAGCCCTCAGATGCCACGTGACCCAACCTCAAAGGAGACCTGTGGTTTCAGGTCAGAGTGACAGCAGCCAACGATTTAAAAAGCAGAGCTCAGTGTGGGACCGGTGGCAGGAGGCCGCCTGGAGCCCATAAATGACGCCATTGTTTGAACTACATGCAATCAAAGAAAAAAAAATCAGGAAAAGAAAGAAAACCAAGCCACTTAAAAAATTCGGGACAATATCCCTTGCCAAAAAAAATTTTTTTAAACAAAAAAATGCAACCTGAAGCCAATGATGCAAACAGGAAAACAGTGTCTAGGCCTGCTCTGAGGGCAGATGGCAGCCTCTTGGATTTCAGCATCAGCTGGTCGTTGCATAAACAAGGTGACCTCTGGCTGGGGCGGCCTGCTCTGTAACAGCCGCTCCTCTGTGGGGACTTGGGCCTTTCAGTGTCCACTTTGTCTGGTCCGGAAGTAGCCTTCGATTTGGGCAGTGCTGGGTGACGGTGCGCTGTCACCCCGCCTCCGTTATTCCTCACGGTGACCCGCCCAGGGCGGGCATGGATTATTAGGTCCATTTTATGGGAAGGGTAGAACTGACACAGTTCGTGTTCTCTCTCTCTCTCTCTCTCTCTCTCTCTCTGCCACTTGGCCAATTAAGTGCAGAAGGGAAGAAAAGAGGAAGTTATGCCTGACCTTGGGGAGGACTGAGAGCCTTGATGATAATGTCACCTGGAGCCTCTTGAATGTGGAGCAAAAGAGTGTGAACTCAAATCCCAGATCCACATCCTATTAGCACTGTGGCCTTGGGCAAGTCACCGACCATTTCTGAGCTTTGCTTCCTCATCTGTGCAATGGGGTGATAGCAGGACCTGCCTGGTGAGGTAGTGGTGGGGGTGAATGAGTTACGGGCATGCAAAACGTTTCCAGCCACTCCCGGCAAAGCACAGGGTTAGCTCTTACTGCCACAGCCTTTAGCACAAACCCTTTCATTCTGGGTTTTATGATGAGAGGGGGTTATTTATTTTTATTCCCACTTTACAGATGATGACATGAGGCTCAGAGACGTTAAGTCAGTGGTTCTCAACCTTCTGGCCCTTTAAATACAGTTCCTCATGTGGTGACCCCCAACCATAACATAATTTTTGTTGCTACTTCATCACTGTCATGTTGCTACTGTTATGAATCGTCATGTAAATATCTGATATGCAGGATGGTCTTAGGTGACCCCTGTGAAAGGGCCGTTCGACCGCCAAAGGGGTCGCGACCCACAGGTTGAGAACCGCTGTGTTAAGTTATTTGTAAAGAAACAGAGCTGAGGCTTGGCCCAGGGCTTCCTACGCTAAACCCTCGTTGCTCTGAGCTTGCCACGTCGGTTCCCGGTGCCAGAGTTCTTGCACTTTCCTGCCGTTGTGGACCCCAGGTGCCTTGTCAGGAGGTGCTCCAGGACTAACAGCAGAATTATGACCAGGGTATCAGAATCTCGAAACTTCTCTTTCTGCCCAAGTCTCTATATTAGCAGAAGCCTTCAACCTCCCCTCTCAGGTGCTCAGCCTCTTCTGCACTTGCCTTGTACACCTGCTCCAATGGATATGAACTTGTTTCCAATGACTACTCAATATTAACCACCCCCTCCCAACCCCCTACCTCCCACCCCGCCCAGCATGCAGGGGGCTATGGCAGTGGGCCAGGTGAGAGCTGACAGTGCCTTGGACCAGGGTGGAGGTGGTGGGGATGGGGAGGGCCCTGTTCCATCACTGTTAGACACTGGAGATATAAAGATGAATAAGACATAGAAATCCATCTTTAAGGGGCTGATGGTCTGAAAATAGGGAGGCACGCATGTAACAAATATGGATAAACAAGTGCAACTGGCGGAATACCTGGAAATGACCACAGTTCTTTGGCCTATGCTAGCCCCACGCCCTTTCAATGTGACTTCCCGGCTCCTCTATCGAGAGACCAAGGCTATTTTCCTACTTCTTGGATCTGGGCTGGTTTTGTGATGTGCTTTCTCAATAAAATGTGATGGGAGTGACGGTGTGCCTGTTTTGAGCCTCGGCCTCAACTGGCCTTGTATGCTACCACCATCTCTAGGAACCTTGCAGAACTTCTAGTAAAACAAAGGCTAATCTCCTTGATGAGGAGAGACACATGGCCTAGTCATCTCTGTCACCTTCTCTGAGAGAAGGCCAACTATCAAGTATGCAAATAAGCATCTTAGACCAGCTAACCCCCAGGCATCTGGCCAATGACCACAAATGCATGTGTGAGTCAGCCAAGATCAGCAGAGCCCGCCCCAGATGAGCAGATTAGTTCAGCTAACTCATAGACTCACAAGCAATGATAAATGCTTACTTCTCAAAGCATGGACTTACAAGCTATGGCCTGTGGTCCAGCAAGCTGCCTGTTTTTTTATAAGTAAAATTTTACAGTTATGCCCATTTATGCATTATTTAGAGCTTCTTTTGAGCTACTAAGGCAGAGGTGAGTAGTTACAACAGAGGCTGTATGATCCACAAAGCTTAAAATAGTTACAATCTGGCCTTTTAAGAAAATGTTTTCTGACCGCTGGCTTGAAGCCATTGAGTTTGGGAGTGGTTTGTTAGACAGCGATAACTAACTGATATATAGGTGCTGGGACAATGGGGCCAGTGGGAGCCAAAGGAAGGTTTGATTAGTTCTCCAACTGACTATGACATGGAGTGGTTGGGAGAGGCTCTGTAGAGGAAGTGATGCTAAATGTGTCTTGAGCCAAGTGTAGCCTTGGGCTCAGAGGAAAACGATGAGGAAATCAAGGGTCAGAATGATTGGGACCAGGTCCAAGTCACATGGCAGGTCTCCTGGTTCCTGTTCGGAGACTTTCCCCTTGTTCCAGGAGGCAATTTAACCTTTTGGGGAAGAGGGCCATGGGGCCAGACAGAGCTGAGTTTGAATCCCACCTCTACCATTTAAGCAGCTGTGTGACTGTGGGCAACTTAATTTCTCTGTAATTAGTTTCTTCTTCCATAAAATGGGGGAAATAATGCTGATCTCATAGAGTTGTTATGAAATCATTTAAGATGGTGGGCACAGTTTCTGCTATATCACTTGCTGATTATAAAAAAGCTGTAGGGATAAAGACAGCTTAGAAATCTTTGCCAATGGGACTTTACATTTTAACCAGGATGAGAGATTTCAGCTAAAGAAATGCTGCTCTACTGATGGTTTCTGGAGGGATGGATGGTTTTGGACCCATGAGACTTATACCACATGGACCATCTGCTTCCCTGATGGGATCATCTCCCCTTGGGGACCCCCACCACCCACAGCTTCCTGGGTCCCCTCTCTGGGCTGCCCACGTTCTGTTTCACAACCCACCACAAATAGTGGGAGAGCCTGTGGGCTGAGGGGATTCGGCCACTTTGTACTGATCTCTAACTTCCTGTTTCTCTGGGCAGGGGCTGAGCCAATTCACATGCCCATTTAGAGGATGAGAGCAAATGAAGGGTGTTGGGCCAGATTCCAGAAAGTGCTCCTCTAAGCACTCACTGTAGATCAGGCCCTGTGCTGGGCTCTGGGAATCAGAGAGGAGTCAGACATGGTCTTCTCAGAACTCAGGGTCCACTGTTAGAGGCAGACCAGAGGTAGACATTGTCAACACGAGGTGGTGGATGGTGAAGCAGAGGGAAGCCGAGTAGCTTTGGGCTCAGGAAATGATACTCAGTGAGTCTGAGCTGTCTTTCAGCATAAGTATGAGCTTGCCAGGGAAAGACTGAGGGAGAAAGGTATCTCAGGCAGAAGAAACTTGATGAGCCAAGGTAGAGTGACAGAACAGCAGAGCCCGTGTAAGGCAGGACAGGAGCCTGGTGTTGCTGGTGTGGAGTTTGAGTAAGGCTAGCAGAGTAGGCAGGAGCTACAACCATAGTTATCAAAGGACTGGAGCACAGAGGGGCCTGGCAGCTTGGTGATAAGGAGGTGTGAGGGATCTGAAGGACCCTGTCCATAGGCCACCATAGTGGGTGACGGTTTCTGTTCTCTTGGCCTCCAGGAAGGGCAGGGAGTAAGGAAGTTTTCAGAATCATCATGGGCTCATTAGCTCTGGAGCCCATGATAGTTTCACCATCAGGTTACATTCTATTTCTTACCAAACCTAACAGATTTTATCATGTTGCTTCATAACGTCTGGTGGGACATGGAGGAGGCTGATAAACTGTGCCGAGTGTGTGAGTCAGGGATGGGGGAGAGGTAGAGAGGATGGACACATCCCGTCCGGTGCTGCGTGGTTTTGCTTGGTGACAGTTGGGGTCTCGGACAAGGCCCGAATTTAGTGCTCAGAGGAGATGTTTGGTAAGCATTTGGAAATCCTTTCTGCTCTTCCAGATGAATGAAGAAGTGAACCCAAACCTGGAAGTGGAAATTTAAAAAAAAGTCCCATCATCACTTTGGGAGCTGAGATGTCCAAGTGTCACAAAGAAAATTTCTCAATGAGGAACTGTTCAGCAAGGGAGAAAAATACCCTTTAAAAATACTTCCTGCGAGAAGTCAAATGGTAGGCAAACAAGAGTTGCACCATCAACGCAGTCCTTTCTGGGTTCATTTTCTGAGTTCTGCGTAGGTTGTTTTCTACAAAGGCAGCATTCTGCCCCCAGCCACCATTGCCAATTCCCCCATACTCTCTCCAAAGAAGTTGGCACTTCCAGCTGATTGGCTTTTGCAGGCCCCCACCGGGCATTAACGAATGCTCGTTGATTGATTTGTAGGGAGTGAGGCAGGAGGCAGGCGCTTTCCTAGTGATACAGGGGTCAGAGTGGGACATTGGAAGGCCCATTCCAGTTCCCTCAGGCAGGCTGTGGGGAACATCTCAGATCAGCCCAAAGTGATTCCATTTTGCACCAAGGGATAGCCCATGTTCATAACTACACTCATCACCTTCCACCCACATGGAGACTGTAGGAAGAGTTCCATTTGACCATGATTCCTTAACTCCCATCAGCTGGCACGCCCTGTCCCAGGCTCAGGGATTGGAACATGGTTGTTGAGGCCATGGACCTCCGAGTTAGACTCACCTGGGTGGAGCCCTGGCTCAGCCTCTCACAGGTGAGTCACCCCAGGAAAGCTACTAATTAATCTTTTTAAGCCTCAGTTTCCATGTCTGAATAATAGAGACACCAAAGCTTACCTCATAGGGAGTGATACCATGAATTTCAAAGGTTTAAGACATGCTCACCATATAGCTAGAACTTGTTGTAGTGTGTGTGTGTGTAAACTTCTTTGCACCTTTGATGCTCATGCTGAGTATTGTGAGAAAGCAGTTTGTAGGGGCCCTGGGAGTTGGGGCTTGGGGATGCCTGGCCAACTTTTATTCTAATTCAGTTATTCACCAAATATGTACTGAGGGTCTAGTCTGTGCCAGCCTCTGCCCCAGGCAGTGGGAAAAGCTCTGAATGGTGATTAGATGGTCACCTCTGCCAGTTCTTTTCTGTGGTCCCCCCAGACCCATTCCCTGCCCTATTCTGTGCCCTGGAGGCTGACCCTGTCCACTGCATACCCGCTGCCCTGCTCCCTGTTGTCCCGTTGAGTTTGTGAGAGCCCTGGCAGGAAATCTGAGGGTGGAAAGAAGAGGTTTGCATCATTGGGGGCAACTGTGTTCCTTCACCCTGGTGGTTCCCATCACCTCGTTCGAGCCCTGGCAATACCATCTCCTCCCCCTACTGCTCCAGGTGTCCTGGCCTCACCCTGATGGTGGCCCTGGGAGCCTCAGCTCCAGCCCACACTGTACATGGCCCTTCATGAAATGCTTTTTTTTTTTTATTGGCACCACCTGGAATAATATATTTTTTTTCTGGAACCTTCGCAGATATACTGGCTGTTATTGTTACTATCAGCGCTCCGTGAGGCCTGAGTTTCCCTTTCTTGGGGGAGAACTCCAGCCACCTCCTTTATCTCATCTCTTTGCTGTAAATGAAGCAGCAGATCAGCGGACTAGGCACTCTGATGTTTGCTTTGCCTTTAAAGATTCCAGGTTTAGTTTTCAATTCTGCGCCTGCTCTGGGGCAGGGCTCAGCTCTGGGTGGTTCCGGGGTGCTCTCCACTTAGGGGAGCAGGAGGGGGAAGATCAGCATCTGCACCCAGCTGTGCCCTGCCAAGGCATCCGAGGGCAGCTGTGGCAGCTCCAAGTTCCTCCTTCAGAACTGCTCTGTCTTCCCCTCTCTCCCCTCCTCCTTTACTCAGCCCACTGCTTTCTACGTCTCCCTCCCTCTGCCCAGGACACCAAAGGAGCCCAATAATTCATTCTCTTGTGCGACACATATGCACAGAGCACCTACTGTGTGCTCAGTCCTGGTCTGAGTAATGAGGGTACAGCAGTGATCAGACAGGCGTTCTTGGGTGGCTGCAAGAATCAAAGGAGATGGGGGTGAACATTATCCAACGTGGAGCCTGGCATTGTAGGTGCAAAGGGACTGTGAGTGAAACTGGATTTAAATGATGAGATATTGAGCCTTTCTCCTCTAAAACCACGTGGTGATTGACAGGGGTCCATCAGGGTGCAGACAGCAAGCCCCAGAGGTGTTCAGAGTAGCAGGGAGGGCTTGTTGGATTGGGCTGGTCAGGGAAAGTTCCTCAGAGAAGGTGGGACAGGAGATAGAATAATTCTCCTCAGGAGAACTATTTTGTGACTGCAAATATTTAAAGTGTATGTTAAATCCTTGTATTAGAGTTAGCATCCCGCCCATATGGAGTGGATGGCTCCAGGTCAGGTGTGGCTCACAGCAGTGGGGGTTTGGAGTATTCCCCGAGCTGCTTACCAGCTTGTTATTAACTCTTCTGAATATATTAGAAAATAAGGGTAACACAACTACCATATGAGCTTGTTAGGAGAAGAAAAGTGAGAGAGATGTGGGTTGCAAACATTCTTCAAAGGCAGCGCAGAGGTGCACACAAGCGAATCACGGTGGTTCTTTCTGTTGGCCATGGTCAGGCATTCTTGCACTGCTGTGATGACATGGCCCAACACAATGCCTTTGGATTCGGGACTATTTTTCCAAGCAGCTGTCCTCTGCTCTCCTGGATTGCATGTTCACTTTCTGCCATCCTCATGTCACTCTAAAGACCCACTTCCTCCCCATCCCCAACATTTACTCCGTTTCTGAGTCTGATGTATGAATGATGTATGTCAAGCGTTGGAACTGTGGGTGACACCTAAGTTAGATGGGGAGGAAATGGCATTGCTGGGATCCAAATCCAGAAAAGGTTACCCACTTTTTTGCATGTGCCACTGGAGGAAGGCTGTCCCTTCTCTTCCCCTCTCACTTGCCATGTGACTTGAGGAAATGCTTGCTCTTTCTGGGCCTTGTTTCCCTGTCAGCAAAATAAAGATGCTTCATTGGATGACTTCTCAGGTACCCCTTGGTTCTAGAGCAGGGGTGGGCAAACTTTATGACTCGAGGGCCACAATGGGTTCTTAAACTGGACCGGAGGGCCGGAACAAAAGCATGGATGGAGTGTTTGTGTGAACTAATATAAATTCAAAGTAAACATCATTACATAAAAGGGTACGGTCTTTTTTTTTTTTAGTTTTATTCATTTCAAACGGGCCGGATCCGGCCCGCGGGCCGTAGTGTGCCCATGGCTGTTGTAGAGTCTCTAAGTCTATGTGTTTCCAAGAAAAAACTAAAGTAAGAGCAAAAACATTGACATTACCACTTTAAGACTTGAAAAATCAGGGCTATCTTTACTTGCTAGAAGCCAGACATTGTTCATTTAATTACTCATCCTCACAAGAATTCTAAAAGGCCAGCACTATTCTTATTCCTAGGCACAGAGAGGTTAGGTTTCTTGCCCTGGATCACACAGCAAGCATGGGGTGTGACTGGGCTTTACTCACAGCAGATGTCCTGCACCAAGAGCCTTGGCCCACTTCTCTCCTCTCATCCACTGTTTGGGAGACATCATGAATCACCATCAAGAGTTGGTCATGCTTTTCTTAACACCCATCGTTTCTTGGATTTAACTTTATTTTCCTAGTATTGTCACATTACACTCTACTGTTTCCCAGAAATTTGGGGCTGAGCTGAAATTATAATGAGATGTTTAATACCTCTGTCTTCATGGTGTTGGATGATATGTGGGCCCTACCTTCTAAATAAATGTAAGCACATATTGAGCACTTACGATATACAGGATCTATTCTGAGAACTTGACATGTGTTAATACTTTCAATCCTCACATCCCCCCTGTCTGATGAGGCCGATCCTCTTATCACCCCCACTCTGCAGATGAGGAAATGAAAGCCTAGAGCACAGGTAGAGTAGCGTTCCTGTGTCACATCGAGAGTGAATGGCATTGCTGGGATCCACACCCAGGCTATCTGGCCACAGACACCAGGCTCTTATCCACTTCATTTTACTGTCTTTCTCAAGATAGCTTTCTCTGGAAAGAAATTCTATGGCATGGTTTTAGAAATTCCGTAATAAAAGGGTTCTGTGGTCAACAGCGTTTCTAAAAGAAGGGTTCAATAGAGTGAAACTTCTGGATTCCTCATAGTTTTGAATAACCAAATGGTGATCAGGAGGATCTTTAAGAGCAGGACAGAGCAGGCACACTTGCTAAACTCATTTGATCATGAGGACTCCTTACTTCTCATGGATCAGCACATATTTTGTGAAAATAAATTCTGGAGGCATTGCAGATGAGAAGGTATTCAGGGGGAGGCGGCAAATTCCAGATTCTCACTAGACACCCCCCTCCCCATTCTGTCTCTCCCTCAAGTATTCCCCCAACACTCTATGCTGACCCTGGAATGCAAATCATCACTACTACCTGATGTCTATACTCTTTGTAAATTTGTATTTTCATGAATGAAGCTTTTAAAGTGAGACACATTTAGGTGTTCTCCTGTGGATGGGAGGACAAGTTGGATTGGGAGAGAATGGCGGAAGATAGTGTAGAAGCCATAGCACCAGATGCTGTGGTTGTTCCCAAAAGTTGCACAAAATAAGAATGTAACTTCTGCTTTTCATGTACTCTGGGTGGCGACCGGGGAATCCAGCAGTGTGCTTGCGAGGACGGAGTTGGCCAAGTTGGAGGGCAGTCTAACTGTTACATTGTCTAACCTGCTGGCTTTTCTTGCTCATAGCACCTGCTGGCGGCTCAGCATGCTTTAACTCTGGGATGCAAGCATTTCTCCTTGCCTTGTCTCATTTTGTCAGTTTCCACATCTGACCCCATTCTGTACATGGCTACCAAGCACCTACTTTGGGCTGTGAGCCAGGCAACTATGGGGTTAGTGCCTGTTGAATCCACACATAAGTGCCGGAGTTGGCTACAGCATGCTCTCTGATTTGAAGAACTCATTGAATGGAGACAAGTAAGCCAGATGCAAAGCCAATCATAACTTTTGGCAGAATGTAAGGGTCAACAAAGATGGGCAAGTACAGAAGTTTGAGAGATTATGCCTAGGTGGTGGTGATGGAGTTGGGCTTTGAAAGATGAGTAGATGGTAGCTACTCTGAGAAATTGGTGGGAAAGAACTTCCACGGTGAGGAACAGCCTGAGCAAGGAAAGGAGAAAGTCCAGAGGGTGTTATTAGCCTGCCAGCAGCCAACTGGCACTATATTTTAGTTCTTATGCTGTTTCTATGACAACCAATGACCCTTCCTATGTTAGAAGGCCCCAACATCAGGGAAATGATGGAAAGCTTTCCAGGTAGGGAGTTTCTCAAGAGCCCAGATAAGTTATTTAACTTGTAGCTACTCTGGGGCTTCCAGTAAAATGGGGATAAAGAACTTATCTCATGTAAAGCTTTGGAACTATGGGTGACACCTAAGTGCTCAATAAATGTGAGGATGAGGGAATGCTTGAAGATTTCAATAAATAGCTTGACCATAAGATCTACACTTACTTTTGCATTTACCAGTTTCTGAGCTGGCAACGTTCAGTAACTGTTTATCAGATGACTTGAAGGACTGATTTAATAAGGGATATTTTTCTCATATTTCTCTCTAGGAAGTAGAATGTGCCAGTTGCCTCTTATCTTTGAGGATCCAGACAACCAGACCACAGCCTGGGTGGGAAGAGCTTGCACTACTGGACCATTCATTTATCTTCATGTGCATCTTCTGTGAGTTACTCTCGGGTGAGAAGAATATTTGACCCCTATTTAGAGAGATTGCCTTTCACAATCTCACAGTTCCCTAGCTGGGATTTGCTGAGCTGACAGAATGTACAGAGAAGAGCTAGCTATTTTTAGGATGAATTAGCAGGCGCTGCAAAGTTCTAATCTTTTTATGTGCCAAGCACTATGCTAAGTGCTTTTCAGGCAGTGTATTGTTTAATTCTTCCTATTTTGCAGATAGAAAAACTGAAGCATAGAGAAATAAAGGATCTTGGCCAAAGCCACAGAGAGAGGGTTAGTGAAGCTGGAATGCACCTTTGGTCTTCCTGGCTTCAAGGCCCATGTTCTCCCTCTGAGGATGAAATTACAATGGACACAAAGGGAAACCTGAAGAATGAAATCATTCAAGTCCTGATGGATTTGTTGAGTTGTTTTACTGGGTAGAGCAGCAGGTTCACTGATAAGAAAGTTGGGGATGCTGTCTCTGGGGAGCACCCATCTAATAAGGGAGGTGTATGGACTTTCTTGTCAACTGTCCATATCCTTCATTTTCTTTTTGGGATCTCCCCTTTCTTCACTGTGTGCCACTCTGGGGTCTTGCCAGTCCAGGTTCCTGCACTCCTCTGGCCAAGGGGTTGGTCTTTGTCCCCAAATGGAAAACTAGACGATGGGAATGTCAATTATGACCCGTGAACTGGGAATGGCTAGAGCTGATTGGTTATGTTAGATCCCCTGGAAGATAGCTGCCCTTTCGTTCCTGGCTGCTCTGCTTTCTCTTCTTCCTGGGAGCTTTCTTATGGCAGATACTATAGCTTGATTTACCTATTTTCCCTGAGTACTACAGCTAAGCAAGGAACTGTCTGCTGAAGTTATTTTCAAAGGATGAAGGTCTTGAGGAATGACGTAAACCCCTAGCTTTGTAACGTGCTTCTGAGGGAACCGCGGGCTGGTCTCTCTCATTCTGAATCTGCGTTTTCCCATCTCTAATGTGGGGGTTTCAACAACTGTATCACAAGATGTAATAGGGAGAAAAGGATAAAATGAAAAGCATGCATGTGTTATAACTATTTAATAGCTATTTTTTGATCCAGTTCTCTATTGCTGCATAAAAAAACCCTTAAAATTTAGTGCCATAAAACATTTACTTTGCTTTTGAGTCTGCAGGGAATCACTTATCTCAGTTCCACTGTTTCAGCTGGAAGGCAGTTTGCCCCACAGGTCTAGAGTTGCTGCTGGCTGGACTGTCAGTCAAACATCTTTAACAGCCTCTTCATGTGGCTTGGGCTTCCTTACAACATGGTGGCTAGGCTCCCAGGAGGAGTATCAATGGAAGCAGCATTGCTTTTATGATGAGCCTTAGAAATCACAGTGTCACTTCTACTTCCTTTTATTAATTAGGAATGAGTCATTAAAGCTGGGCCACATTCAAGAGGAAAGAAATTAGTCTCCATCTTTTGATGTGAGTAGGACAAAGAATCTGTGGACATGTTTTAAAACCAACACATTCTTGTTGCAATGGGCCAGGTAGGGATGGGTATGAGCTATAGAGAGATGAGCTGAAGTCTCATTTCTATTTTGCATTGACCTCAATGAGGCAAACAACACTTACCGGCTGACATCACAGCTGAAACACTGCCTCTGATGTTAAATATTTCAGAGCTAGAGGGGCAGTACCAGGACTCTTCTGGTTGAAAGTAGCAAATCCCAGTTCAAGCTGACATAAATAACTAAAAGAATTTATCGTCTTATGTAAATAAAAAGTCTAGAGCATGTGCTTCAGGCAATGCTTGATCTATCCTGCAGCTCACGGATGCCTGGGAAGACTAGGTTTGTCTCTATTTCTTCACTATGTTAGCTCTATTTTTTGGTTGCAAGATGGCTTCCAGAACTTCCTTGGTTATGTGATTTTTTTGTCAGTGTCTCTCTCTCTCTGTATACAGTCTAAACCTTGGCCTCCCACCACTTTGCAAACATCATGCCTCGTGCCTTCCACTGTGACCTCAAGACCTCTGAACTTCACCTCAGTCTCCAGGACTTCTGTCAGGTATGGGTACTGCAGGGGAATCTGCCTTCTCTGACCCAACCACAGAAGGACGATCAGAGACCTGGGTGTGCTGGTGTGAGCACAGAGGGCCGGGCCTACCTGTTCTGCTGCCTGCAATGAGGCCACATTCCTGCCAGAGCCTTGGCTAAGCAGGGGAGTCCGCGAGGTAAGGGGCAGTGCATCTCTGCTCTCCCCCACCACCCTTCCAGGGCTCAGGTTTCTGGCTGTTTCTGGGAGGAAAGGGTTCTAGAAGGAGGACTGGCAAAGGAGTGAAAACCTCCAGGTTCCAGTCCAGGTGCTGCTACCTCTGCACTCTGTGACCCCGGCCATCCTGAGCCTCAGTTTCCTTACCTGTCAAGGAGGGCTGATGGCCCCTGCCCAGCCTCCTTCTTCCCCACGACACCAGGATGCAAAGGCAGTGGAACCAGGTTGTGAAAGACCAGGGCCCACAATACACGTTAGAGGATGATTATTGTTAAAAATAATAGACGGCTTAGAAGTTGGCACCCAGAGGTTCCTGCAGAACCCAGCCACTGCCAGCAATCTGCTGCCTTTCCGACTGAGACACAGAGAGGAGGGACAGAGAGGAAAAGCGGCTCCTTTCTGAGACCACTGAGTCTCCTGCTTCCCTTGGAGGCCTCCAACTTATGCATCGCCTCCTGGTAGAATAATTTGTCCTGCTCGGCACCTGTCATCACCTCCAGAGAGTCAGCTGGCTGGAGGTGGGGAAATAGGAGCCGCACACAGAGGGATGCCTCCTCCCCTTCCTCCCCTTACCTGCGTGCGTTCCTCCTCCTGCTTCACTCTCTAGGACTGGGTCTCCCAAGCCCTTGCCACTTGGAGGCTGTGCCAATCTTCAGCCACATCTGTTTCTCATCTGAAACATCGCTTCTTGGTATGTGAGATGCGGTCAATCCGCTTTTTCGTTCTTAAATCAATACCTTGAACAGAAAGGTCGCTGTCATAAATGTAAACCAACTCATTTGGGAGACAAGTCGCCATAAATACATCATCATCAAAGTAAAGTGTGTGTGCCCAGAACTGATTTCTGGTCCTTCCTGGGGTTTTTGCACGGTGTTTTGGAGAGCTGTGAAATACAGATGCCATGAACACTGGGCGAGTCCTGCAGTGGGTGTTTACCTGCGTGAGACAATTGACTCCCAGTCAATCCAAGCCTTGGGGCCGTTTTGCAGATGAAACAGTCAAGGCTCAGAGAGATTAAGTGACTTTCCCAAGGTTCCCAGGAAGGAAACAGGACTGGGGGCCAAAGTGGATCCTGGTCCCAGGCCCAAGGGACTTGGTACCCTCAAAGGCAGTGAGCACCGTGCTTGACACAGAGGTGGCCAGGAGGGAGGTTTGGAAGGAGAAAGACAGCCTTGGAGAACTGGGGTGTTAGCTGAAGGAGAACATAGATACATAAATAAATCTCGGGGATGTAAAGTACAGCATAGGGAACAGAGTCAATAATATTGTCATCACTTTGTACGTGACAGATGGTTATTGGACTTACTGTGGTGATCACTTTGCAAGGTATGTAAATGTGGAATTATATGCTGTACATGTGAAACTAAATGCAGGTCAACTATAATTAAAAATACATTTTTTAAAAGTCACAACAATAATAATAAAAGAACATACTTGTAAGCATTCTAGCACATTTATTTGGATCAGCGGTTTTCCAATGGGGTTCAAGAACCCTTCTTCTTCGAAAGGTTCTTTTATTAAGAGCAGGTCCTCCTCCAAACTTTTTACATTATGATTCTGAGATGTCACTATGGAAAGAATAAAAACAAAGATTCCTTTGCTACAAACAGGTTTGAAGAGCTCTGTTTTAGGTGCCCTTCAAGACGCCCCCTCCCCAAATTTTCTTAACTGTGATTTTGCAATTCGAGTGCAGCCACTGCCCCTTCCTGGCTGAGTGGCATTGGATGAGCCAGTCAGTATTCCGAGTCTTAGTGTCTTCAAAATGGGCAGAAAGAGAAAACAACTACTTAGCTCTCAGGGCGATTGTGCAGAGGATTCTGCAGGAGGAAGGGAATGGTGGAGTTGTGCAATCATCAAACATTTTTTGAGTGGCAGCTCCAGGCCGCACTCTGGCTAGGTGCTAGAGATACAAAGAGCCACGGGGCACAGAGTATAGTAGGAAACAGATAAACAAACCCGGGTGCAGAGTCTCCTGGAAGAGAGACAAAGAAGCAGGCGTTTCAGTGGGAAAGCAATGCATGCCCCGAGGTAAGCCAAGCCTCTGGAGGGTCATCCAGCCCAGCCTGGGGATGAGGTGGCAGGAGAGGATGGGGGTGGTAGGAAAGTGACATCCAGCAGGAGTCCTAGAGCAGAAGCAAGGAGCAATAGTGCTACTAGGGGCATATGTACTATTTCATTCACATAGGATTTGAGTCCCATAGAATTAAGACTTCTGAGGTTCTACTGCCTCTTTTGTGCAAGGATCTTACAGAAACCAAAGTAAATGCCATTTCTGGGTGTTTTTCCAAAGAAAATGAAAACCCGAATTTAAAAGGATAGATGCACCCTTATGTTCACAGCAACATTATTTACAGTAGCCAAGACATGGGAGCAACCTAGGTGTCCAGCAATAGATGAATGGATAAGGAAGTAACAATGGAATATACCTCAGCCATAAAAAAGAATAAAATCCCATTATGACAACATACATAGACCGAGAGGGTATGATGCTAAATGAAATGAGTCAGACAGAAAAAGGCAAATACTGCATCATTTCACTTATATGTAGAGTTTACAAAAATCACAACAAAGAACAAAAACAAACCAACACAGACTCAAAAGGAAAGAACAAATTGATAGTTGCCAGAGGGGAGGGAGTAGGGGGATGTGTGAAAAAAGTGATGGGAAATACAGTCAATAATAGAGCAATAACTTTGCACGGTGACAGATGATTAGACTTACCAGGGTGACTACCTTGGAGAACATATAAATGTCAAATCACTATGTTGCACATATGCAACTAATCTAATATTGTATACCAACTATAATAAAAGATTAAAAATAAATGCAAAGAATACTATTGGGCCAATGTTACAAACTCTGTTAATGAGTTTTTCTCCACCATATGGCAGACAAATATTATTCAAACAACAAATGCGCTCGGCCCTGACCCCTTGAGAAAACACAATTTCAGAACCATCACGCGTGAGGGTCCTCCGTGTCTCCTGCCCTGCTACACGTCTGCACAAAGGAGAAAGCTGGGGCCCAGGGAGGCGGCTGTCCGCACTGAGGCCAGGAAGCCAAGGAGTCGTGTTGAAGTCTGCGGCGCCCTGAGGGTCCAGCCTGGGCGTGGCTATGTGTACAGCGGACACGTCCAGGTCCACAGTCTGAGGGCCTTCATCCAGCGATGGCTGCTTGTGTGTGGATGTCACCCGTGAGCTGTGTGCTGAGGGAATAGAGGTAAACCCCTCTCCTTGCCTTAAGGCACTCACGGGGCAGAGATGTGGAAACTGCCAATTGACATGCGTGATGCTCAGTGCCGGTGGAGTCATGTGCAAAGGGCGTGTGAGAGCAGTATTTGCATGTGATGCTTTGGAAAAGACACAGGCTCTGAGGGCAGGCACCCCTGGGTGTCAATTCCAGCTCCGCCACTCACCTTGGGACCTTAGGCAGGTTTCTGAACCTCTCAGAGCCTCAGTTTCTCCATCTAGAAAATGGGGAGGATGCTAACCCACCTGTGGGGATTGATGAGAGGTGAAGTGCCTGGCTCAGTAAGCAGACTCTCATCATCCTCAACTGCAAGGACCTGGGCAAGACATTCAACTTCTGTCTCCGCTGTTCTCATCTGCGCACGCGGTGCCGGGAGTGAACTGTGCTCTGTAAAACTGCTCCGAGCAGACGCTGGTTATTGTTCTTAGGGCCTTAGCCAGGCCCAGTGAGGACAGAGAAGAAGGCAGCGCCAGGGCGGTCTGTCAGAGTCCAGCGAGGAACCAGGGCCGGCAGCCAGGGCAGCCTCTCCGACCTTGTGGCCTCTCACCCGCTGCCCTCCAGAGCCTCCAGGCATTTCCCTCCCATCGTCTGAAACCTACATATTTTCTGGACCAGGCCCTGCGGATCCTGGGCTGGGCTTCTCTGTCTATCAGCAGGGCCCCGCTGGGAGGGGGGGCGTGTCATCAGGCCTGAGAAAGAAGGAATGCAATTGCAAAAGAGGTTACAAGAGCCTGGCCAGCATGCTGAAATCAAGTGATGTCGAGAGGTTTTGTTATTTTTGAAAAAATGACTCATTCTGAGAAACCCTAACGACCTCACAGAACGTTCACCTAGTTGCCTGTATGTATAACCCCGAGCCCACTGCAGAGAAAAACACACCCTGTTGTCACAGCTGAAGGAGGGGGTGGCGGGCACCGAGGGCTGGCGGTGGGAGTAGGGATGACACTTGGATGGAGGAGGACTCTGAAGATAACTCCTGCCCTCTGGGTGAACTGTTTTAATTTTCCAAGTCCTTTTCCCTAAGTTTTCCCAGTCAAACCATCCTAAACCCATCCCCAGGGACACCAGGAGGTGCAGGAGGCAGATTTAGTTCTGGGGGTGCCTGGGTACCACCTTGCAGGTGGGTAACATGTTCTTTGAATTGACCTAAGATGGGGTGGGGGGCGCCAAGATTATTCCCATTTGCCAGGCAAAGGAATAACCTTAACCAGAGAGCCTAATGGGGGCGCGGGGGGAGGGAGGTTGCAGTAGGGAAGGAGGAGAAAAAGAAGGGGGAGAAAGGAGTGGGAAGGAGGAGGAAGAGAAGCCCCACGGATGAGAACCATGCTTGTCTCCTGGGGGAGGTAGTCCTGGGAAGGGCTGGCCACTGTGGGCGGCTCAGGGGAGCCCAGAGTCAAGAGTGAGGAGATGGCTTCTCTCTTTCCCTCTGCCCTTTGCCGCATGTGTGGCTTTTGGGAAACAGGTCCCTCCCTTCACCAAGTCTCCACTTTCCATCCCTAAACGTTAGAAGGGAGTGGAGTAGACTCAGAGCTTCTAACATTTCGTAGGCATACGAACAGTCTGGAAAACCTGTCACAGTACAGATTGCTGGGCCCGCTCGTTCAGAAGTCCTGGGGAGGGGCCGGGAAGCTGCATGGTAGCAAGTCCCAGGTGAGGCTGCTGATTGGTCCCTGACTGCACTTCCAGTCTCCGGGGGCTGGGTGATCTTGAATGCCCCCCGCCCGCCCCCCGTTTCTGCTGTTCAATGATTCAAAAAACTCAGCAGCTCCTGGTCCTGGGGCATTGAGAGCTGTGCCAAGTGCTGGGAATGCCAAAAGCAAACACGGCATGGTTTCTGCCTTCTGGGTCCAGGAGTCTAGGTGAGGGCACAGAGAAGATGAGGAGTCTAATTCTCACACACAGGACAGAAGGGACGTGCCGAGGTGGGCACGGCCGGCTGCCTCTGGGCGTCAGGTAGGGCTCACCTTGTCCCTAACCAGGAGGAAGTGAATGGTCCCCAGAGAAAGCTTTGGCTACGTGCTCACTGCGTGAGCTGTATGCACTCCCTGGAGGGCCTGGGGCACGAGGGAAGGGAGCTCCGGTGGGCCAGCCTTCCTGGGGGCCACATTCAAGTATATATGCCTATAAATACTGTATGTACATACCCTCTATACATATGTACACACACACAGTTGATCCTTATTATTTGTGGATCCCATATTCGTGAATTTGCCTATTTGTAACCCCCAAATCCATACTCGTGGCCCTTTCTCAGTCATCCAGGGGTGTGTGCAGAGCATGAGAAATCTTGACTCACCCAGTAAGTTTCCAGCTGAGCGATGCTCTGTCCGTCTTCTTGTGTCAGCTCCTGCGCTGTGACAGGCATCCTTTTTGTGGTCTATGTGTGCCTTGTTTTGAGCATTTTTGTGGCGGTGATTTTGTTGTTTAAAATGAGCTCCAAGCAGAGTTTCTCGGTGCTGCCCAGTGTTCCTGAGATGTGCCTTCTGGAAAAAAATAGGTGTGTTAGCTCAGCTTCGCAGCAGCATGAGTTACAGTGCTGTTAGCTGTGAGTTCATGGTAACCAATCAACTACATACATATAATAAGGTATTTTTAAACAGAAGCACCATATAACAAACAAGGTTACGTATTGACCAGTTGGTGAAAATGTAAAAAAATAAATTAAAAAATGAATAAACGGAGCCAGAATGGAGTCAGAACTGCCAGCCCAGAGGACCTGCCTTGCGTGACTTATACCTCAAACCTTGGGACATTAAAACAGGGCAAAATAACCTTTGGACTGGGCTCAAGGAAACCTTGTGCCCCAAAGAACTGTTTGCAAGGATAATAAGAAAGCAGATGTTAGGACTATTGGACTGAAAATTAACATCATCCTTTAGCATTAGCGCCACTAGGTTATGTCATCCCCACCGATGGAAACGCCTTCCTCCTACTGATGGAATTGTTCTTCTCATAAACGCCCTTGGCCGTGGGCTTCTTCCGGAATTAGTGATTTCTGAATCGTTATTCTTGTCTATCTCCAATGAATGCCTGTTGCCTCTCGCTCCGAAAGGCCTTTTATTTGTAGGTTCACCACAGAGGTGCACAGGAACCCAGCCTGCTAGGTCCCCTAGGAGCACCGGGGCAGCGCCCACCGAGTCAGTGTTCATGGCAGCTTTGTAGAACACGGCTACCACGAATAATGAGAATGGTCTGTGTGCAGGTGTGTGTTTATCATTAAGCTGATGCTAAGCATTTCCTCTTGCTCAGTATTATACGTTAGTATATTGAACAAGAGGATTCACAGTTGATGAATTCCAAGAGGTTAATGAAATCCAAATATCTAGGTAAATTTTTGTGACCCTATTGTGTGCCTAGATTTGAGCCCAACTCTTATTTTCTGCTCATCCTGAACTTTTCCTGAGCTTCCATGCCCACTATGAACGAACAGCATCTAACCAACATGGTTTAGGGACAAATTTGCATCTGACAGACCTTGGTGTCCCAACGGAGCTGAATGCAAGTTCAGTACAACGGATCACAAGACGATTTTAAATTGGGGATTATTTCGGCTTGACCACTGAGATTCTGACTCCAGTACTAATGTGTGTTTTCCCCTCAACACCATAAGCAATATTCCAGGCACCATCTGAGTGCCCCACAATTGAACTAAAGTCTGACATGACCCACTGGGGACAGCATCAGATCACGCAGGCTGAGGACTCCGTCCCACGACTGCCTGACTCCAGAAGCCAACTGAAGTGCAAGCTGTCATCTGACAATCTGACTACAGGTCAGAGGTTTCTAGGATCCCCTCCTCCGGTTTGATTAATTTGCCAGAGCATCTCCCAGAACTCAGGAAACCAGTGTACCCACCAGATTACCAATTATGAAGGATATTAAAGGACACGAATCAACAGCCCATTGAAGATACATAGGGTGAGGGCCAAACACAGGGACTTCGGAACCCATAGAGTTTGGGGCCTGGTTCACCAACGCCGAAGTTCTCCCTTTTTTTGGAGGAGGGGGCGGGGTATGGAAGCCTCAGCACACAGGCGTGATGAACTCATTGGCCATTGGCGACTGATTCAACCTCTGGCCCCGTTCTCCTCCCCGAGGTCTGAGAGAGTGGAGATAAAAGTTAGAGTCTTCTCATCACACTGTTGGTTCCCCTGGCAACCAGCCCCCTTCTTCAGGTGACTAAGGGGTTTTCCAAAAGTTACCTCATTAATCGAACAAAAGACACCTTATTGCTCTCATCACTCAAGGAAATTCCAAGGGTGTTAGGAGCTCTGTGCCAGGGCTGGGGATGAAGACCAAGTAGGTATTTCTTATTATAAATCACACCTACTGTTGTTCTTATTAAAGCCTGCATTTGGTGGACTGATTTAATTTCCGCCTTGGAGGGGGAGATGGTACCTATGCCTGAGATTTCCATGGGGACCTTGACCTGTGGGCAGGAAAACGGAGGAGGCAGCCGGGTCCCGGCCCAGCGGGGCCTTCACCACCCGGCTCGCTGCTGCGTCTGGGCCCAGCCCTCGCCCCGTCCCCTCGGCCACATAAAACCTTCTGGCTTGTTTCTGAAAAAAGTGCTGAGAACAGGAAAGGCCCCGCAGGCCTTCCCAGGGTTGGAAGTGGACGTGACTTCCCTGGGAACCGGGCCTGAGGGCCCTGCGGCCTCCTGGACTGTGAAATCCCTGCCTCCCCGGGGACAGTGTGCTGGAGGGAGTGTGGGTACTCCTGGGCCTCGGCTCCTTCCTGTGGGGCCTCGGGACCGCGCTGGCCGGTGGAGCGAGAGGAAGCGCTGAGGCTGAAGAAGCCAGGCGGCTGGCGGCCGGCCCACATAAACACGCTCCGTCACTGTAAATTATTTACGCGCCATATGGAGGCTGGACGGGCTCCTGACGGGGCGCGTTCATTAGAAGCCTGATGATCCTGCCTTGGCCCAGATTCCCGGGGGCTGCGAGAGGGTGGGGAGGAGTGAGGGGGGCCTTTTCCTTTCGCTCAGCATCCCCCTGCTTAGAAGCCTGCAGTGAGCCCGTCTTCTCCAGGATGAGCCCAAACTCCATGGCTCAGCACCCAAGCCTCTTCCCCACACAGATCCCAGCGGCTCCTGGCGCAACAACTTTTCGCTGTTCTCTGCACCGTTCTCTCCTCCAGGGTCTGCCCTGCCTGGGTACCTTCTCTCCCAGCATCCTTTAAGGCACAGCTGAAATGCTATCTCCTCTGTGTGGCCTCCCCCGCCCCCCACTGGCGGGTGAGCTTGCTCCTCCCTGGTGCCCCCATGGCTCTGTGCATCCTCCACTCTGAATTCAGACACCGACTACACCCCTACCTGGGATCCTGTGTTTCCTCAGGTAGAATTAGAGACAAGGATGTCCCCCTGTAGTTCTGTGAGGAAGACAGGATAAATCCCAGCTTTATACAGTGCCTGGCATCTGCGAATCATACCACAAGTGTTACTTCTTTATTACTATTAGAGGCCTGATGCACAAATTCATGCACAGGTGGGACCCCTCGGGGTGGCCTGTGGAGCTTGGTCCCCAGGCTCGCAGCCCCGCAGCCCCGACTGGCACCCTGCCGCGGCTTGGCGCTGCCCCCTCACCTGCTCCACCATTCTGCCTGCGGGGCTATCGGTCAGGGCCACCCCAGCCCCCTCCAGCTCCCTCAGTGCTTGGGAGCCAGGCGGTGGCCCCGCTCCTGCCGCCACACTGGTCATCATCTGCGGGGTGATCTGGCCCCCGCTTGCCCCAGCCCTGGCCTGGCACCACCCGCTCACCTGCTCCACCATCCCTCTGCGGTCCCACTCTCATCAGGGGGCCGGCAGCACCTCCACTGCTGCCAGCGCCCATTGCTGACACCCGCCATGTTCCATGCTGCCCCCAGGTGGTCAGCACACGTCACAGTGAGTGATCAAACAATTTACATATTAGGCTTTTATTATATAGGAGGATTATTATTATTATGGCATTTATTTTCCTCTGCTATAACAACTTCCTTTGTAAGCCTCATTCTTACTACAGTGCAGGGGGATGGTCCTACTCATCTCTAAGCCTTCTGCATCCAGCCCAGTGTCTGCACTTAGTAGGTGTCCAATAAAGAACACACGCTCAAGGGTAGTGCACACGTATAGCAGCCAGCCTTTACTGAGTGCTCACCATCAACCACACTGTGTAAGCCCTTTACACGAATGACTTATTTAATACAATGGTCATACATAATATATATTGTCAGTATTTCCATTTAACAGATGAGGAAACTGAGGCACAGATGGGGGAAATCATTAGCTCAAAGTTATCTGTCTGGTGAGTACCAGAGTAGAGGCTGAAACCCGGGGAGGTTTAAGCCTCCACTGTTCCACTGCTTCTCCTAGCAGGACAGGAGTGGCATGGATTTGTGTCCAGGGTAAGTGCCTGGCATATAGCAGGTGTGTAGTGAATGCTGAGTAAGTGTTTGGGGCGTGTGTGTGCTTCGATTGCCTAGCCTAACAGCAGGCAAGTCACACAGATCTGCTACTAAAAAGGTTAAAAGTTCTTATTTGTTAAACTTGTCTCTAAAAAAAAATTTTCTATGGCTCCCATCAACAAACCAACACACGACAAGGGCTGGTGAGGATGAGGAGAAAAGGGAACCTAGTACACTGCTGGTGGGAATGCAGACTGGTGCAGCCATTAGGGAAAACAGTATGGAGTTTCCACAAAAAATTAAATATGGACCTGCCATTTGACCCAGTGATCCCACTTCTAGGAATATATCCTAAGAAACCCGAAACACCAATCAGAAAAAATATATGCACCCCTATGTTCATAGCAGCACAATTTACAATTGCTAAAATATGGAAACAACCCCAATGCCCATTAGCAGATGAGTGGATAAAAAAGCTGTGGTACATTTACACCACGGAATACTATGCAGCAGTAAAAAAGAAGAATCTCTTACCCTTTAAGACAGCATGAGGGACCTGGAGAGTATCATGCTAAGTCAAATAAGTCAGAGAAAGACAAGTATCACATGATCTCACTCAGATGTGGAATCTAAGTAACACAATAAACTGATGAACAAAATAGATCCAGAGACACAGAAGCATAGAACGGACTGTGGAATCTCAGAGGGAAGGTGGGGAGGATGGGTGGGTGGGAAATGATCAACCAAAGACCTTGTATGCATATAGGCATAACCCACGGACACAGGCGATAGGGTGGTGAAGGCCTGGGGCCAGGGGCAGGGTTGGGGTCTGGTTAGAAGGGGTCAATGGGGGGGGGGAATGGGACATAAATAATACTTTCAACAATAAAGATTTAATTTAAAAAACACACAGAAAGGTTTTCTAGAGTCTCCTGTCTGGTGTATCCTTCCCTGAGCTGGCCTGCTCTGGACCCAGCCCTTGCCCTTCCAGAGGGAAGCAGCAGCCTGTCTCCCAGGTGGTTCTGTGCCCAGTCTCAGTGCCATCTGCTCGTGGGTGTCGTCAATGTAGGCTGCTGACCTCTTCCCTTCCCTCTGCTGTTCCTCCCCCCGCTCTCCTGCACCTTCCCCACTGCCGCCGAGGTCCTATCTGGAAACCCCCCATCCTTCACCGTCCAGTTCACACCGATGCTCCCCTGAGAAATCTTTCCCAGCTGCCGCCCATTCCTCAGCTCTCACACACAGAACATGCCTGAGTTATTCCTACACGCACACGTGTGTTTGTGACAAAGCGGTGAATGGCCAGGGCATTAGTGCCAGACACCTGACTTTCAGGCTGGCTCTGCCTCCTCCTCGTGTTAAGGGTCCCTCCCGAGCCTCGGCTTCTCCATCTGTGAAATGGAGCTAGCGCCTACGTCGCAGGGCTTTCACGAGGATTAAGTGAAAGACTACACAGGGAGCACTTGGCCACGGGATAGGGACATGCCGCTGCAAAAGTGCTCCTTTCATCCCCTGGCACAGAGCAGGTGCTCCATCAGTGAAAATGCAATTCCATTTCAACAGAACAAGCACTTATTGAGCACCCACTATGTACCAAGTAGTAGCTATCTATACAAAGATGGGTGGCAGCTAACGGTCAGGATGCCGACAAATAAAGATGGCCCATACAGACTACACAAACGCCAATGTGGCACTTTTATCGGCTCATCTGTTCCTTAAGGCATTGGTTCCCAGGTTCTGGGGGGACAGAGATGAAAAATGCTCGTCTGGTCCCCCGACAGGCATGACCGGGAACATATAATGCACGACACGGGCAGACGACACCTGCCGTACAGGCGTGAACAAGGTGGACGCGGGCTCAGAGGACAGAGCCGCTGATTGTGGGTCCTTTGGTAAGGGACGGGGAGGGAGAGGGACTGGATGAGATGAGTTGTGGCCTTGCACTTGCTGGCCCTCTGGCTTGGGGACAACCTGTCCTTCTCATCGTCCTGCCTCAGATGACACGGCCTCTCTTCAGAGAGTCCCCCTCGCAGGACCACCTCCTCATCACTCTATCACCACCCTGTTCATTTCTTCTCAAGCACAAACCATGGTCTAGCGCAGTTGTCGGCAAACCGCGGCTCGCGAGCCACATGCGGCTCTTTGGCCCCTTGAGTGTGGCTCTTCCACAAAATATCACGTGTGGGCGCGCACGTACAGTGCGATTGAAACTTCGTGGCCCATGCACAGAAGTCAGTATTTTGTGGAAGAGCCACACTTTGCCAACCACGGGTCTAGTGGATGAGAGAGGAGGGGAAGGGAAGGGAGCCAACAGTTTTTAAACACCTACTCTGCCAGGTACTGTGCTTGTCAATAGTGAACGTTATTTGATTAATTTTCTCAATGCTCCGTGTAGCCCACACGCTCACATGTTGCTGTTATTTTCCTCATTGTGCAGACTACAGCAGAGGCCCCAAGAGGACACATGCCTTTGCCCAAGGTCACAGCCAGAAGTGGTGGAACTGGACTTGGGATCCAGGGCCAGCTGCCTTTCCACACCCATGGCGCTTTCATGGCACCTGGAAAGGCCAAGTAGGCAAGAAAGGAAATGGAATGAGTCGTTTACGGCCCCGGGCATTTTTGGCGGCAACAAGTAAGTGATTTCCCTAATTCCTGTCTGCAGTTAATACAGACTTGGCAGCTGGGAACCAGGTTGCTGAAAAACAGGTTTTCTTCTCAACTCAGCAGCGCCACCTGCAGGACCCGAGGGAACACTGCAAAAACGGTTCCGAGCAGGTCCCCTGGTCTCTGCTGGAGGGGATGGATCCTGCACAAGGGACGGACCGGGGTGTCATCTAATGACCTTTGGTCTTTAAAAGGAGCGAGCTGAGACCAGGAAGTCACAACATCAGTGGCGGCAGATTTGAAACTCTCTCTTCTGACTCTCAGTTCAATACTCTCTCATTCAATAAACATCAATTGAGCACTTCCTATGTGTTGGGTGTATTCCTTCATGTGGGATATGAATATTGACAGCTGAAATATGCCTTTTAGGATTATTGCTTAATTGCCATAACCACATACTTCATAACTGCAACTGGGATGTACTGTCGCTCCCATGTGCCAGGCACTAGGCTAAGGCATCGTCTCCGCTGAGCCTCACGGATGCGGAACTAAGGCTTAGTGTGGGAGCAGGCCCAGCCTGGCTCAGTCCACTGTGGAGCTGGAATTCAAATCCAGGTCCTTCTGACCCCAGCACCAGAGACCTTAACCTCTATGTTCTATTTACTCTTTAAAGTATCTGAGGTTAGTTCAGAAGTACCCAGGCCCTAATGAGGGTTTTGCTCCTCTTTCCAAGAATTACTTATCCTCTAAGAGCGGAGCTGGCCCTCTTCTCCAATTCATCACTTCTAAAATCCCTAGGAGTTTATGTTGAGGTTCTATGTAGCAGGCACCATGCTAGCTGCCAGGGACACAAAGGTGATTCTAACTCAGTTGGGAGCACGTGGCCTTGTAGGTATCAGCCTTAATACAAAGCAATCAGCAAGGTGTGTTCTAACAGAAGCGCTGCACAGCTCCAGGGGGTGCCACTCACACTGCAGCGGATGGAAACGGACCCTCCTGTGTGGGGGGCAGTGTGCTGATGGCCGTAGATGGTGGCCCTGGCCCAGTGGGGTGAGAACATGGGGTGGGGCAAGGAGTGAGGGATGAGGAACAATGTCTTCCACTTCTGCAGGGTGGGAAACTTCCCGCAAAGGACAAGAGTGTGACTGCCACCAAAGCCACACAGGCTGCGATTTCCTGTTCTCCTCAACAGGGACCCAGAGCCGCAGTGAGAGGGAACAGCGTGGCCCTGCAGAGCACAAAATCCATTTCAGTTTCCATTTCTGCATCAGCTACCAAGTGACCTTTCAGGTTCCCAGGAATTTTGCCTGGTTCTCATTTTTGGAGGGATGGGTAGTTTCTCTCTTGGGGGCGTTTGCTTCCTGAAACTGGAGCTCAGCAACTGCAGGTGACAAGTGTAAAACAAGAAGACTTACTGTGGGCCACCGTGCAGCCATGTGAGGAATTCTCTGCCCAAACCAGGGGGAAATGAATCTACAACAGCTCCCCCGCCTCCCACTCCCCTACAAAGGAGTTTTCATCTCATAGACATCAGCACCCCTACTCTCCCTAACTCTCCTCACTTCTAAGAGCACTTTGAATGTGGGCACAAATTTTAACTTTACTTACAGCATAAAAACAACAGGATTTTTTTCTTTCTAAATATAAAATCATGTCCATACTTTCCCCCATTGTTCGCCCCGAAGATGCTGAGTCAGACCCCTCCAGGGAGGCTGTGGTCCTGGGTGACAATCACAGGACTGGGATGGGTGTCGAGGGTGCGAAGTTGTAAAGGACAAAAAGGAAAAGAGAACCTCCCTCCCGCCCTCCAGGAGGCCCTGGTCTGTTTGCTGCTGGCCCTGCGACCACAGGAAGGAACACTGTGATGGAGGAGGATCTTCTCACCAGATGGAAGGCAAGGGGTCCCCCAACCACACCCCCGTAATGGCAGAGCCAGGAGAAACCCCAGCCCGTGTGGCAGAGGGAGGGAGGGGGAGAATTCTCTTCTGCCGGCCCTGGAGCCTCTTGATTTCTCATTCATTCAGAGTCTGAAGCTTCCTTTCCCATGCGGTGGGCTAACTAGGCATTCGATTCCAGTCTGGCACCATCATCGGCCAAGATAACCTCGTTTCTGTGGGAAAAGGAGTTCTAAGGTCCAAACGCCCGTCTCAGAATCCAACTATTGGGACGCATCCCTCTGAAGCCGAAGGGCCTCTGCCGGCCTGTGTAAGTTAGTGCCGTGAAAAGAGCTCCGGGCTAAGTTCGGATGCCTGGGCCCCAGGCCCCCTGGTCAGCTGGGTCACGAACCTGGGCACGTCCCATGGTTTTCCTCGCTGGAGCCTCGCATGAAGAACGAGAGGTGGGACCAGATGAGCTCCCATGCGCTGCTGGAGCCTGGCTCTGGACCTTCGAGTCTCTTTGTCACGTTACTTTCATTCCTAGGTTATTATTGCTAAACAGAGTGCTTCTGTGGCCCAGGGCTTGCTGGCTTCAGATCCACTCGTCACTTCCACATCGACTAACTTCTGCCTGGGCCCAGCCGAGGGGGGCACTGGACCACGATCAAAGGGTGCCAGGAAAGGGGAAGCTGTGCTGTTCTCCTCCCCTCGGCCTGTGTCCGGCGCAGGTCGCATTTCTTCCTTGGCTCTGGATCCTTCTTCTCAAAGGGTGACCCCAGGCCTTGGGTTCCCACGTCCTGCCTCCTGCCTTTGTCCCTCCAGCGAAGGGTGGAGTGGCTTCCTGCTATCATTAATCTCTGTGCTGCCTCATTATCTTCTTTTTGTCTTTCTAGTCTTTCCATCACCTGTGCTACCCATTCCCCATGCTGACTTCCCCATTTCAAATACACAGAGTAGTGGTTTTCAACCTTTTTCATCTCACGGCACTCATAAACTACTGAAATTCTGTGGCATGCCAAAGTACATGTATTTTTCCGATCTTACAAAAAAATAGATATAATTTCCATTCATTCACACCAGGTGGCTATTATTGTATTGGCTGTTGACATTTTTTTATTTGACAATCTAAGGAAAAAGAAGTCCGTGCTGCTGACTAAATAGTCAGGTATCGCATGTTTTAAAAATTCTTGCAGCAAAAAATCACTGACTTAGAGTGGTGTCCGTTTACTTGGTTGGACTTTGACTGATACATTCACACTCTTGTTGGTTTTACCTTGTAACAGGCAGCAATAAAGATGATGATGATGATGATGATGATGATGATGATGATGATGACTATAACCCTTACTTGGTCATAAGCTCACATATTACAAAGCTTTCACTCGGGTTCTGTAATTTGAGTCTCATAATAACAGTGTGATGTAAGAATGGCATTTATCATTAATTCCACTTCACAGAAGAGGAAATGATCTCACCCAGCTCCCACAGCTGCTGGGTCTTGATAGAGTTGAAAGCAGAACTGAAGGCTTTTGATTTCTCCTCTAGTTTCCCTCCCCAGGGTGTTCTTGTACTTTTCACCATCACCCCTCCCCATGGAATGGTGCCTTAATGCTATTCTTTAAGGGTGGTGTTTTCTGGAATGGGGGCACACACCATAGGCAGAAGGTGTATTAGTCATCAATTGCCATATAATGAACTAAGCCACCACCTAGTGGTTTAAACGGTGTCACTGAATATTTTGGAAGTGGTCCATGCATGCTTGGATGCTTTCCTCTCTCCCACATTTTCTGGGTGATTGCTCACCCAGAACTTGGGGAGTGGGTTCAGTCTGGGAGGGCTTCGAGGGGGTACTTTCCAGCAGTTTGATGTGGGCCCTGGCTGTGGTGTGATGTGGCTGATGTTTGCACTGCGGACTCTCTCCTCAGCAGACCTTGCAAAAAAGCAGCTTCCAGGCAAAGGACACAGCCAAGAGGGCGAAGGACAAGCTTATTTGTATCACAGTCACTAAGACAGACAGACCATCCATAGTCTTCTCTCCATCCATAGTCTTCACCAGGTGTCTAGTGTACATCACAGCAGGAGACAGGTGGATCCCTGTGCTGTAGGGACTTCTGATACCATTGGAAAGAAAAATGTGTCCTATTCCTAAGCCCTCAGAGACCCCAGCCTTTGGGGGGGATCACACCCTTCCCATCACACCCTCCATGCTGTCAACTGTCAATAAATATTTATAGTTACCTCATGCTCACCTAGTGCCTCTCACCCTACTATAGGGGTGGGGAATGTCCGGCCCACAGGCCATATAAGGCCCGTGAAATCATTGGATCTGGCCCTGCCAAGGCATTAGCGGTGGGTTAATTAAATGTCTGACCAAATATAGCAGGCTCATTTTAAGATGATAATTTTGTATGGCCCTCGAATGATGTTAGAAATATCCAAATGGCCATTGGCAGAAGAAAGGTTCCCCACCCCTGCCTGCCTAGGGTTCCCCGCCAAGGATCTCACCTTGGTTATTTCTGGACGTCCCAGGGGACGGCTCATGTGGACATGTGACCTCTGACCCTCTGGTTCCACGCAATGTTTACCTTGCTGGGCTCCAGCTTTCTGCTCCGATGTCTATGGCAGGCGCTGGGGACCCTGACAAGGCTGGCGTGGCTGGTGTCTGTGCGGGGCTGCTGTCTGTCTGGTTTCACACTGTGTCCCACGCTGGCCCCAGGCAGACGCCTGCTTGTTTTTGCCTTGTCGGCATACATATGCCCTGAGCAGGTAGCCCAGTCAAGCTACATCCAAACTCCTGACCCACAGAAACAGCGAGAAGAGGCCCCTGGATGGGTGTCGGGCCCATTGATGACGAGGCAGCAATGGCAAGACTAAGGAATTACAAGGCAGGACCCCAGAGAGAACTTGGGAGTCATGACAAGTTGACTCCTCTCTGTGAGTCTGAGAGAATTGGAAGAAATATCTTTTGCATTAAGAGTAATAAATCATCTCTTGTTGAAAACATGGCAGGTTATTGGATGAGAAAACATGGATGAGATTATTACGAGTAAAAATGAACTTCCTTGGCCCAGAAGGGAGAAAGTTGGTCAAATACTAAGATTTGGACTTAATTCCTTAATAGCCAGGCCACAAACAGATAAAGAACAGAGAATTACTTTTCAAACTCAGCTCACTCCTATGATCAATGCTACTAACAACTGCTGGAATTTATTGAGTGATTACTACATGCTGGGTCCTCTGCTGTGTTCTTTATATGCCCAACCTCACTGACTCCTCACAACAACCCAATTGGAGAAGTATTCTGAATGTCTCCAATTCATATCTGCAGGAAATGAGACTTAGAGGCGTTAAGGAACTTGCCCTGGTTCTGGGAAGAGCAAGGGCAGAGCTGGAGTTTAAAGCCAGATATAACTTTATGAACTTGGGAGAAAGCTCTGTAAGATGCCCGCTAAGATCGTGCATGCCCCCTGAGATGGTTTGCATGTAGGCTGGCCAAGTGGTGACTGGGTTGCTATGGTTAGATTGGGGTCCTGGGTTTTATAAAATACTGACATGAGGGGACTATCAAAACTCATGATGGGGCATAGAGGAAATGCCAATGCACTCTGTGTGCATGGAACACATGTGTGTGCTGGGGGGTTGGAACAGACCCTGTGCACCACCCAGGCCCTAGCAGAGCCCATGTGGGCCCAGACTTCTCAGGAACAATCCATCTTCCACGGAATGGGAAGCTCTGGAGAGACGGTGCCCTGGGATGGGGTGACTGAGATGCTTATTGTGGGTTCCACCCTTTGCTGGCTGTTTGACTTCAGGCGAGGGACTGAGTCACCAGAGAGCCTACAGTTCTCATCTGTAAAATGAGGATAATGAGACCTAACTCCTGCCTTCCTCACAGGGAGGGCAGGAAGCTTCCTGAGATCACCTCACCAGAGCCTTTTGATCTTCTTGAAAGAATCCTCTTTAATTGCCCACCCAGGCACTTGAGCAGCTGGGCGAACGTTTTTATGATCCGAGTTTCCCACAGCCCATAACACACGTGCTCCCAGAAGCACTCTGAGGTTTGCAATGATAGATTCGGCTAACCAGCGTTCTGCCAGGCCATCAGCAGAGATTTCTCAGAGCCTTAGTCATATAATAGGCGGTTTCCCAGTGGTGCTCTTGCCAATGCTTCAACTTATTTATGTAGCATTTCTTAAGAGTTCCTCTGTGCACATGGCACTTTCTCACCCCTCCCCAGACTTGTGCACAGCAGTCAATTCTGGCATGATGGAAGGCTGCTGACCCTCAAGGACAGTGCTTGGCTATGTTAGCCTTAGCTTGGATGTGCTCTCTGCTCTCTGGTTCATTTTTAAATGCCTCCTCTTAAATATATATATATTTGTATTGATTTCAGAGAGGAAGGGAGAGGGAGAGATAGAAGCATCAATGATGAGAGAAAAATCATTGATTGTCTGCCTCCTGCATGTTTCCTACTGGGGATGGAGCCCCAAACCTGGGTATGTACCCTAACCGAGAATCAAACCGTGATCTCCTGGTTCATAGATCAACGCTCAACCACTGAACTACACTGGCTGGACTAAAAGCCTTCTTTAAGTGAGGAGGATGTGCGCTTTCTCATTTCTCATCTGGACCATCACAAAAGCTCCCTGCCTCCAGCCATGCTCTCTCTCTATGTCTGTTCCACAGGACATATTGCTCCCCTCCTCAAAACGCACCAATGCTCCCCACTGTCTACAAATAAAAACAGACTAAACTAAAACTGGCTTTGAAAGCTCTGCTCACACCCCTAACTCAGAGTCTGGACCGCAACCACCTTTCTTCCCTCATTTCTCATTTTTTTCCATGGCTGGCTCATTTACTCAGTCAACCATACCACTTTATTTGCTCATGACCTCCTGTACCTGGTGCTGCATTACACTTTGGGGAACAAAACAGGTCCCTGCTCTCGCGGAGCTCATGGCCTCATGGGAGAGACAGACACATACACTGTGGAGCTCCATGTAGTCTGATAAACACCATAATATGGAAAACTGCTGGAGAGGGGCCCAGCTCTGCCTGTGGTGAGGGTACCATGTTGAGTGCTCAGGGATGGAGAGGATAGAGCTGGACAAAGAGCTGGGGTGTCGCGTGGAAAATGAGTCCCAGCAAGCATGACCTGGATGTGAAAGAGGGTGAGGGGCGTTTGGGAAACTGACATGACTGTGGCAATTCATGGCTTGGGGAGAAGCCCAGTTCCTAAAGGTCCTGGTGAGCCTTGTTAAGAGGCCTGGGCCTTGTCCTGGAAGTCAAGGGGCTACAAGCAGGGAGGTGATGTCATCACCACCCTCCTGACTAAATCCCCAGGCCTTCATCAGGGCTCATCTTTCTTCCTAAATGCCCCTCCCTTCTCCCCTCTCCTCTCCCATTCTCCTGTTCGGGTTCTAGCCACCTTTCATGGTCCCCTTCCAATGCCATCTGTTCTGTGAAGACTTCTTGGATCTGAGGGTCAGAATTTATTGTTCCTTCCTCTGAGCACCTAGAGTCCATTACTTGTATATTACCATTTATCGAGTTCCACGATGGACTGTATTTTAGTTGTGTCTGTTGGTCTCTCCCAGAGGACTGAAAGCACTGCTAAGGGCGTATTAACCCTGGAATATCTACCTCTGCATTTCCCATAGTACCTAGGATACAGGGCTTTGAGCCAACCCTCCCTGAAGTTTAGTACATTGCTTATTAGCAATGTGATCTTGGACAAGTCATTTTATCTCAGACCTTGAGTTGTCTCATCTATAAAATGGGATAATCATTTTTTATGGCATGAGATAATTGTGAGGATTAAGTAAAGTACCTAGTTTGCACTCAATAAACATTAATTGTCCTCCTCCCTCTGGTGTCTGGCTCAGAAATATTGCTGCAACAGCCCAGTAGAGCACCCTGAGGGAGGAGTGCCTACTTTTCCCATGGGTCCAGAGGAAGTGCCAGGTACACCTAGGAGATCCCATCTGCACTGGCTTGCTGAGCCCCTGGGCAGATGGGCAGGTTATCAACATTACTATTGTATGGTTATCAGAAGCATCCCCACCCATTCTAATCTGATCATGTCTTTGACACCATCCATGGAACACTCATCCTCAATGTAAACAAAAAGAAAAGGCTGAAAATGACTTGCAAAACAAATTAAATGATGTGAGTCTCCTGGTCTGGGATTATTAAACCAAGGTGTGCCCATAGGGGAGCGGAGAAAGTGAGGTGCCCATGGGTCTTTTCCTTTCTCCCCGACTTTGCTCAGCCTGGTACAGGATCTGTACTCTAACATTTCAAGGGGCATTGTCAATGCAGTGGTCCCCTTGTCCATACCATCGGAAGTAGCAGTTTCCTCCTCTTCCCCTCCTCCTCATCACTGCCATTTTGGGGGGTGGGGAGAGGGAGAAGGCTGCAATGCAGATTCTCCCCTCCCATGATATGCTATAGACCCCATCTTCATGTATAGCTCATAGGTCGCTGTACTGCATTTACACATACCTGGTTCTTACAGCAACCCTATCATCTTAATCGACAAGGAATCAAGGCTCAGAGAAATCAAGTGATTTGCTCAACTCACAGAATGAGCTGCCAGTGGAGAGGGGGATGACTGAGGCTGAGACTGGGGTTGTTCGAAAAGAATACCTTTCCCTGTTTCTTGGCCGCCAGCCTTGGTTCCTGCTGATAGAATGTCACCATGGTGTCTGAGGAACTTTTTAAAGCACCAGTGGAAACCAATTTCTTTTTCTACCTCCTTTGAGTGCTTGGAATATCCACTGTATGCCTGGGACACACAAACGTTGGCTACACGAATAGACTGAAGGAGCACGTGACAAATAATTGAGGAATATGCTAATTAGCCAGGACGCCCTCATGGGTAAGGACCGGCAGGAGCAGGTGGGCGTGGCTGCGTGCTGCATGAGCCCCGGGACGTGAGGCTGCATCAAATCAAATACAATAAAATGCGTTCACATGCCCTAAAGCACAAACATTCCAGCCGATAACTCAATGCAGGCTATTGTGTAATCACAATGATTACACAATCTTGATTACACAATAAACTTATTTTCACCAAAAAAATGTAACATCTTCATTTAAAGATGCCCCAGTAAGGCTGCTGAGGCTTTTATCTGTCACTTTCTACCCCAAAGGCGACAGGGTTCAAGGTGGAAGGGCTCCAGTTTCGTTTTCTCAGCACCCAGCATGGAGGCCTCCCTGGGCGGCTCTCCCCTCCGAGCCCCCGCAGGACAGGCGCTCCGCTCTGGCCAGGGAGCCCCGAGGGGAGGCGGAGCGAAGTGCTTTCCCTCCGGGACCCCGCTGTCCCTGGGAGTCCAGCGTGGAGGGCGCTCTCCCTGGGAACCCGGAAATCTGCCTACTGGGGCCACTGAGAGGGCGACCTGCCCATGCGGATGTGTCCGCTGGCGGAGGCCACGCAGCTGCCATAGTTGAAGTTGTCCTCGATGGGGGAGGACGGGGTAGTGGGGATCGGAGTCGGCCATGTGGGCAATGGAACCCCAGCTCCCCGCCGAATGACTAGAGCACACGGACCTCAATGGTCCTCGGTCCCTTCCTGAGCAGCAGTCAGCCCCGACCGGGGATCAAACCCGAAACCTAAGTAGGTGCCCTGGCAGAATGGAACCCAAACCTTCGCTGTGGCAGAGGCGCTCCGGCCCCCAGCAGGGGCCAGGGCAGCCAGAGGGGTTTTGTTGAGGGGCCCGGACAGGCAGCCCGCAGGGCAGTGGGTTAGGACCTCCTCCTGACACAGCCAGGCTGCAGTTGGATCCTGGTCAGGGCACAGACCAGAAGCAACCAAAGAGAGCATAATACGTGGAACAACACACCGGTGTTTCTCTCCCTCCCTTCCTCTCTCTAAAATAAATCAATCAATAAAAATTAAAATAAAAAATAAACCCTCTGGCTTACAGAGTTGCTAACACAGTTAGAAAGCGAAGTCCCATCCCTTCTGTTCATTCTACAAATACTTCATATGCTCCTTCAATAATCACTGGGGATGGGTGGGTGTGTGTTTGTTTGTTTTGGTTAATCCTCACCAGAGGACATTTTTGCATTGATTTTTTTTTTTTTACAGAGTGGAAGGGAGAGAGAAAGACAGAAACTAATGTGAGAGACAGCAATTGGTTGCCTCTTGCTGAATCCCCTACCAGGGCCCCGGATTGAGCCTGCAACCCAGGTATGTGCCCTTGATTGGAATCCAACCAGGTACCCTTCAGTCTGCCTGCAGAAGCACTATCCATTGAACCAAACCAGCATTTTTTTTCTTTTTCTTTTTAAGTCCTCCTCTAAGGATATGTTTTTTTCATTGATTCTAGAGAGAGAGGAAGGGAGAGGGAAAGAGAAAGAGAAACATCGGTCAGTTGCCCAATCAATCCGACAGGGATGGAACCCACAACCTGTGTAGGTACCCTCTCCTGGAATTGAACCCATGATCCTTTGGTGCATGGGAGGACACTCTAACTACTGATCTCCACCGACCAGGGCCTGAAGGTACATTTAAAATTTTTTTTCAGATCTGCCCTGGCCAGGTGGCTCAATTGGTTGGAGTCTCAACCTGTACACCAAAGGATTTCCTGTTGGATTCTAGGTTAGGGCACATACTTAGGTTTAGCTTAGATCCCGGTGGGTCAGCAGGTGCAAAGCAGCCTAATTCCAAAACCAGATGAAGACACTACAAAGAAAGAGAATTACAGGCCAATATCCCTGATTAACATAGATGCTAAAATCCTCAACAAAATATAAGCAAATCTGGGTCCAGCAATATATTAAAAATCCATTACCAAGTGGGATTTATCTCAGGGATGCAAGGCTGGTACAACATTCGCAAACAAATAAACATGATACATCACATAAACAAATTGAAAAGACAAAAATCACATGATCATATCAATAGATGCAGAAAAAGCATTCAACAAAATCCAGCAAAGTGGGAATGGAGGGAGCAATATCTCAACATAATGAAGACCATATATGATAAGCCTACAGCAAACATCCTACTCAATGGTTAAAAACTAAAACCATTAACCCTAAGAACAGGAACATGACAGGGTTGTCTGCTTTCACCACTCTTATTCAACATAGTACTGGAAGTCCTAGCCACAGTGATCAGACAAGAAGAAATAAAAGGCATCTAAATTAGAAAGAAGGAAGTAAAACTTTCATTATTTGCAATTATTTGCAAAATGATATTATACATAGAAAACCCTAAAGACTCCACCAAAAAACTACTAGACTTAATACATTAATTCAGCAATGTAGCAGGATATGAAATCAACACCCAAAAATCGATGGCTTTTTTTATACACTAATAATGAATTCTCAGAAAGAGAAACTAAACAAACAATTCCATTTACCATTTCAACAAAAAATTAAGAATAAACTTAACCAAGAACGTAAAAGACTTATACTCGGAAAACTATAGGACATTGAAAAAAAAAAAAAAAGACAGAGGAAGATATAAACAAGTGGAAGAATAAACCGTGTTCATGGATTGGTAGAATTAACATCATTTAAAAAAAGTCCATACGACCCAAGGCAATCTTCAGATTCAATGCAATCCCTATTAAAATATCAACAGCATATTTCACAGATTTAGAATAAATACTCCAAAAATTTATATGGAACCAAAAAAGACCCCAAATAGCTGCAGCAATCTTGAGAAAGTAGAACAAAGTTGGAGGAATCACAATACCAGATATCAAGTTATACTACAAAGACACCATAATCAAAACAGCCTGGTGCTGGCACAACAACAGGTATATAGATCAATGGAACAGAATAGAGACCCCCCCAGAAATCTACCAAGCCATTATGTTCAATTAATGTTTGATAAAGGAGGCAAGAAATACAATGGAGTCAAGACAGTCTCTTCAATAAATGTTGTTGGGAGAATTGGACAGATAGATGCAAAAAAATGAAACTAGACCACCAACTTACACCATACACAAGAATAAACTCAAAATGAATAAAATAATTAAATGTAAGTCATGAAACCATAAAAATATTAGAAGAAACCATAGGCAGCAAAATATCAGACATCTCTCACAGCAATATGTTTATGGGTACATCTCCTAGGGCAAAGGAAAATAAGGAGAAAATAAACAAATGGGACTACATCAAAATAAAAAGCTTCTGCACAGCAAAATAAACCATCAACAAAATGAAAAGGGAGCCCACTGTATGGGAGAATGTATTTGGCAATGATACATCTTAATATCCAAAATACATAAGGAACTCATATAAATTAACAAAAGGAAGACAAATAATACAATTACAAAATGGGCAAAGGACCTAAATAGACACTTCTCCAGAGCGACATACAGATGAAAAAAAATGCTCAAAGTCACTGATCATCAGAGAGATACAAATTATGAATATGAGGTGGCACCTCACATCTGTCAGAATGACTACCATCGACAAATCAAGAAATGACAAGTGCTGAAGAGGATGTGTAGAAAAGGGAACCTTAGTGCACTGCTGCTGGGAATGAAGACTGGTGCAACCATTATGGAAAACAGTATGGAGTTTCCTCAAAAGATTAAATATGAAACTGGATCTAGTGATCCCACTTCTAGGAATATATATAAAGAAACCCGAAACACCAATCAGAAAAAATGTATGCACGCCTATGTTCATAGCAGCACAATTTACAACAGTTAAGATCTGGAAACAGCCCAAGTGCCTACCAGTAGATGAGTAGATAAAAATGGTGTGATATATTTGTGATATATTTATACCATGGACTACTATGCAGCAGTAAAAAAAAAAAAAGGATCTTTTATCCTTTGAGATAGCATGGAAGGATCTGGAGAGTATTATGCTAAATCAGGGGTCCTCAAACTTTTTAAACAGGGGGCCAGTTCACTGTCCCTCAGACCGTTGGAGGGCTGGACTATAGTTTTAAAAAAAAAACTATGAACAGATTTCTATGCACACTGCACATATCTTATTTTGAAGTAAAAAAACAAAACGGGAACAAATACAATATTTGTATTTGCATGTGGCCCATGGGCCGTAGTTTGAGGACCCCTGTGCTAAATGAAATAAGCCAGTCAGAGAAAGACAAGTATCACATGATCTCACTCCTATGTAAAATCTAATGAACAAAATAAATGGATGAATAAAATAGAGCCAGAGACATAGAAGCATAGACTAGACCAGTGATGGCGAACCTATGACACGCGTGTCAGAGGTGACACGTGAACTCATTTTTCTGGTTGATTTTTCTTTGTTAAATGGCATTTAAATATATAAAATAAATATAAAAAATATACATCTTTGTTTTACTATGGTTGCAAATATCAAAAAATTTCTATATGTGACACACCACCAGAGTTAAGTTAGGGTTTTTCAAAATGCTGACACGCCGAGCTCAAAAGGTTTGCCATCACTGGAATAGACTGTGGAATCTCAGAGGGAAGGCAGGGGAGGGTGGGTGGGTGGGTGGGTGGGACGTGATCAACCAAAGAACTTGTATGCATATATATATGCATAACCCATGGACACAGACAATAGGGTAGGGAAGGACTGAGACAGGGGGCGGGGGGCGGGGGGGCGGGCTAGAAGTAGACATGTAACACTTTCAATAATAAAGATTTTTAAAAAGAACTTTAAAAAGAGGTTAGAGGTATAGCAAAATATTAAACATCACTGTTATTATGTGTACTTTCTTGAGTGTTTGAAATTAAATGGTTTAAAAAATTTAAAAGATCATTTGGCTGGCATGGTTCAGTGGTTGAGCATTGACCCATGAATCAGGAGGTCACACTTTGATTCCTGGTTGCGGGCTCAATCCCAGTAGAGGGAGTGCAGGAGGCAGCCAATCAATGATTCCCTTTCATCATTGGTGTTTCCATCTCTCTCTCCCTTTCCCTTTCTCTCTGAAATCGATAAAAAATATATTAAAAAAAATAAAGACCATTTGAAGTATGGTCTGTTATCCACTATCATTAATGGTGACTTTCCTTTTGAATAAATATTGTATCTTGAAATAGCTAATGACAGTGTGAAGCCATGGCAATCAGCAAGACATTTAAAAACTTTTTTTTTCTTTCAAGTTTAAGGTCTTGATATACCCAATCCATTCCTTTATAAAATTTGATTAAGTTTCATAATTTTGAATTTATTACTTAACAGTGAAAGGCCATAACCCTTTGGTCAAATACTTGTTCCGTTTGCTATGGTGAAAATGGCTGAAGAAATATTTGAAAACGACATAGTGACACATTAAAATAGACTCTATGGTCATTAACTATTGTTAGAAGATGCATAGAACTTGTTACTGAAGACTTGAATGATCATTAAGACAAATCCTGTCAGAGGTTTACGAAACAGTTGTTTGAAAGTACACAGTTGTTTTCCAACATATTTCAGCTTATATCATTTCTAGATTCTTCATTTCAATAGTGAAATATATTGGTGGACTCCTTGTGAGCTCTTAAAGAAAGAAAAGAAGTACTAGGAAAAAAAAACATTTTCAATATTGAGTTTCTTCACAAAAGCAGTATTTTTGGTATTTGTGTTGAATGAAATTTAAAAGGCCAATTTTCTGAGCTAGCACCTCATGTGAAATTTCTTTGCTGCTTTTCTATTGCAAGATATTGAAACCAAGGAGTCAAAGCCACAACAGCACAGAGCTCAACAGGATGTCACTGATGTGGATCACTATGCGGAGGCAAGAAGTTTAAAGCAGAGCAGAATTTTTACAGGACTTCTAATTAGACAGGGAATGCACCTGGAAACATTTTGTGCAAGCACAGATGACCTCATTCTCTTTTGGCAAAGTATTTGAAACAGTGAATGAACGTAAAATCAAGGATTCCAAGTTATTTACCTTTTCAAGGATGCCAAGTGACTGCCAAGAGTAAATTATAACAGGTATATTTGAAGAAATGCAACCATGCCCTTGAGTTGTCTCTTCAGGGTAAATGTTACAATTTAATAGCAGATGAAACCATACCTGCTTTTCAAAAGAAACCTGTTAACCACCATGAGAGCCATCATTCCTGCACCAAAATGGCTAAAACAAGCAAACCAAAAAAACAGACAGTACCAAGAGTTGACAAGAATATGGAGCACCCAGAACTCCCACAGTGGTGAGAGGGTACGGTACATTCATGGAACCAGTTCAGGCAACTGCTTAGCAATATCCACAAAAGCAGAACATAAACAAACCCGATGACCCAGAAATCCAATTCTAAGGATACACCCAACAGAAATGCAAATATATGTTTAGCAAGAGAGGCACTGAAATACACACAGCATCACTATTCGTAATATGTGAACACTGAAAATTATCCAAGTGCTCACCAAAAGTGCAATCAATAAACGTATTGCTATGTATCCACACAGAACAATACTCTATGCCAGTGGTTCTCAACCTTCCTAATGCCGCGACCCTTTAATACAGTTCCTCATGTTGTGGTGACCCCCAATTTCATTGTTACAAATTGAACATAATTAAAGCATAGTGATTAATCACAAAAACAATATGTGATTATATATGTGTTTTTCGATGGTCTGAGGCAACCCCTGTGAAAGGGTCCTTTGACCCCCAAAGGGGTCGTGACCCACAGGTTGAGAACCGCTGCTCTATGCAATGAGAATGAATAATCCATGACAACCTCAGTGATATGGGGAAATCTCACAAATGAAATTTTGAGCAAAAGGAGCCAGATATATGAGAGGATACCCCTGTGATTCTACTTAGAACAGGCAAGATTACTCTGAAGGTTTGGATGGAGGTTAGTCTTGGAGGGGTGGGTGGAACAATTGGAAAAGGCACAAAGGAACTTTTGATAACAGGGCTGCAGACAGTGTTCTGTTTCTTGATCCCTGTCTTGAACTGAATGTTATAAAAATACATTGATCTGCACACTTATGTGCAGTTTTCTGTGTGCATATTATTGTTATTTTTTAACAATAAAAAGATTGCATATTATTTTTGAATAAAAAGAAGATACTTTTTAAAAATGAAGATAGTGGTTGAGCACCGCTGATTTGAAACATTTCCCATGTTAGCGTTGTTAAAAATGATGTATATCACACCGTGGGTTATAAGTGTCTAGTCACTATGTTGCACGCCCAAAACTAATAACATTATATGCCAACTGTAACTGAAAAATAAATAAAAATGAAATAGAGAGAAATATGAAAATTATGTAAAAATATGGAAAGAGCAAAAAAATGTAAAAACAAAACAAAAAATGACATATATAACCTATATCTCTATTCTTGGAAAGACTGAAGCAGAATATTCTAGCCTATTTAAGTTTCCAAATGAAATGCTATTGGATGTGACACTAGTTTTTTTTTTTAATGCAATAAACTGTGGGGAAAATTGATTATGATCAGGGAAGCTGGAAATTTAATAGCTAGAATTTTATCCAAAATTTTTGCATAATTGGAAGATGGAATTGAAAAGCATGTATTATGACTGAATAAGGCAACACTGTTACATTTCTTTCATTTTAATCTACATTCTTTCTGAGCTGCTTTTTCCAGTTATGATAACCATTAAAAGCAAGAATCAAAACAAACTGAATTTAGGACCAAACCATCAATCACTACATCATAAAGATTAAACCAAGGCTGAAACAATTTAGAAAATACATTCAAAATCACACTGCTATCAATAAATAATTTTTATTACTATCATTATTTTTTTCAGAAAAGCTAAACAAGTTGTTTAGTGTTGCCAAATAAAATAAGAATTATTAAAAATTGCTTAATGCATCTTGATGTCAAATTTTTCAACTGCCATTTTATGTATGTTTTATGTCAATAATAGATTAGAATAGTATGTGCTTACTGGTATACATTAAAAATACACATACATTTTAGCTGTATGCTCAAAATTTTGTTATTAATATATTTTGCTAGATGAACAAAAGCTCAGGAACCACTGGTCTACACCAGTATTTAGCCTTTGGTAATAGGTTATTTTAGGTTATGTGGGTTGGAAGTCAGAGAATTTTGAATCCTGGCTGTGCCACTTACTAAATATATGTTTTGAGCAATTACTCAGTGTATCTGGAACTCGACTTTCTAATCAGTTGAATGGGAATTTAATACCTTTTTGGAAAAGTCTGCTGAGATAATGAGTCAATATATACGTATACGTTTCTTTGTACCTTGACTGGCGTATGGAGGTTTAATCAATAGTCCCAACTACTGTCTTACAGCTGTTTTACCAGTGTTTTCCAAACTTGCCACCTGATGAGGATCTCCTGGGTGCTTGTTAAAAATGTTTGGGTCTCACCTGAGATTTTCTGAATTAGAATCTTCACGGGTGGGGCCTTGAAAGCTGTATCTTTAGGAGGTGGTTGTTATGATCAAGCAAATCTGAGAAAGACTGATGTACAAGGTGCTGAAGCCCTCTTTCCTTTATTGATCATTCTCCACATACAGTCTTTATATATATAGATTTCAGAGAGGAAGGGAGAGGGAGAGAGATAGAAACATCAATGATGAGAGAATCACTGATTGGCTGCCTCCTGCACACTCCCACTGGGGATCTAGCCTGCAACCCTGGCATGTGCCCTTGACTGGAATCAAACCCGGGATCCTTCAGTCCGCAGGCCGACGCTCTATCCACTGAGCCAAACCAACTAGGGCTCCAGGTACAGTCTTATCTCCTAAGAGCCATGAACTCCCACAGGATCATCTATATCATGTACTGGGTCTAGCAGGAGGCTCTATAAGCCCCTGGGTAGTAAAGGCCAAGGTGAAAGCTTCATATCTGGGATGATGAGCAAAAGACAGGGCAGAACAGAGCAGCAGAGACTAGAAGAGGCAACGGGCTGAGGTCTTGGCAGGAGAGGGGCAGCATGAAGCAGCAGGAGAAACTTCCCCTGTGGGGCTGGGGCTCAGGAATGGGGGTGGGTGGGGGGCAGAGGGAGAGATGTTGGAGGCAAAGCATGGCACCAGGCACACTGGGCAGGCTCTCAGCCATGAAGTCTAGGCCCATTGTGGGAGCTGACCATGACTGAGCCATAAAAACAGATAGGTCCCGGGGCAGGATAGACGTGGTGCTTTATCATTTGACCTTCTTTTTTCCCCATTTTATTTGTTTACATGCAATATTATTTCATATTATTCAGGTGTACAGCACAGTGATTAGATAATATACTTCACAAAATAATCAAACAAACAACATTGAAACAGACTCATGGACACAGAAAACAGACTAACGGTTGCCAGAGGGGAGGGGGGTTGGGGGGCTGGGTGGAAAAGGTGAAGGAATTAAAAAGTACAAATTGGTAGTTACAAGAGTCCCGGGGATGTGAAGTACAGCCTGGGCGATGTGGTCAGTAATATTGTACAGCTCTGTCGGGTGCCTGGTGGGTACTGGAGATATCGGGGGCAACACTTTGTAAGGCATCATTTGGACCTCCTGGAGGAGGAGCCACACATTCCATTTCCGCTAACTTAGGAGAGACTGGCTTGCACTGCGCATGAGGATCAAGCTGGCTAGAAACATAGGTGGTGCCTGCTTCCCGGGGTTTGCCCATACGAGGTGCTTACTAAGTGCATGCAATTGGGTAATCACACTGCATCTTGCCATTCTGTCTTCATGCAGCTACTTATTTCCCCCCCATTCCCCACTCGATCTCCCATGAAGCCCATCAGGCTGAGCAGCCCTGAGCCTGCGCAGACATGGCTGTGTCCTGACAGCCGAGTCAGCCTCAGTCTGAAGGTGTGGATAATTAAGTTAATGAAAACGTTTCCACTGGCCTCATTAGTCTACACACGTTGCCACAGGCAATGTATGGCGTCAAGGGTGGGAGGATCAACAAAAGTAACTTCAGAAACTTATTAATCAGACTTAGTCAAGCGCGCTGTTCAGAACTGAGCGCTCTTATCCTGCAGTGGCCAGAGGATTAGATTTTTCTTCTTCAACGACATGTAAAGGACTTAGGCAATATTTCAGGACATGTAGGTTATTGTGTTAGTGTTTATGACTTTAGCAGTCGATGCCAATGGAATCTGTCTAAAGACTCCAGTGTGGGGGCTGGGAGTTGGGGGGTAAGTGGGAGACATATGTAATACTATCAACAATAATATATACGAAATAAAAGTAAGAAAAAAGAAGAAATTTTGTAAAGCTACAGCTGCCATGGATTCCGATTCCTTTAATGGATTTAAGCAACGTAAATTGAAAACCTTCTGGAAAGGATTCACCATTCTAGACATCATTCAGAACATTTGTGAATCACAGGAAGAGGTCAAAATATCAACATTAACAGGAGTTTGAAAGAAGTCAATTCCAACCCTTGTGGGTGACTTTGAGGGGTGCAAGACCTCAGTGGAGGCAGGAACTGCAGATGTGGTGGAAACAGCAGGAGAACTAGCGTTAGGAGGGGAGCCTGGACGTGGGACTAAATCACTGCAATCTCATGGTACAACTTCAACGGGTGAGGAGTTTCTTCTGTGGATGAGCAAAGAAACTGGTTTCTTGAAATGGATTTACTCCCGATGAATATAATTTACTCCTGGTGAAACAGCCTAGAAACCTAACTGCAGTTCCAAAATAACATTTTCGCTAAAAAACACAGGGCTCCTTGCAGAAACAGCTGATTCCAGGTCCGGGCCAGAAAAGGTGCCTGGTGAAGCTGTAACATCATATCATACCACCGCGAGGAAGCTAGACATGAGCAACGGGGTCCTCTCCAAAGGACTCAGGAGCCGAAGATAGAACAATTTGAACATCGCCAAGTTGGAAACACACTGACTACGTTTCAATGCATCAATTAATAATGATCCTTTTGAGAGAACCTGATTGGTCACATTTGGAAGACTCTAGAGCAGTGGTTCTCAACCTTCCTAATGCCGCGTCCCTTTAATACAGTTCCTCATGTTGTGGTGACCCCCAACCATAACATTATTTTCGTTGCTACTTCATAACTGTAATGTTGCTACTGTTATGAATCGTAATGTAAATATCTGAGATGCAGGATGTATTTTCATTGTTACAAATTGAACATAATTAAAGCATAGTGATTAATCACAAAAACAATATGTAATTATATATGTGTTTCCCGATGGTCTTAGGCGACCCCTGTGAAAGGGTCGTTCGACCCCCAAAGGGGTCGCGACCTACGGGTTGGGATCCACAGGTTGAGAACCGCTGCTCTAGAGAAACAATTCATTATATTGAAAACTGGTAAATACAGGGAAAGAATCAAGCACAAGTCTCGTTTTTTTATGTATAATCATATCTCAGACTATAATACTCATCTTTATACAAAGAAGTTTCTCTTTATAGAGATAGTCCAGCTAGTAAGTAAAGAATAATGCAATATAGATATAACCATTTTGTAAACCTTCAAGAAATAATGGATCCGAGAAAAGATTATTAACAGCTGCTAACATCACAAAAAAGGGACCTTATTGTGTCCAGATGGAAGTACCCAAGACCACATGCCAAATAATCAAACATAAATCTCTCAAGCCCTACTTTTAAATACCAGGTTACAGAAATGCAAGGAAGAGCCGAACGTGTTAAACAATACCTTAGGGGTGCAAGGAGCAAATTCCAGCCCATGGATAATTCTACAGGACGGAAAGGACCGAGTTTCTTGAACAAATAAATTGCAAAGGAAACAAAGGGGAGGTGGTGCAATTATATATTAAAAGAGACTTTAGAGTCATACCACCTGAGAGCAGTGTAGTGACTCAAACAAACTAAAAAAATTTGAGCCTCTGACCACCCTCCAATCTCTTTTCCAGTCGTCACCTTAGGAACCATCCTCAGCTCTGAGACCAGTCAACACCGTTTTTTACCTTAACTCCTTGTTGCCGAACAACCATGAGCTCCCAAATCCCTCAGAATCATTCCACCCGGTGGAGGGTGCCTGCCCCCCCCCCGCACCCCCCCCCCCCCATCTGCGGCCTCACCTACCTCTCTCGGGGCCTCTGCTCCCGGGACCGGGTGGCTCTGGGGGGCGCTGGCTGCTCCCTCGGAGCAGGAGCAGGAGCAGGAGGGCCCCAGCGGCTCTCAAAGAGCAACCAGCGCGGCCGCCCTCTCTCCGGGACAGGCTGAGGCCTCCCCAGGGCGAGTGGGCGACACTCAGGGCGCCACGGAGGCCGCCCTGGTCCTGGAGGACCTGACCCTGGAGCGCAGGCCCGGTTCCGTCCGCAGCCTCCGCTCGGTGACTTCCTGCAGAGCCACTTCCGGGCGAGCAGGTGGCGCTCACCCAGAAGATGGCCGACACCTGCCTCCCTCCGCGGGCTGCGGCCCAGGCGGGGCTGGGCGCGGAGCTCTTCCGCAGGCTCCCCCTCCAGCCCGACCAGCAGCCCTGGAGCCCAGAGGCCTCGGAGGGCCCCTCTGCATCCCCTGGTGCCTGCCTCTTACCCGAGCCTCTCCCGGAAAACAGCAGCCATCCTGTTAACCCCCCTGGAGCCCCCTCCCATGCATGGGACCAATGGAAACCATAAAGCTTTTTATAAAAAGCTTTAACGTAAACAAAGACTCCCGTGTAGAATATTGTGGAAACAATAAATACGGATAAGTTGGGGTCTTTTTCAGAAAAGTTGGGGCCATGGGTGCTGGAAAGGGAAAACAGTGACATGGATTCTAAGTACCTTAAATAACCATTTGCCCTAAAAGTGCTCATTAGCCAATCAACATGAGCCTTGGGAGAGAATTAGCCAATCAACATGAGCCTTGGGAGAGAATTAGCCAATCAACATGAGCCTTGGGAGAGAATTAGCCAATCAACATGAGCCTTAGGAGAGGATTAGCCAATCAACATGAGCCGTAGGAGAAGTAATTGAGAGCACGGTTTCTGCTGTGTCATTCAATAGTTTAGTCAAGGGCCTGGGTAAAGCTGGGGATCTCTTGCTTTTTAAGTTGGTGTGTGCCACAGAGAAGGGAGACACAGTGAGTGTCTTGACTAACAGATTTCAGAATACACACTCTGGCAGGCCAGAACAATGGGCCTGATATGACAACAGGAGAGAAAAGTGTCACAGATGAATACGTGAACATAGACTTGAACCGCAGAATCACAGGAGAGAAGGGACGAGGTTCAAGAGCATTTTGACAATAGCTCTAAGGAGGCCAGTAACCAGGGCCAGAGAGCAAGTGTCCTCCAGAGCTCTTATTTCTCAGGAATCCCTCCACCTGAAGACCTATCTAGGAAGCTGGGGAGAAAGTGGGCTGGGGAGAGAGAGGAAAGGAGGACAGATACCCTGAAATTCAGTTGAAAAGTCTCCAAATGTTTTCATAAGTTGAACCCAGTTCCTTCAAAGTGGGCAATAAAAGGAGAATCTTCATGAAGATGAAGGTGCTGGTCCTTTGAGTCTTAACTTCAGCTCCTGACTCCTCCATGATTAACCTCAGAGGACACGAGTTCGATTCACTACAAATCTCCTTCCACCCCTGGGGTGACTGAAGACCACAAGTCCAAAGTTACTGTTTGGGATTTAGGAGCTCGCCACTGTACATAGAAGCTACCAACTCAGAGGTGCGGCAGACAGGCAGTGGATCTGAATTTGTTGGAGCTCCCAATACTGGCTGAAGTTTTTGGTGGCTTTCCTTAGACACAGACACTCTGTGGACTTCTGTCTTGCCAGGCAACAACAACAATAATAGTAATGATATTAATATAATAGGGCTTTTTTCTTAGAATTCAAAAGGTCCCATTTCTTTTTTCCACTCTCTCTTAGCGTTTGATGCTGTGATAACAGTCATGCCCCATTTAGAAGACAACCTGCTCTTAGAAATAGAGTTAAAAATTAGGAGCCAAAGCACAGCCTCCCAGGCATAGCTTGGGTGTGTCCCTCTCTCCCTGGCCTCCCGAACCAGGGCCAGAGACTGACTAAATGTAAGCACGGGTTTAAAAGTGGGCTCAGCCCTAGCTGGTTTGGCTCAATGGATAGAGTGTCAGCCTGCAGACTGAAGGGTCCCGGGTTCGATTCCGGCCAAGGGCACATGCCTGAGTTGCAGCTGGATCCCCAGTGGGGGGCATGCAGGAGGCAGCCGATCATTGATTCTCTCTCATCATTGATGTTTCTATCTCTCTCTCCCTCTCCCGTACTCTCTGAAATCAATAAAATATATTTAAAAAAAATAAAAGTGGACTCAGAAGTGGAGTGAGATATTCTAGATCACAAATAGAAAAATCCCTAATGCAACCAGACACCCCTCCAAAAATCATCAGTCTACAAAACAGCAGTAAAATAAACTTCTGAGTTAGAGACAGGGTGACAGGTAATTGTCCTCACTAATTCTTCAGTGGAATTGGAGGCCACTGATTTGCCCAGAGTAAGAGAACACATTGTTTTGGAGCCCTCTGGGGGCCATTGGTTCCTTTCCTTGGCCAAATGAGGGACTTGTATAGAGAAAAGATAATCCCCTTTTAATGGAGATTCTTAGGAGAATCCCCAAACAGGTGGCTCCCGAGACCCCTGGCAAAGCATTGGAATTTTTGGAATAGATATTTTCCTTCTGGTGGGACCCCAGATAAGATGAAAGATCGTGACCATTGCTCTTTTTTTTTTTTTTTAAAATATATTCTTATTGATCTCAAAGAGGAAGGAAGAGGGAGAGAGAGATTGAAACATCAATGATGAGAATCACTGATTGGCTGCCTCCTGCATGCCCACTGGGGATTGAGCCTGCAACACAGGCATATGTCCTTGACTGGAATGGAACCCGGGACCCCTCAGTCCCCAGGCCAACGCTCTAATCACTGAGCAAAACGATCCAGGGAAGCACTTTAGCCAGGAATGTCAAGGCTCTAGCACCTGTCAGAGAGCTAATGTTCATAGCGGTGACCTTCGAGACATGCTCAGCTCCAGGAGGACCTTTTGAATCACCCAGGTGGAATCCTTGTAAATGTATGAGCATCATGTTTGCTGTGGTGACTCTCAACGAATCAGGACATGTTGGTTCACTGAAGTACCCCATCCCAGACTCAACTGCATTAATATGAGAAAGCCGCTGATGGCAGGTAGTGAAGCACATCGTTAACTTTGAAGAACATGCCTCCACTCAACTTTTAACACACATTTGTGCAAAACAGGTCTTCACTCCTTCCTCTAAAGAGTTCCACTTGCGTTAGGCTTTTACATTGCATGGTTTCTTTCATAAAATGGCCAGTGTATATCTGACCTCATGAAAAACATGCTCATGTATTAGTGTTGCCTGACAGTCTACACATCTCAGTGTTTCTGGGCTAATAGTTCCTAAAAAATGATAGTGGAGCACTAGCTTCAAGGAATGGCAATTCCAGTAAATATTATCCTCAAATCACGAATGGGCAGACCTTCCCAAGGGTGGGCTCTTGCGTCTGGGTCAAGATCTTGGAGGCTATTTATCTCATCTCTATTGGGATGACAAGGCCACTTGGGCATGCTTTATACAGACCAGGCCACTGTGAGGTTGCCAGGGCACCTCATTGTAGATGAAGAACATGAGGGGAAGTGCTTTGGTCCAGGTCACGGAATGGGTGAGCGGCTCATCTGGGACCCCCAGCATCTCCTGACTGCCAAGGTCATCCTCATGCCTCAGATGACTGGGAACACCTTGCCATTTGTGTGCAGGCAACAGAGATCATCTACTTCTGTAAATCTGTGGGTCTGTTTCAGAGCCCCACAGCCACTTCTAAGTGGAGCAAGTCCCAGACTGGAGCTCTGACAATATTGACAGTAAAAGTGAGAAAACAAAAGCTAACATTTTAAAATTACAAGGACACATACGAACTGTGGAAAGTTTAGGAAATACAAAAAACATATATACGAAATCACACTTAATCCCACTGCCCAGACTATCCCCACAGTTCCTTCTAATTTTTCCTTAAGCACAGAATTCTGTTTCCTCTGATAGCTTTATGGTTCTGTTTTATATCCTGACGTTCCATTTACTTATGATGATTAAATAGATTTAGATGTATTATTAATGGTTGGGTAACACAAATGTACCATAACTTCTTTAAATGGATTTCCAATTTTGAATGTTTATAATAGTTATAATTTTTGTTAATATAAATGACACTGTTGTAAGCCCTGTCATTTATAGCTATCTTTATATGATCTTACAGAAATCTTTAAATGACTGTCGCATGACTTGCTTTGGTCAAATTTCTGAAATGATCACTTTGAAGATTCTTTATACACCTTCCTAGTGCAAGTATTGAACTTCATCTCCTGAGCTATCTTATTTTTCATCTTATTCCACTGGATATGATGCCTGCCATGCTCTTGGCCTCCTCTCTGGTCACCATTTACACCCCTTTGTGCCCTTCTGGGTCCTAAATCTTGCAGCCCAATCCACCTTAGCCTCTGGACCAGGGGTGGGCAAACTTTTTGACTCGAGGGCCACAATGGGTTCTTAAACTGGACTCAGAAGAAGGAGCTGCGGCCGTGTTTCCCGACGTTGCCATGTTAACACTGCTGCTGGTGAAGGAGCAGAGGAGAGAGCAAGAGAACCCTCTGCTCTTTCGGCTCTGCGGGCCGGACAGAACAGCCGAACGGGCCGGATCCGGCCCGTGGGCCGTAGTTTGCCCACGGCTGCTCTGGACCATGCTGAGTTCACCTTCACTCCTCTGGTGGGAAACTGGGTGGCCAGGAGACATGGAACTTCTTTCGGAAGATCCCCTCTGTCCTTTAATCCAATGAAACTTTATGAACTGCCCACAGCATGGCCAACTCTTGTAATTGGCTGCAGAGACCTTGTCCTTGTTCCAACCTCGCCCTGGGAACAGCAGAGGGAACACTGTGACCTCCTGCAGGAGGGTGTCTCCATCCCAGGCAAACACCCGATTCGTGGGAAGGCATTGCAAGCCCGGGCCTTCACCATCAGCACTTTCTTTCTTGCCACAACTCCTGTTTGCTCAACAGGCACTTAATAGCTCAGTCACTTAGGAGTGCAGTCACTTAATAGGCCTTTCTATCAATTTTCCCATCTGCAGAATGGGGACTATGATTCCGGGCTGACAGGCTGCTGTGAACAATAATGACTATTTTGAGGCACGTTGAGATCTGCAGATAAAGGAAGCACAGAGCGCTAATGAGCCTGTGTTGAGCAACGGCACTCTGAGAGGCGGCTTTGTTTCCCACCGAAAAGGGATCAGTGCCTAATCCCTGAGCAGACGGGTGCCTTCCTGCCGCTTCCGGATGCCCCCAAACAGTGGATTCCAAAGGAAATTTTTCCTAGACACGTGTGCAGCTCTCGGGCAAACTGGAGACTCAAAGTTAGGCCTGAAGCAACACCAAAATAGCGCCCAAGCCAGTCTGCCCGGGGATGGCACCATTTCCCAGGGTTCTTTGGCCCTTTCTGGAGCAATGTTCATCTGAGCTTGGAATGTACCAATGATCCACAGGTGACTTTGGGTGGTTTCCGGATGAACTTTTAACAACTCTTCACAGTTACATATGGAATTTGGTGTTTGTTTTCTATTTGTAGCAAGTGATACTGGTTTTCTTCATTCATTATATTAAAAATAACTACATTTTCTGGGTGCTTATGACATGCTGGGCACTGTGGTAAGTGCCTTAGTGTGAAACATTTAATTATTGTGTTACAGTGAGCTTATTACCCCCTTGGGACACATGCATATTGAGACATCAAGACTCTGAGTAGCCCGTCCAAACTGCCCCCGCCAGCAAGCAGCAGAGACGGGACTGCAATCAGGCAATTTTGATGCCAGGGCCCTGCTCCTGTGAGCCACCTGTCATTTCCTTTCAATATATTTGTGTTAAAGGTACTGAGATAAACTATGTTTTAAAAAGAGATTTGTTACGCAAGCATGGGGATGGGAATGAAATGATGAAGAAAAATGTAAGTTACAAATCTTGAGGCGGTCTGAGGACCTGATGGCTATGGCGATGCTGGGATCGCGTGCCCTAAGGGCAGTGCTCCTTAGCCGTGGGCTGGTGACCGCCTGTGTCAGCAAGTCCGTAAACTGCTTAAACACCCAGACTCATTGAGGCAGGATCCCTATGGGTGGAGTCCAAGGAGCTCTATTTATAACACATTCCTCAGGGCATTCCTATTATCATGAAGCTGGGGAACATCCCTTGCCCACATTCCTGATGCCTACCCAGGTCTGGAAAGGCAACAACAACAATAACTCCTGATTGGCTGGGTGCTCCCCCGGGGCTGGACTGCCTGGGTGCTCCCCCGGGGCTGGACTGGCTGGGTGCTCCCCCTGGGGCTGGACTGCCTGGGTGCTCCCCTGGGGCTGGACTGCCTGGGTGCTCCCCTGGGGCTGGACTGCCTGGGTGCTCCCTGTGGCAGGACTGGCTGGGTGCTCCCCTGGGGCTGGACTGGCTGGGTGCTCCCTGTGGCTGGACTGGCTGGGTGTCCCTGGGGCTGGACTGGCTGGGTGTCCCTGGGGCTGGACTGGCTGGGTGTCCCTGGGGCTGGACTGGCTGGGTGCTCCCCCGGGGCTGGACGGCCTGGGTGCTCCCCTGGGGCTGGACTGGCTGGGTGTCCCCGGGGCTGGACTGGCTGGGTGCTCCCTGGGGCTGGACTGCCTGGGTGCTCCCCCTGGGGCTGGACTGGCTGGGTGCTCCCCTGGGGCTGGACTGCCTGGGTGCTCCGCTGGGGCTGGACTGCCTGGGTGCTCCCCTGGGGCTGGACTGGCTGGGTGCTCCCTGGGGCTGGACTGGCTGGGTGCTCCCCCTGGGGCTGGACTGCCTGGGTGCTCCCCCTGGGGCTGGACTGCCTGGGTGCTCCCCCTGGGGCTGGACTGCCTGGGTGCTCCCCCGGGGCTGGACTGGCTGGGTGCTCCCTGGGGCTGGACTGGCTGGGTGCTCCCCCTGGGGCTGGACTGGCTGGGTGCTCCCCTGGGGCTGGACTGCCTGGGTGCTCCCCTGGGGCTGGACTGGCTGGGTGCTCCCCCGGGGCTGGACTGGCTGGGTGTCCCTGGGGCTGGACTGCCTGGGTGCTCCCCCTGGGGCTGGACTGGCTGGGTGCTCCCCTGGGGCTGGACTGGCTGGGTGCTCCCTGGGGCTGGACTGGCTGGGTGCTCCCCTGGGGCTGGACTGGCTGGGTGCTCCCTGGGGCTGGACTGGCTGGGTGTCCCTGGGGCTGGACTGGCTGGGTGTCCCTGGGGCTGGACTGGCTGGGTGCTCCCTGGGGCTGGACTGGCTGGGTGTCCCTGGGGCTGGACTGGCTGGGTGCTCCCTGGGGCTGGACTGGCTGGGTGCTCCCCCGGGGCTGGACTGGCTGGGTGCTCCCCCAGGGCTGGACTGGCTGGGTGCTCCCTGGGGCTGGACTGGCTGGGTGCTCCCTGGGGCTGGACTGGCTGGGTGCTCCCCCGGGGCTGGACTGGCTGGGTGCTCCCCCAGGGCTGGACTGGCTGGGTGTCCCTGGGGCTGGACTGGCTGGGTGCTCCCCCAGGGCTGGACTGGCTGGGTGCTCCCCTGGGGCTGGACTGGCTGGGTGTCCCTGGGGCTGGACTGGCTGGGTGCTCCCCCAGGGCTGGACTGGCTGGGTGCTCCCCCGGGGCTGGACTGGCTGGGTGCTCCCCCAGGGCTGGACTGGCTGGGTGCTCCCCTGGGGCTGGACTGGCTGGGTGCTCCCCTGGGGCTGGACTGGCTGGGTGCTCCCCCAGGGCTGGACTGGCTGGGTGCTCCCTGGGGCTGGACTGGCTGGGTGCTCCCCCAGGGCTGGACTGGCTGGGTGTCCCTGGGGCTGGACTGGCTGGGTGCTCCCCTGGGGCTGGACTGGCTGGGTGCTCCCTGGGGCTGGACTGGCTGGGTGTCCCTGGGGCTGGACTGGCTGGGTGTCCCTGGGGCTGGACTGGCTGGGTGCTCCCTGGGGCTGGACTGGCTGGGTGTCCCTGGGGCTGGACTGGCTGGGTGCTCCCTGGGGCTGGACTGGCTGGGTGCTCCCCCGGGGCTGGACTGGCTGGGTGCTCCCCCAGGGCTGGACTGGCTGGGTGCTCCCTGGGGCTGGACTGGCTGGGTGCTCCCTGGGGCTGTACTGGCTGGGTGCTCCCCCGGGGCTGGACTGGCTGGGTGCTCCCCCAGGGCTGGACTGGCTGGGTGCTCCCCCAGGGCTGGACTGGCTGGGTGCTCCCTGGGGCTGGACTGGCTGGGTGCTCCCACAGGGCTGGACTGGCTGGGTGCTCCCCCAGGGCTGGACTGGCTGGGTGCTCCCCCAGGGCTGGACTGGCTGGGTGTCCCTGGGGCTGGACTGGCTGGGTGCTCCCTGGGGCTGGACTGGCTGGGTGTCCCTGGGGCTGGACTGGCTGGGTGTCCCTGGGGCTGGACTGGCTGGGTGCTCCCCCAGGGCTGGACTGGCTGGGTGCTCCCTGGGGCTGGACTGGCTGGGTGTCCCTGGGGCTGGACTGGCTGGGTGTCCCTGAGGCTGGACTGGCTGGGTGCTCCCCCAGGGCTGGACTGGCTGGGTGCTCCCTGGGGCTGGACTGGCTGGGTGTCCCTGGGGCTGGACTGGCTGGGTGCTCCCCCGGGGCTGGACTGGCTGGGTGCTCCCCCAGGGCTGGACTGGCTGGGTGTCCCTGGGGCTGGACTGGCTGGGTGCTCCCCCAGTGCTGGACTGGCTGGGTGCTCCCCCGGGGCTGGACTGGCTGGGTGCTCCCTGGGGCTGGACTGGCTGGGTGCTCCCCCAGGGCTGGACTGGCTGGGTGCTCCCCCGGGGCTGGACTGGCTGGGTGCTCCCCCAGGGCTGGACTGGCTGGGTGTCCCTGGGGCTGGACTGGCTGGGTGCTCCCCTGGGGCTGGACTGGCTGGGTGCTCCCCCAGGGCTGGACTGGCTGGGTGCTCCCCCGGGGCTGGACTGGCTGGGTGCTCCCCCAGGGCTGGACTGGCTGGGTGCTCCCCTGGGGCTGGACTGGCTGGGTGCTCCCCCAGGGCTGGACTGGCTGGGTGCTCCCTGGGGCTGGACTGGCTGGGTGCTCCCCCGGGGCTGGACTGGCTGGGTGCTCCCCCTGGGGCTGGACTGGCTGAGTGTCCCTGGGGCTGGACTGGCTGGGTGTCCCTGGGGCTGGACTGGCTGGGTGTCCCTGGGGCTGGCAGTCTTTGGAATCATGTCAGGGGGTAAAGTCTTACATGAGGGGATGAAAAGCTACTGTTTGGGGCTTGTACCGAATCCTCACAGCTTACTGTGTGGTATGAATATACCCATTTCACAGATGCCCATTTTACAGGTATGAATATACCCATTTCACAGATGCCCATTTTACAGGTATGAATATACCCATTTCACAGATGCCCATTTTACAGGTATGAATATACCCATTTTACAGAAAACGGATGCAGACAGAGGTGAAGTGGCTTCGCAAGTGGTGAGGCCAGCTGTCAGATCTGGGCACGTGGGTTTTAAACTCCTCTCCATTGCACCAGCCCATCGAGGCCTGACTTTTAGGGCCAGTGCATCCCACAGACCCGCTGGAAGATGCTCAAGTCAGGGAACTGAGCTTGCATTTGGACACCTGCACTAACTGGTATACCCAGCACTTCACATTAGAATTTAAGGCCAAAAGAGCAAGCACTCAAGTCAAAGAAATGTGTCTGCTGCTAAGTGTACCTGGTGTTGGGTCAGAGGCTAATGGATGCAGGATACTCAGAAAGAAGGATGAGATAGAGTCACCGCCTTCAGGAACTTACTCTTCACCTGAAAAGGGTGGGCTGGGGATGGGATGGGAGAGTGGAATCTGCCTGCGTGTAGGAGAGAAGAAATAAGTACAAATCCCTACCTTGGCTTGGCTACAAATACAATCAGAATTCAGAAAGAGAGAGTATAGTGTGGCCAGGCGTTCAGGCACCGTGGCCAAGGTGTGGCTTCGGTTCTATGACCAGACTCCGAGGGCTCCCATCTGAATTCCATCCCCTTTACTGGCTCTGTGTTCTTGGGCAAGGGTGCTGTTTAATTTCATTAAAGCCCCAGTCTCCTCGGCTGTAAAATGGGCATTACAGTCATATCCACTCGTTGGGAAGTTCTGGGAATTAAAGCTAATCCACAGAAATTCCTCAGCACAGTGCCTGGCATTCAATAACAGTGCCATGAATCTTATCTCTGTTGAACTGAGCCTTGAATGGTGACTAAACGAAACCTACCTCACTGTAGTGGTCATAAGGATTAAATGAGACAATGTGAGTCTGAGGTCCAGCAGAATGCCTGGACCTTACCCTTTAGGCTAAGGGCAATGCCTTATGCCTTATATTTCTTTGTACCTTCCGTGGTCCCTTGCACAATGTCTGGCCGTAGGTTAGTTTGAATACGAAGAAGTCCGGTGGGTAGTTGACAAAAGGTTAAGGGGCAAAGGGGGGGGGGCATTCTAAGTAGGGAAATAGCCTGAGTGAAAAGAAAGCGGTGCGAAAGAGCCCAATTCCTCCAGGAGTTGAAGAATACCTTTTAATAGTTGGTGAGAATGCAGACTGGTGCAGCCACTGTGAAAAACAGTATGGAAGTTTCTCAAAAAATAATTAAAAATGGAACTGCCTTATGACCCAGCAATTCTACCTCTGGGTATATATTCAAAGAAAACCAAAACACTAATTCAAAAGAATATATGCACCCCTATGTTCATTGCAGTGTTATTTACAATAGCCAAGATATGAAAGCAACCCAAGTGCCCATCAATAGACAAATGGATAAAAAAGTGGTATACACATATTCAATGGGGTATCACTCAGCCATAAAAAGGAACAAAATCTTACCATTTGTGACAGCATGGACAGACCTAGAGGGTATTATGCTAGGTGAAACAAATCAGAGAAAGACAAATACCATATGAGTTCACCTATATATGAAATCTAAAGCATAATATAAATGAACAAACAAAACAGAAATGGACTCACAGACACAGAGAACAGACCGATAATTGCCAAAGGGGAGGAAGGTTGAGGGCGAGGGAGGGCTGGGTGAAAAAGGTGAAGGGAATGAAAAGTACAGATTGGTAGCTACAAATTAGTCACGGGAATGTAAAATACAGCATAGGGAATATAGTCAATCCTATATAATAAAGAGGTAATATGCAAATTAACCCTCATGCCCTCGTGTCATCACAAGATGGCCACCCCCACGTCATACAAGATGGCCGGCAGGGGAGGGCAGTTGGGAGTGACCAGGCCTTCAGGGGAGGGCAGTTGGGGGGATCAGGCCGGCAGGGAAGGGCAGTGGGGGTGATCGGGCCAGCAGGGGAGCAGTTAGGTGTCAATAAGGTTGGCAGGGGAGTGGTTAGGGGCAATCAGGCAGGCAGGCAGGTGAGTGGTTAGGAGCCAGCAGTCCCGGATTGTGAGAGGGATGTCCGACTGCCGGACAGTTGGACATCCCCCAGGGGTCCCAGATTGGAGAGGGTGCAGGCTGGGCTGAGGGACATCCCCCCCCCCCGCCCCCGACCCCAGTGCACGAATTTCATGCACTGGGCCTCTAGTAATATTATAACTATGTATGGTGCCAGTTGGGTACTGGTCATATCAAGGGGACACTTTGTAAAGTATATGATTATCTAATCATTATGCTATACACACAAAACTAATACAAAGTAATATTAAATGTAAACTGTAATTTGAAAAAAAGAGAGAATACTTTTCACACTTGGTAATTTGGTTCCCGTTGTCTCCCCCTGGTGGCCATCAAGAGCATACACCGCTCACTTGGCTGCTTAAAGAACCATCACATCCCTTACCTGTAGATCCCTAAGAAGCTGGGCTTTAGCTGCGGAAGGATTCATGACCAGTCTTGACCTCAGTGACTTGCTCTTGGTGACATTTCCTGAGGAATAGCAAACAGTGACATAAGAACCAGCCCCAAAACTAAAGAGCTGTTAATATCTTCTGTCTTTATCCGTCTGAGTCCCTGGGAACTCTGCCCTTTTACCTCCTCCTTCGGGGACCACAATTTTAAATATTCTCCTCTTTCCTGTGTCATTTTGGGCAATAATCATGTTACAATGACAACAGCACTTTGGATGCTTCCTCTGTGACAGGCGGCGCTTTAAACTCTCTACACATTTAATTCATTCAACCCCCCAAACAACCCTATAGGGGTGTACTATTTTGACCCCACATTTTCAGATGAGGAAACAGAGGCACAGTGAGGAATGTGACCTGCCCAAGGTGACAGCTAATATTCAGCAAAACCAGGTTTCGAACCCAAGCACTCTGGCCCAGAGACCATGCTCCCTACCACTGTGCCATCGGCCTCTCATGTCACGTGTGCTTCAGGTGACAAACCCTGGCTCACTGTCTAAATGACTGGACCTTTGAGGCATAAAGGCCTTGACTCCCCAACTTGGGCCCCCCCCTCCCCCCGGTTAAAGTGGTTCCTCACACTTTACCAACCATAAATCATGGAGAGAAATGGTTTTAAAAGCACATCGCCGGGCCAGCCCCACCCTCAGAGATTCTGATTCACTTCCTCTGGGGCTGGGCCCAGGAATCTGCATTGTTCACACGGGGATCTCTGGCACAAAGAGCACAGGTTTGGGACCGAATCTCCTAGGTACTTGGTTCTTGGATCTTTGACAAATCACTTGTAGCTCCCCCGAGTCTGTTTCCTCATTGGCAGAACAGGTTTGATAATCCTGACCTCATGGTAGTTGTTGTCAGGATTAAAGAGATGATGCCTGGTAGGCGCCTGGCACAGAGCAGGCATTTCCTTGAAGGCCCTTGCTCTCAAGTGCAAGGCCAAGGTCTCATTTTCTTTGTATCTCCCATGGTCCCTAGCACAGGGTGTTGTCAGCTGAGAGACTGGCAGTGTCTTCAGTCATATGGCATGGCTGAAATGGGACTTTCTGGGTCAGGAGTGGACACCTCCTTCTCAGAGACCAGAGTGACCCTGACTTGGTATGAGCCTTGGCACAATGAGTTCCCACCTCAATTCTTCACCTGAGCAGGTGGATGAACATGCCTTCCACAAGGGCTGCTGGGAGAATCCTCAAATGAGGCTACGTGTGAGGTGGAGATGGTCCATTCTTCTTATTACCTGGACGTTTAACTATATGGGGGCCCTGCGGAGCTCCAGCCAGGCCCGTGTTAAGCATGTGAGCAGGTCTGAGAAGACGTGAGTTGTGTCCTGGATCTCTGGAAGGCAGATCCTGGGGTCTCAGGGCAGGGAATGGCTTTTGGAGACCCCAAAGTTATATCTAGGTACTCTGTAGAAGGGGTGCTTTCGTTCTGATGTAGGACAGAGACTCTAAGAACATTGCACTTGATCTATGGGGTTGCTGTAGCTTTGGGATGGAGATCCTCCCGTCCTTCAGGGGGACAGGCTAGGAGGTAGCAGGCCTGGGACTGTGCTGTCTCCAAAAATGGAGTCAAGAACGCTCGCTTCTCTTTTGCTCGACCCACACCTCCCTCTGTGAGCACTCTGATATCTTCTCATTTCTGTCAGTAAAGCCTGCCTGTCTCCTTACTCACCAGCAGTGACCCCAGATGGAGCAGCTGCTCTTGTGGAGAACCCTGGGAATCCAGCATTCTCTGAGCCACCCTTGGTGCTGCCGTGTTCCCAAGGCTGGTGGGGTTCCTTTGGGGTGGCGGCTCCTTCCAGGTGTCGCTCTGTGGTCTGTGGGAGGTGGGCCCTGCTGCATCCCTGTGCTGGGTTCCACCGCATCTCCTTGCCCCGGATGCATTCTCCACTCTTCTCTTTCTGGAAGTCGTCTATTTCTCCCTGAGGACCAAGCTCAAATGCCTCCTGATTCTCCCTTTGCTTTTTTTTTTTCCTTTTATCACAATGCCCATATCTCTCCTCTCTCATGTCCCCTTGGCCCGCCATACACCTGTTTCAGCCCAGACCCCACGGTGTTGTCATTATGTCTCCATCAGCCGCATCTTAGCTCCCTGGGGGCTCAAGCATCTTGCCCATGGCAGGCGCTTAGGGAATACATTTTGCACAAATTATTCATGATGTGGTTGATTTCTGTCATAAATCCTACTACACACATTGATCTGACCAAGTGTTAGCTATGCTATTCATAATGAATATTTTACAATAATTAGTGATGCCATGAGGATGGATATATTTAGCACAATAATGCAACGTGTGATTAAATGGCATTTAAAAATATTACTTTGAAATATAGTATTATGTTTATTTCTATTAATTTTATTAGTAGGATATTCCAAGCTGAAAGAGTAGGAATCTCATTTTTAACCAACAGATGGCGCTCGAGTTGTGTTTAAGTTCTGAAAAAGCTTAAAAATACATACATATTCATATTTTCTATTTTTACCAGAAAGTAAGAAAAAAATCTTTCAAAAGGCCATTGTTGGTGCCACGGGGAGATAATTAGGGTATGTAAAACAGCTGATTCAGTAATTAATAAGAACAGTGACTTGAACGTCTTGCAAAGCTTTCCTGCAAAACTGCGGGAGCGTAATTGACCTCCGGAACACGAGAAACAGAAGCCGGATGGAGCTCACACACGGTAGGCAAAGGCTGTGAATTACCTCGTGCGCTTAGAACCAGACCCGGCAACCCTGGGGCTGCGCTTCGGGCCACACCCGGGCAGGCTGCGCGGTGGTTCCTGCTGTCACCCACATTACGGCCGCGATCCGCCCACAGACGCGCTCATTAAACATGGACACCGCAGCACAGCAGGGCCTGGGAAAGCAGGCCTGTTTCCTCACGGTCATCCCGGAGAGGCTTGGAAATTCTGGGCTCCTGTCTCCATGGGCTGGCGTGGCCCTCCTTGGTCTGGGTGCCATTTCCCTTCTACGGGAAATGAGGAGTGTGGAGTAGATACTGTGACCCCTATAGAGTCTACAGGGGGTATTTTCCAACTGAGGAGGAGGGGGTGAGCATGGGCGGGAGCAGCGGTTCATGTCGTTTGGTGGGGGGATCTGCCCAGGTCTCCTGGGGAGGAGGCGGTGGTTGTGGACACCTGCATCCCGCTTCTCCCTGAACTCGGGTTCCACCTGGCCCCCTGCATAACCACCTTCCGGCTCCTCCTCTTTGACGGAGCAGCAGGCCCTTAATATGGGGAGCACGGGTAGTGGGACGACGCGGGCTCAGTGCTTTTAGAAATGGAAATACAGTCTAGGTCGGTGGTTTTCAACCTCGGCTGCACATTAGAATCACCTGGGAATCTTTTTAAAATCCTGCTTTCTGGGCCTCACCCTCCGGAAATTCTATCTTTGTTATGGGGTGGGGCCAAAACACGAGTAACAAAGAAATAGAATTTCCGGAGGATGAGGCCCAGAAATCAGGATTTTAAAAAGATTCCCAGGGGATTCTAATGTGCAGCCGAGGTTGAGAACCACTGGTCTAGGCGCTGAGTCCATTACACGTGCTAGACGTGGCCAGTAAAGGGCTATGGGGGACATGCTGCTTGGCTTTTCTCTCTACCAGAGCCCTCACCCGACCCACTTTCCATGTCCATTTGGGCTCACGGAGCGCAGGCCCTCTCTGCTAACCGTGCTGGGTGCGGGGGTCACAGAGACGCCCCGCTCAGACCTCCGCGAGGAGAGCTGCCATGGGGAGCATACCTGACCGTGAACACGAGGCCATGCTTCCTGAAGGGTCCCCCAGGCAGTGATGGGCCTGGCGGGGGCACCTGCTCCCCACGAGGGTCCCCTAAGGAGCAGACGCTTTCCCGGAACCGGAACTGAGCTGCCCTGTGAGGCTCCTCCTCCCCTCCTTCCTGCGCTTGCTCTCTCCTTTCACAGGTGAGATGCTCCTCCCTGAGTGAAGGCCCTCCCATCCTCCTCCCATCCTCCCATCCCTCTCTCCCTGGAGATGAAACTCTCCTACATCTGATCCCATCTTGGCATCTGCTTCCTCCAAGACTAAGCTGGCAGACCAGGCTGCCACAGGATTAAGTCCTGGTCTCATTTTGGACCCATTCTCTGTCCTGCAGAGCGTGGGGAGAATTAGTTGCTCCTCATGGCTGGCAGGTGGAAGGAAGAGGAGACTCAGACCCAGCTGTGGGCTTAGTGGATGAGTTGGGACTTCCCTCTGTCACTGCGATGTGCTGACTGCTGTTCTGGTCTCAGCTCTAACATTCAGTCAAGGAAAGGGACATCCTATTCTGGTGTCCTGCTGGGGAGGTGACCTGTGGACACCCTCATCCAAGACATTCTGGCCAGTGCCTCCTTATGGGTCATTTTTATGGAATCTGCTTACGCAGGACTGTGAATAAAAGTGCTTTCTGCCCACTAACTCCTGGCTCGTCTGGCCCTGTGGTGGAATTCTTCTCCCAACGGTTCACAGTTAGGAGGAGGGGAAGCCAGAGGCGGTTACACCTTGGGCAACAGGGACAGCTGGGGTTGGCTGCTGCCACAGTCTCTGTCGGCATTACCTGCAGGCAGGGGACTGGGGCATGGAAATTGACAAGGATCATCCAAGGAGCAGGCAGTTCAAGTGGGAACAATTCGTCTTTGTTCTTTACCTTTTGCTAAGAGATCTTCCTGGTAGCTCTTTAAGGCTAAGCACTGAAGCTGTTTCCTTGGTTACAAGGATCACTTACTAGGGCAAAGGGTGTGTGTGTGGGGGGGTGCATGTGCCACCTGTAGGTATGCAACTGGCAAATTGCAAGTGTAAGTATATTAATGTCTTAGGGCTTTCGTAACAAAGTACCACAAACTGAGCGGCTTAAAATAGCAGAAATTTATTCTCTCACAGTCCAGGAGGCTGGAAGTCCAAAATCCAAGTGTGGGCGGGGCCGTGCTCCCTGTGAAGGCTCTAGAGCAGGGGTGGGCAACGTCTGGCCCGCGGGCCGTATAAGGCCAGAGAAATCATTTGGTCTGGCCCTGCCAAGGCAACTGCAGGTGGGACTCAAAAGTCAATAAATCTAGGAGTTTTTTTCATATCAACATAAATTTATGTTAAGTGAATGATATTGTAAATATCTAAATGGCCCTTGGCAGAAAAAAGGTTCCCCACCTGTGGTCTGGAGGGGGCTCCTTCCCTGCCTCTTCCAGCTCCGGGTGCTTCCCCAGTAGTCCTGGGCCTTCCTGGGCTTGTCAGTGGATCAGTCAGTCTCTGCACAGTCTTCTCTGTGTTCGGGTTTCCCTCTTCTTATAAATCCACCAATCACTGGGCTAGGGCTCACCTCGTCCACGATGACCTCTGTCTACAAAGACCCTATTTCCAGAGAAGATCCCACTCACAGGTTCCAGGAGGATGTGAATTTCTGGGGAAGGCTATTCAGCATAGTACTCAGCCCGCGTGTGTAGATATGTGTGTGAAATGCACCCAGACCAGGCGGTACACATTCCCGTTACTCTCTGCCTCCCCTCTGCTTCCTTCATTTCACGTGGACCTCGGGAATTCTCCAGTGCTTTAAGGGTTGAGAAGAGACTTTCTTACTACTCTTTATTTTATCAGATTCTAGCAATAACTCAAAAATGAATTTGTTGTTCTCATTGACAGAAAAAAAACAGAGGCTCAGAGAGGTGAAGTCATTTTTCTGAGGATCCCACAGTTGGCAGGTGGCAGGAGAGGTCTGCCTGGTTCTGTGCTCATTCTGTGCAGCTGCCCATAATTTTAATTGTAAAAAGCAGCATGATTCTTCCATTGCCCCAAACCTCTTTCCTAATGAAGGAAAGAGCCTTCTTTTTGGCAGCTTGAATTTGTTTGTTAAGGTCCACCTTCCAGAGAATCAACAATCCAATCGGGCAAATAATACTGAGCACCTGCTGTGTTGGAGGCAGCGTGGTGGGTCCCCAGGACAGCATGGTGAATGAGAGACAGGGTTTCTGACCTCCTGGAGGCTACAGTCTCACCACAGAGAAGACAGAGATGCAAACAGGTTCACGGATCAATAGACACTTGCAAATTGTGGTGGTTATTGGGGGAGAATGTGATGAGATAGGGATCTGGTTCAACTGGGATGGGGGTCAGTGAGAACTCTGGAAAGGTGACTTTGGAATGGAGATCAGAGATGTGGGTGGGACTCAGCCAAATGAAGAGGGGGTGAGGAATGTTCCAGGCAGGACAAACTGCCAAGTTTGAAAGGAGCTTGTTGGGTTTGAGGGGACGAGGGGAAGTTGATATAGTTGTCAGGGTATGAAGAGAATCAGGGAGCCAGGTGAAGAGGTGGTTTTAGAAGTATGGCTGAGAGATGATGGGGGCTTAGGTTTTTGGCAAAGGAGATCGAAAGAAGGGGTAGGGTTTGAGATAAATTTAAGAGAAGATGAAGGTGCCATCCTGGCCCCTTGCACACTTATGCTTTTCCTGATTAAATGGAAATGTACCGCAGACAATTCCTCTCTCCTTTCTTATGGCCTCATATTCAGTAGCTTCATGAAACCTTGAAGTCATAAGTGGGAGAAAAAAAATCAAGAGAACAGCCTTGGTGCAGGCCTTGACCTCAGCAAGTTATTGAGTGAATGCCAGCAACCACTTACCTCCAGATTCCTTGATATGTGAGCAAGATAAAGCCCTGGTTGTTTAATTCAGGTGCACACATGGGCTTTCTCATAAATTGAGAGAATGCATCCCGAAACGGATACAGGAAGGTCGTGACACCATTCAATCAGGACCTACAGAAAGGAGAGGGCTGAAGATTGGGATTTGGAAGTAACCGGTGTTTGGATGAAAGTGGAAGTCATAGGTGGGGATGATTGTAGAGTGACAAGCGAGGAGAACCCAGGAATGGCTGACCTGTCAAGAGTCAGAAGACTGGGACCAATCAGCAAAGGGGGCCAAGTGTACAGTCTGTCTCAGGTAACGTGACAGATGCCATGATGCTCTACTTTGGGAATTCAAACCATTTGTTCATTCAACACTTGTTTATTGAGTGGCCACTCCTTGCTAGACACAGATCCTACTTAAGGTCATGGGCTAGTGGCCATTTAAAAGCAGTCCGCTTGGGAATGGAGTTCTCTGGTTTCTGGGGATCCCCACCTAGCATTCCATGTATAGAAGAGAGGACCTATCCCATTTCTAAATGAACCACTGGGCAGGGGTCTTTGTGAAACCCTGCACTGGGCCTAGAGTGGGAAAAATCAGATGCAGCCTGGCCTTAAACAGTCCAATCATTCAACTATGTGATCTGTAGAAGTCTTTGTGATCACAAAGCATAAACAAGTTACAGAACTGGAACAAGTTCTATACTTGTCTCTGGAAACGCCATGAGCTTTCTCCGTAACTGAGAGATTAGGGGGATGCCAGTGCTCTTTCTTGATGGACCACTCCCACACTCTTCCCTTTCTCCTTGCGGAATGGGTGTTTGATGACGTGACCGGAGTGGAGGCAGCTGCAACAGAAATCTTCTAAACTTTAGTTTTTGGTCCACCAGCAGGAATGGCAACGTTACAGTCAGAGAACCCCAACTGTGGCATCGACACACCCGAATGTGAGTTCTAAGCCCAGAAATGGAGGCTCCCTTGTGAAGGGGACACCAGTGATCTATGTGAGCATGTTACTTGGCACAGTGATCGTGGGGGCATTAAGTCCCAACTCCCATGTATTTACAACTAAAGAAACAAGTTTGCACCCCCGCTGGTATGGCTCAGTGGTTGAGTGTTGACCATGAACCAGAAGGTCACAGTTCGAATCCTGGTCAGGGCACATGCCTGGTTTGCAGGCTCAATCCGCCGTAGGGGGCATGTAGGAGGCAGCGGATCAATGATTCTCTCTCATCATTGATGTTTCTATCTCTCGCCTCTCTTCCTTCCTCCCTCTGAAATAAATAAAAACATATATATATATATATTTTAAAAGAAACAAGTTTGCATTCTGCAGCCTTCTGTGGAACTTCAATGACAAGCTTGGAGTCTCACATTTAACCTTTAGCCGTGTCACCAGAAATCTGTTTGGCCCTGTACAAGTCTCTTATCCTCTCAGGGCCTCAGTATTTCCCTTTGTAAAATGAGACACTTGACCGAGAATATGACTTTTGAAGGTCCTTCTAATTTGAACTGCTTGGTTGTTTCCATTAATTTTGGTTTTCTTCAGCTGCTTAAAGTTTTACCCTTTTTTGCCAGAAGGTGGTGCTATTGAGTTCTTTATGTTATTACAAGGACCTCTGCATTTGCTTTAAGGTTGGGAGATTCAAGTTGGCCTCCCTTACATGCTCTGAATGTGGACTTTTTGTTGCTAGAGGTCTCTTTGTAGGTCCTTTGCCCCTTTCCTAGCCCTGCTGGCCCAGGACACAATCTGGTTCAGCTTTCTGAGTCTCAAAGTGTTGGTCTGTTCTGTCCCAGTTCCATTGGCCTCAATTCAGGGCCACAGAAGGGAGGCTGTGGGGCCTCTGGACCCTTCCAGGGAGTGGGAATGACAGAGGTCTGAAAGTTGGCCCCAAGACTGTGGCTGGTGCAGGTTATACCTGAGATTGGACTGGCCAAAGACCAGTGTTTGGCTTGACCAGGATTTGCAAGACCATTCCTTGCCCCTCATCTCAGATCCCCATGTTCCCAAGTCCCTACCTCTCCCTGCCTTCTGAAGCTACTCTTCATTGTTTGAACTCTCAGGCCTGGCCCTCCAGATCCAACTGGAAGCATCTGTCTCCAGGCTGTGGCCAAGAGTTCTCACATCACCCTGGATTCTGGTGGGATTGCTGGTCTGGGTGTCATTGAGGAAACCACTGGGCTCTCTTAATTGTTCCTACCCAGGATCAAGATCCAAGAGTCAGTCTAGGTGTCCTGTCCCAATAGGCGGGGTGGGCCCTTGATGGTGCAAACCCCTGCCACCCATCAGCAGCAATCAGTGTCACTTTCTCTCAGACACATAACATTGATACAGCTGGGCCTGTCCTGCACGGACACAGGCATACAAACAACCGTGATCAAATCCGGACGTGCGCCTCACTCAGGGCCCAGCCCCAGGTGTGTCTGTTTTTCTCAGCACAGGTCCCAGAAACCTACCAGCCTTCGTGTCCTTCAGGAGCTGCCCCCATCCACCAGGTCCTCTGCTCTGTGGGAGCTTTCTCCCCTAAGTCCCACCTGAGAACCTGCCATGATCAAACCATGTGCTTCCTCCCCGCTACAAGCACAAATCAGGGCTTTTAGATTCAGGGGTTTGCTATGGGTCACTAATGAGAACAAGATACAACACACACACACACACACACACACACACACACACGTTTTAGTGTTTGGCTTCTGGTCATGATGGTTTGCTGAATGTATATCACTTCATGTCCTGTACACTTTAAAAAATACAGGATAATTATTAACTTATTTATTGAAAGAACTCTTTTGTGTTCAGTGATTTCCTAGGTCCTGGCAATATTTCCCTTGGGTTTAGTGTCCATGGACTTAGTTTGATAAATCTCCTTAGGAGACACCCAATATTTCCCCAACTTGGGGACAATAATTTCCTTTTTATTCTGGAATATCTAAGTCAACCACTCAAGAGCGTATTTGGGTCCCATGGTGAAGCAATAGTGAGAAAATATTCTCAGATGTTAGGGTCTCAGGTAAGGCTGCAAATCCTTTCTCCTTTTTTCCTCCATGGACATGCAGGGAGATGCTGTAGCTTGTTGCCGTGAGCATGGCCAGGGCAAAATGTGGCCAAGAGGATGAGAGGAGGGCATCAGAAATGTCTGACTTGCAGTTACGCGGCCCGAGTGGGCTGTGGGATGAGTTGCAGGGTAAGATCTGAGTGTGGCTATGGAGGGACTGAAAGAGATAATCCACGTGCCTCTCCCATGTTAGGTAACAGCAATGGAGACACCCTGTAGGATCTCCTGTATGTGGCTGTGAGGCAGCCAGTATTTGGATGCCAACCACTCAGAGCTCATAGGTGTCCGAAGGAGCACCTGCCATGTAAAAAGACTTCTTCCCTCTCTGCCTTAATTCCCTCTTCTCCCTGGAGGAGAGAGGAGTGGAGACAGATGAGGTAGGGTAAGAAAGGACTGGACATACTGCCCCAAGTCCTTCAGGCCATGACGGTTTGAGCACTGGGGGGATGTGAATGCAAATTAGACATAACCCTATGTGTGCAACTGGACTGGACTGACTCTTTAGTGCTAAAAGGGGCTAAAAAGTTATGGGATGCCACTAAGGGATGAAAAAGGAGATGCGACACAGCACTGAAGGCAGATTAGAGAGAACAAAGGTTTCATGTTTGTTCTTCACCATATTTAGACTGGCCATGGTAGACTATATTCATGGCCTCAATTCTTTACCCCTCTCTGTCAATAGCCCTAAGTGTTGAGGACACTTTCTTGTCTCTGGGCTTACCTTATTTTTATTACTTGTTTTGGCCAATGGTGTATTAGTAGATGAGATGCAAACGGAGTCTTGGGATGCACTTGTGAGCGGGTTTCCCCATCACCCTGAGGAGGGCTTGCTTCAGCTGGCTGCTCCTCTCAGGAGGGGAATGATCCCAGAAGAGAATGCGGTGCACAGCTGAACCACACTGGCCAAAGCACCACCAACCAGCTGGCCCTCAGCTGACCTGCAGATGATACAACTAAATGAGTGTTGTAATTCTTTGGGCTTGGTGATGGCTGGTTGTGAAGTGATTTTGTAGCCTTAGTTAAACCAATCCATCACCCAAGACACGGGTAGCGTGGTGCTATTTCCTGCTGAGCCTCTAGGTGGCCCCAGATTCTTGGCCTACTACGCCAATATTAATCCATGGGAACAGCAGGCCAGGTGAACTCTTTGCCAGACTCCACTGGTGCTGCTGGAGGTCCTGTCTTCCTTTCCTTTGTACTGTTTGCACTTGTCCCCAGAGAGTTGGTGGCCCAGCTCTCCAGCCCTCACAGGGTGTCTGATTTAGTCTACTTGGTCCCTTTTCTTAGCATTTGTACTCTGGGCTTTTTACAACTTCAAAGAGCTTCTCACCCATATTCACTAATTAATTCATTACTCCTGTGAGTAAAACCTGAAGCAGTGAGAGGAGAAAGTCATTAGCAAGGACACCAGAGGCTCATTATTTAGAAGAGGCTGCCCAGAGCCAGGCTCCCTCCACCAGAGCTGTTAACCCTTCCCCTGCCGACAGGGAACTGCAACAGACCCTCGGCAGTCAGGCAACACTTATTGTGAGCTCAGCCGCGCTAGGTGCCACAGGGGATATAAAAAGTTACAAAACATGATTTCCGATCTCAAGTACCTTCCGTCTAGTGAGAACGAAGGCCCTGGAGCCTTGGAATCCTGGCAATTTATAAGCTTTGAGACCTTGGGCTAAGTAGCCCCTCTGAGCCTCAGTTTCCTCATCTCGAAAATGGGATACCAAGTGGTGTAGGGACATGCCATGGCCTTGGGAGGCGGGCGTACCAGGCTTTGAAACACAGCTTTCTCGCTCCCTTGCTGTGTGGTGGCTGAGCCTGAATTTCAGGTCTCCTGGGACTGAAGGTCCTAATTTATGTAGAATCCTCAGCACAGGCCCTGGGGGTTGGTATCTCACCTGGAGAGTCTGAAGGCCAGAACATGTGCTGATTTGTCTTGGCACTCCTTTAAGAGTTCCTGGATATAATACATTCACAATAAAGATAATAAAGGTTTGTTGACTTGTTGTTAGTTGACCCATGGTAGGGATATCTATTATTGGATAATGTTTCTGTGTTAGGCAGACATCTCTGCATTGAAACTACACATTTACTTAATCCTCATGGCAATGCCAAGACATAGACATTATTATTATTATGTTTGCTTTACAGGTGAGAAAAAAGAGGTGCAGCCATGGTGGGCACCAGACCTGACCCCTGGGTCTCCTTTGCCCTCCTGGCCAAGAGGCCCTTTAGTGAAGAATGTGGACTCCATCTATGTTCTTCCCCACAGTCAGCCTGTCTTTCCTGCCGCGTTATGTCTGTGCTTCCTTGCTAAGCCCCCAAGCCAAGCTCTGCCCTGGTTTTATCCCAGCTCTCTCGTCCAGTGTTTGTCTTTCTCTTTCTTTCCCGCAGTGGGTGTAGGGTTAAAGTATATTGCTAAACCTGGGTCTCTTCGTGATCTTTCCGCATAACATTTAATCGCTGGTAATGACCGGGACCCCAGCGGCGCTTATCTAGTGAGCTTCAAGTTGGCATTTCAATTAGCTGTACTGATTGCTGGGCTGGGGCATTTCATATATTTGTGAGAAAGCTTAGCCTGAGAGCAGTCAGCTGAGGGACTTATTACCACAGTGCTTCTTGCGGGGTGGGAGGTGGGGGATAAATAACCTCATTACAGCTTCTTTTGCTCTGGTTGAGAGAAAACAAGGAAAGTTGACGCTCAGGCAGTTACTTGTGCAGGGAGGGGCTCTGTGCCCACCAAGTAGGAGGGTTTCTTTCCCCTCTCCTCCCCTATCCTCCTCTCCTCTTTTACTCTCCCCTCCTCTTCCTTATCCTCTTTCTTTATCCTCTTCATTTCTTTCTTTCCTTGACTAGAGCCTTTAATGGAAATAATAGTAACTTAGGGTCTCCAGGCCCCATGAGCTCAGGGATGTAGATAGGGTACCATTAACAGTTGAAACTGGAGTTCACACACACACACACACACACACACACACACACACCCCACTTGTGTCCCACACACCAAGTCCTTTCTTTCTCCCAGTACCCAGCATTTAAAAAAAATATTTTTTTATTAATTTCAGAGAGAAAGGGAGAGGGAGAGAGAGATAAAAACATCAATGATGAGAGGGAATCATTGATCTTGATCGGCTGACTCCTGCATGCCCCACACTGGGAATCAAGCCCGCAACCCGACCAGGAATCGAACCATGACTTCCTGGTTCATAGATCAATGCTCAACCACTGAGCCACACCTGCCAGGCATAAAATGCTAACTCTCCAAATGCACATTAGCCAAGAAGCATGAGGTTGGAGAGAGAGAAGAGTGTGGGCTTTAATACTAAATATTAAATTTAGTATTCAAACTTAGGGTTCAAATCCTCCGGAGTTTATGTGCTCTGTGACTTTGAGCAAGGCCCTAAGCCTCTCTGGTTCTCAGCTTTCTCATCTATAAAATGAGAATAATAAACCCTCAATCATAGAGTTGTCAGAGAACAAGAGTGTAAATGGGCAAAGAGCTTAGCGCATTGTAAGAGCAAAATCATTGGTAGGTGTTGGCATTATTCTTACTTTAAATACCATAGGGTTATTTATCTTCAGTAATGTCCAGCAGTCTACCTGTCCTTCCTTATTTCTTCTCCTCTCATTTTCTTTCATTTATGTCTTCCAGAACCCTTTACTGGCAACTTTATTAAGTTATTACCTTTAAGCACAAACACAGCCCTGCTACACTTAGGCTTGAGATTCTGGATGAATGATGGGGAAGGGGCCTTGCTTCTTCCCCTACGGCTTTCCATCAGTTCACCGTCTGAGAGCATCACCCCAGAAGCAGCAGTGCTCTCTGTAGCAGCAGCGGAATCAGTTCACCATTGGATTCAGGCTCCTGGTGCCTCACCTTGAAGACATCAGCAGGGCAGTGCCTCCTCAGATCTGAGTCCCGAGTCCCTGGAGTCTTACTCTAAACGTAGAGACACCAGGCCCAGCCCAGCAGTGTCCTTCTCAGAGGTCTGAGATTCAGCTCCAAGGGGCCCCTTCTCCAAGTTTCCAACTTTTAATAATTATTTATTTCACTGATACACCTTTAGCCAGGCTCATTACGAAAAAAAAGAGAGAGGGCCCAAATAAATAAAATCAGACATGAAAGAGAAGTTACAGTTGAGATCGTAGTACTAAGAGGGATCACAAGAGAATACTATAAACAATTGTATACCAACAGCTTGGGCTACCTAGAAGAAATGGAAAAGTCTAAGAAACATAAACCTTCTAAGACTGAATCATAAAGAAAATCTGAACAGACCGATTACCAGTAACAAAATTGAATTAGTAATAAAAAAAACCTCCCAGCAAACAATAGTAAAGGATCAGATGGCTTCACAGGTAAAGTCTATGAAACATATGCAAAAAGTTAATACCTATCCTTCTCAAACTACTCCAAGAAATTGAAAAGGTAGGAATGCTTTCAAACTCATTCTATGAGGCCAACATTACCCCGATACCAAAACCAAAGACACTACGAAAAAAATTACAAGCCAACAACCCTGATGAATATAGATGCAAAACTGCTCAAAGAAATATTAGCAAACCAAATTTAGTACTAAATTAACAGGGTCATACACCATGATCAGTAGGATTTATTTCAGGGATGCAAGGATGATTTTATATGTGCAAATCAATCATGAATGACACTCAACTTGTGAATGGCTAAGTGAGAACCACAGTCCAGCTCTGCTAACCTCCAGATGTTGCAGTTCACTGAGCTGCACTTGAATTTGGATGCTCATTGTTTTTCCTTAAAAACAAAACAAAACACACACAAAACAAAACAAAGGAAGGGAGAGGGTTAGAGAGATAGGAACACCAAGAGAGAGAAACATTGATCGGTGCTTCCTGCATGCCCCCTACTGGAGATCAAGCCCACAAACTGGGCATGTGCCCTGACTGGGAATTGAACCAGTGACCTCTTGCTTCATGGGTCGATGCTCAACCACTGAGACATACCAGCCGGGATGAATGACTCATTGATGAAAATATGGTTGCTTAAGCTTCTCTGAGCCTCTTTTATGATAATGCTTGATAGGCCAAACATTATAACATTTACCAATGCTTAAGAGGAGAATGTAAAAGATCACTCACTTATATTATTCTAGATCTACACACGTTTTGGACTACCCTATATAATAAAAGGCTAATATGCAAATAGACCGAATGGCAGAACAACCAAACAACTGAACAACCGGTTGCTATGATGTGTGATGACCAACAGGGGGCATGCGCGGAACATGGGGGGCATCTGCAACAGGTGGCAGAGTGCAGAACATGGCAGGCATTGGCCACAGCAGGATGGTGGAGCAGGTGAGCGGGGACGTCAGACCAAGGTGGGGTGGGGTGCCTGTCGCTGTCATCAGGGCAAGCCTCTGGTAGTTACTGAAAATTCTTTGCTCCTGCACACCGTGGTCTCGCCGGGTGCTCACACCTGCTGCCGGCGCTGGCCCCACTTGCATCCGCTGCTGGTCCTGGCCCTAGACCCAATTGCTCGGCACTATCAGTGGGTGCAGGCGGCGGCTGCTGGTCCCAATCACTCCTCAGGGTTTCTCAACCTCCCCCTGATCCTGAGGGGCAATTGGGGCCAGCAGCTACTGCTTGCATCCACTGCCGGCAGCAGCCCCACTTGCACCCACTGCCAGCGCCTGGCACCAAAGCTGCCACTCGCACCCACTGCCTGTGCCAGGTGCTGGTCCTGATCACTCAGCACTATCAGCAGGTGTGAGCAGTGGCTGCCGGCCCCTATCGCCCCCAAGGGCTTCTCCACCTCTCCTGCCCCTGAGGGGTGATCTCCTCCTGCTCCTGAGGGGCGATAGGGGCAGCAACTGCTGTTCGCACCCACTGCTGGCACTGGCCCCAATCGGGCCATGGTGGGAGGGGCCAGGCAGGGGTGTGGAGGATGAGCTGAGACCTGCCCCTGTGCCCACTGCAGCTTCACAGCCCACAGTTCCTTTCAAGGTGCACAAATTCATGTACTGGGCCCCTAGTGTGTAGTGTGTGTGTGTGTGTGTGTGTGTGTGTGTGTGTGTGTGTGTGTATACAAGAGGCCCGATGCATGAAATTTGTGCAAGAGTAGGCCTTCCTTCCCCTGGCTGCCAGCACCGGCTTTCCTCTGGCACCCGGGACCCAGGCTTTCCTCCGGCCGCCAGCAGGTACCTGGGAAGGGCTTTTCTCTGCGCCAGGAGACATCTGGGACCCAGGCTGCAGCCCCAGCTTCATCTGGAAGGATGTCCGGTGTAATTAGCATATTATGCTTTTAATATATATATATATATATCTGTATCTATATCTATATATGTAAAAGTTATATATAAATGATGTACACATATACATATATTGTTTAAAATTTTCTAAATCATTCTGTAAGGTAATATCTTCAATTTATAGTGAGCAACAATGGAGACTTATACTGGTCAAGTGACTTACTCATCTTGGACAAGGTAGCAAAGATCTTGGAGAGCTTAAGGTCCGAAACATGTCAGCATCATGAAAAATGTAGGGGTTAAGTTTGAATGAACTCCTGAGCTGCTCTGTCCCTTCCCACTCATACCATGCTCTCTATTTTATTGTGTCCCTCGGACAGGCATGCCTCTGACAACGTCGGCTTCTCTCCCCATCCTAACTAATAGCATTGGGAGCTTGGGAAAAGCTTTCTCGGATATTTATCAGGCCCCTCAGAGCCCAAGGCAATCGCAGGGGGTCTCTTTGCAGAGAGTGACCAGGCTGGCCACTCGGGGAGCCTGATGCATTATTTTTAGGGCACTTGTTTCCCAGTGCTGATCTTCAGGTGGACAAAAGCCTGTGTGTGCGCTTCCTGATGATGCTCAGATGTCAGCCCCTGAGCACTGAGTAATGGGTAGTCACTTCTTTCTGGCATCTGACAAGGCTCAACCATAGACATCATGATGGACTCTCACTGTAGGTTCACTGAAGGGATGTTTTTCTAAGAAAAGGGAACGGTCTCCCGGAGAAGGAGTTTGAGCCTTAAATAATGAAAGTTTAATGTTTTGCCACATCAACTGCTAAACACCTATACTTTCTCCAGATTTCCAAAGCCTTTACAAAAAGGAGACATACATAATACTATATGTAATGCTTTAAACAATAAAGAATTTTTTAAAAAAGAAAACAGTGTCATTTATAGTTCACTGAGACCGACTTTTGGATGCTCTCTCCATGTACCTCCCTCAAGAATTACTTTCTTGCATTTCTTAAGCAGTTTTATGTCTTTCCCCATATCCCTATTTTTTTTTTAAAAAAAATTTATTTTAGAGAGGAAGGAAGGGAGAGAGAGAGAAACATTGATGTGAAAGAGATGCATTAATTATTTGCTTTATGTACCACGCTCCCTGACCAGGGATTGAACCCGCAACCTGAGTATGTGCCCTGACCCTGGGAATCCAACCCTTGACCTTCTGGTGCATGTATCAATGCTCCAACTAACTGAGCCACACTGGCCAGGACCCTAATTTATTTTAAAATGTAAATCACCTTGGTCTCTTTCCCTTTGAGAAGACATTTTGCTTCTCTAGAGGACAAGAGGAGTGGGAAAACTCAAAGGACAAATATAGGGTTTTTCTGTGTGGGACAAAAGAGACTTAAAGGCTATTAAAACTTAACATGAAAATTTTTATTCTCTATTTTATATGCTAATTACTAGGAATTGGTTTAGGAATGGGCATGAAATGCATTCTGGTCAAGGAGACCTGAAGATATCTCTGTTAGATACTTGTCTGGATGTGAAGCTTAGAGCCACAGTGAGCATCTTATGACCACAAGGGACCCAGCTGCCTAGGATGGGGAGAGGATGATGGGAGCACCTGGGTGCTTTTTTGATGGCACCACTGAATTCATCACCTACCTCTGGATTTCTTGTTATTATTATAACTTTCCTCATGGTTTAAGCCACAGTGGCGCTGGAGCTGGGATTTCTGTTTCTTGAGGAATCCTAAGAATTGTTCATGTGGTGGTGAATATTAAATGAATTAGCCCATATACAACACTTCATACCCTGTGTGGCATTTAATAAAGAATCAATAAATGCTAGCTCTAATAAAAATATGACTAAATCCATTATATCTGTCCCCAGGAGTAGCCGAAGGTGTAATTCATGTTTTACTTGGTTCTCCAGAAGTTCTTACAAAACAGAAAAATAAAGGATATGGAGGCCAGCAGTTATGCAGAGAAAAGTTGACAGGTTTTTCTATATTTATGATAATTTCCTTAGGCTAGATTCCCAGAAGTGACATAACTGGGCACAAGCATTTTAAATTCTTGTCACATATATTACAAAATTGCTGTCCCAAAGGCTGAACCGTTTTATGGGACAACCAGCAATCTCGTTAAATGTCTCTTTCACTCATCTTGGTCAGTGTTTGGAATAATTATTTAAAACGGTTTTTTTTCTTCTGGTAGGCAAAATGTGGACTCATCATTTTGATTTCATTTTTTTGGACTAGTGGTAACTTTTTTAAAAATATATATTATTGATTTTTTACAGAGAGGAAGGGAGAGGGATAGTTAGAAACATCGATGAGAGAGAAACATCAATCAGCTGCCTCTTGCACACCCCCTACTGGGGATGTGACCGCAACCAAGGTACATGCCCTTGACTGCTATCGAACCCGGGACCCTTGAGTCCACAGGCTGACGCTCTACCCACTGAGCCAAACCGGTTAGGGCACTAGTGGTAACTTTTAAAATACTTATCTAGGTGTCAAACATCTCCTGGGACTGGTGGAGGTTTAGGAGCGCTCACCAGTAACTTACAGTGGTCTGCTGGTTTGAAGTAATTAAAGGGCTTGGGGTAATTTGCCTTTGTAGCAACCTGGGTCATCTAGAATTTCCTGGCTATGTTTCTCCTGAACTTCTGGAGTCCTCTTTCTGAATGGGAACAGAAGAAGGGTAGCCAATGCAGCGAAGAGCATCTAATGACCAGGGCCACCCCTAAGGTGTGTAGGGACCCTTGGAAGATATTTTTACAACCCCCCTATCTATATCAACAATTTGAATCAGCACAAATCAATGTCAGCACCTTTTTGATGGACAAATCTGGCATGATTCCCACAACAGAAATCGCACGCTGGCCACTGGGAGCAGTTCTCCTGCCAGGCCACTCTCCTAGAACCAGCAATTAGCCACTAGGCTCCTTGATAATTTACTGGGCAAGAGTCTTGGAGATCCATAGGGCATCTGGTCAACCCCACACATAGTAGAAGTGGGAATTGAGAGTTGGAGAACATCTCAAAAGAGAGAAATGAAACCACTGGACTAGTCCCAGACCCGGCCTGATGCACCCTTCCTGATAACATTGCTTGCCCAAGACCCAAAAGTGTCTTTAGAAAATCAGGAGAACACTCGTAATCATGTAGGCCAAGCATGTCAAACTCGTGGCCCACAGGCCGAATGCTCGTGTATTTGGTCCATGTTAGCCTTTGAGTTTGACATGCTTGATGTAGGCCCCCTTGCCTGGGTCTAAGGCAGTGGTTCTCAACCTGTGGGTCACGACCCCTTTGGCGGTCGAACGACCCTTTCACAGGGGTCACCTAAGACCATCCTGCATATCAGATATTTACATGATGATTCATAACAGTAGCAACATTACAGTTATGAAGTAGCAACAAAAATAATTTTATGGTTGGGTCACAACATGAGGAACTGTATTTAAAGGGCCAGAAGGTTGAGAACCACTGAGGGGTACTTACTGTTCTCACTACACTAACAGCTAATTACAATTGCGCTTTTCTCACGTACAAGGCCCTGTGCTACATGTTTTGCATTGAGCTAGATGTAACATGATTTCATTTACAGATGCAAAAGGAGTGCTTGGATGCTAACAGACTGGCTTGCTTAGGCAGTGTGATGTAAGCCAGTGCTCAAACCAGCTCGGTCCAAGGCTGTAGTGCCTCTCCTTCCTCCAGGAGTTCCTCCTTCCACTTGCCTTTTAAACCTCTGACTTTCAGAGGATCTCACATCTGGTCTTTCCCATCAGGCATCTGCCTTGAGTCTGTATCTAATGACCCCCTTGCCAGCCCCTTTCTTTGATGGCATTTCATATTATAGATGTCTTCTTACATTCAGCGAGATCTTTTCAAACAACATGAAATTATGGTTGTAGACTATGTTTCTTGAAGGTGGGCTGACTCTGAAAATAGTTCAGAACTGTAGGGTCACAGTCAGCCACAAAGGACCGCTCTCCCTATACACACTTCGGTTTTTGAATGGTTGCCCCAAGAGTTTTAAGAAATGTTTGTTTCCCACAGCCTAAGTGCCCATCAGCAGATGAGTGGATTAGAAAACTGGTACATCTACACAAAGGAATACTATGCTGCGGTAAAAAAGAAGGAAATCTTGCCTTTTGCAACAGCATGGATGGAACTGGAGAGCATTATGCTAAGTGAAATAAGCCAGTCAGAGAAATATAAATACCACATGATCTCACTCATTTGTGAATTATAGAGAACAACATAGAGTGATGAAAAGGGACAGATCCAAAGACAGAGAAACAGCGATCAGGCTATCAATCCCCAGAGGGAAAGTAGGGGAGGGAGGGGTTAAGGGGAAGAGATCAACCAAAGGACTTGTATGCATGCATATAAGCCAAACCAATGGACATGGACAACAGGGGGATGAGAACATGAGTGGGATGGGGGGATTTAATAGGGGGGAATAAGGACACATTTGTAATACCTTAACTAATAAAGAATTAAAAAAAAAAGATTAACAACAACAACAACAAAAGAAATGTTTGTTTCCCATCCCATTATTTTCCCAGGGAAATGTCAAATGAACATATCATTTCCAAAGAAGCATCTCTAAATTAAGATACTGTGCAATTGGCTATTGTGGGTCTTCTCTATGACTCCCAATCTTATTACAAGATATTCATTCACTCTTTCACCTGCTGGGATATACAACAATGGCAGATGAATGGCAAAATGGGAACTTTTGAACTCTGCAGTTATTTCTAAGTGGCTACATTTCCCTTGACAGTTTTAAAATGATGTCCAGGTGGACTATCTGATTGCCCTCCTTCACACCCCCACAGAACATGCTTGGGAAATGCAGACAGAAAGTGAACTTTGATGACATATACAAATGGCATACTGTTTTAGTGTGGAATGTGAAAATATGTTGAAGTAATTGGACTATCAGTCCACGTTGGTGAGAGGAATTTGCATTATACAGTAAGAACTTTTCATTCTCTTGTGAAAGAGACCTCATCTCATTTGCTTTGTATTGTTAAAGACAGCTAGGAAGAGGGCTGAAAGGTTGGCATTCAGCCATTCAGCCGCAGAGCCTGCAGCCTGAATATTTTACATCTGCGGATGGGATCCCTTTGGCATCATGTCAGTACACAATGAATGTAATTTCGGAGAGGGGGAGATCCTCTGCACCATTTTTCTCATCATAGAAACATCTATTGTGTGAACCAATGAGCTGGTTTGAATCCCTCTATTATAGTTCTACCTTCAATTGTCAAACAGTTATACTTTCTCCAACTTTGACACTTCCCTGGGATGTGATTCTATGAAAAGAAAATTATGGCACCTAAGATTTAATTGAAAGCCTGTTTATTGCAATAGGCAGATACTGGAGAGCCACTCGTCTGAACCTCTGAGGGCTGAGATGGTTGATTTTGAAAAATAAATAAGCCTTCCCCCCCTTTTGCGTTAAGTGTAATAGTAACTGCCAGGGTAGGGTAGCATTATTAGACTTTTCACAAGACTCAAGAAAATCTTTTTTTTTTTTTAATCTTTATTGTTCAGATTATTACATTTGTTCCTCTTTTTTTCCCCCCCCATAACTCCCCTCCTCTCAGTTCCCGCCCCACCCTCCGCCCTCACTCCCCACCCACTGTCCTCATCCATAGGTGCACGATTTTTGTCCAGTCTCTTCCCACATCTCCCACACCCCTTTCCCCCCCAAGAATAGTCAGTCCATTCCCTTTCTATGTTCCTGATTCTATTATAATCACCAGTTCATTCTGTTCATCAGATTATTTATTCACTTGATTCTTAGATTCACTTGTTGATAGATGCATATTTGTTGTTCATAATTTGTATCTTTTTCTTCCTCTTCCTCTTCTTAAAGGATACCTTTCAGCATTTCATATAATCCTGGTTTGGTGGTGATGAACTCCTTTAGCTTTTCCTTATCTGTGAAGCTCTTTATCTGACCTTCAATTCTGAATGATAGCTTTGCTGGATAAAGTAATCGTGGTTGTAGGTTCTTGGTATTCATCACTTTGAATATTTCTTGCCATTCCCTTCTGGCCTGCAAAGTTTCTGTTGAGAAATCAGCTGACAGTCGTATGGGTATTCCCTTGTAGGTAACTGGGTTTCTTTCTCTTGCTGCTTTTAAGATTCTCTCTTTGTCTTTTGCTCTTGGCATTTTAATTATGATGTGTCTTGGTGTGGTCCTCTTTGGATTCCTTTTGTTTGGGGTTCTCCGCGCTTCTTGGACCTGTAAGTCCATTTCTTTCACCAGGTGGGGGAAGTTTTCTGTCATTATTTCTTCAAATAGGTTTTCAATATCTTGGTCTCTCTCATCTTCTGGCACCCCTATAATTCTGATGTTGGTACGCTTGAAGCTGTCCCAGAGGCTCCTTACACTATTCTCGCATTTTTGGATTCTTTTTTCATTTTGCTTTTCCCATTGGGTGTTTTTTGCTTCCTCGCATTTCAAATCATTGACTTGATTCTTGCGCTCCTCTGGTCTGCTGTCGGGAGTCTGTATAATATTCGTTATTTCAGTCCGTGTATGCTTAATTTCTAGTTGGTTCCCCAATATAACATCGAGGGTCTCATTAGATTTCTTGAGGATCTCACAACATTTATCGGCAGTCTCACCAGTCTTTTCGAGGGCCTTACTAAGTTTATCGGCAGCTTCTAGACAGTTCTCAAGAGACCTTAAAAGTGTGGTTCTGAACTCAATATCCTCCATTGACAGTTTTGTCCTGTTTCTTTGTCTCCGCATTTTTTATGCTTTCTTGGTACACCCCCTAGTGGTCTTTGTGTGCAGTCTTGTTGCCTTTAAGCCTTGATTGATGTCGGCAATACCGGGGGTGATTTGACCTCCAGGCTAACTGGCTATGAGAGTCCGCTGGGTCTGCAGTGGGAGGGCTTCTGTGCTGGATCTCTAAGGCGGTGCTAATCTAGCGTTTGCCTGAGGCTATCCGGCAAATGGTTCTGCGCAGGGCTTGGGCGGGGCGGGTCCCCAGGGATCTACAGGGAGGGCCGGAGCGAGCAGTTATGGCTGCTCTCAGTTCCTTCCCCAGGGGCTCTGCCTCTCAGAGTCCCAGCAATGGCTGCAAACCTCGGAGAGAAAGCTGCCTTCGAGTTCCGACCGAAGCCAGACAGTCCCGCTTCTCCCGTTTGAGTCTTGCTCCCCAGAGACTCGCCCGGATCTGGAGCTCAGAGTCTGAAACTCCCTCCCGATTGAAAACAACAACCGCGCCCTCCGCCACCAGCCCGCTCCGCGCGCACTCCGCACCTGAGTATTTCACTTCAGCACTGCGCCTCCTCTGAGTCTGGGTATGATATTCTCTTTCCTCCTAGTTGTAGAATTTCCACTCAGCCAGCCTTCCTGTGGTTTTGGATGATGTCCGTTCTGTCCTTTAGTTATATCTCTGAAGTGGTTGTTCGAGGCAGCGATCTCCTGCGTTAACCTACGCCGCCATCTTGGTTTCTCCCCAAGAAAATCTTGTAAGATTTGTTGTCCGATGAGTTGGAAACACCAGCATAGCCCTGAGACACAGCAGCCACTTCCCCTTCTATAAACGTCTGTAGCCTCTTATGCCACGAAAAGCAAGGTAACTCGTTAGCAGAGGAGGTGAATTCAGAGGAGGCAGAAGGGCGATGTAGTAGGAAGTCATGGAAACCAGGAAGGGAGAGGATGTTAGGAAGATGATATAAAAAATAACACATGCACCAGAGTGTAAAGACAATTTATAAATGGGAGGGTAGCCAGTCGTCCACCAACACTTGGTAGTTCTCCCTCTTGGATATCTGTGTCCTCTCTTTAAATCCCTGTTGGTAGTTACCAAGGTCCAAGTCTCCATTAAATCTTTCTAAATTACTGTAATCGGTTCCTAACTGGTCCCCCCCCCCAATTCCCCCCTCCCCCCGCCGGAACTTAGACTTAGAGCCAGATGATAGGTGTACTGTGTGGTTCACCTCCCTCCTGCATCTCCGCCTTCCATCTCCCCATCGTTCACTGTCCTTTTCACAAAAGACGGGCTTCCCCCATTCTTTTCATTGGACTGGGACCTCCCTTATATGAAGTGTAGTATCAGTGACACCAGGACAACTCCTGATATGTTAAAGGAGTCAGATAAAGGAACTTAGAAAAATCTCTTTCTGGACAAAACCTACATTTCAATACTATTGTCTGTTTTCAAAAGAGCTAGAGTAATTCTTTCCTGTCTTCATTTTCTTACCTCTGCCCCAGGCATGGTAGATGGACCATTTAGACTGATGACACAGATTGTGTACATAGAAATGCAGAAGAGAAGAGCACATTAACTGCTTTAAAATATTATACCGATGATTATCCTTACTTTATGGAAGAGGCATCTGAGGCTCAGAGAAGTTAAGTGACTTCCCCAAGCCATGGAGTCAGCGACAAGCAAAACGGAAATCCCAGGAACATGCCATTTCCAGGGGGACCTACTGAATACACACAGGCTCTGCCTCACAGGGAGAGCGTCTGGAGAAAGGGGCAAGAAGGTGGATGAGACAGAGCGCAGGTGAGGCAAAGGCAGGGAACTCCCATCCTCTCTCACCTGTTCCCCATGGTTGATGAGCTGGGCAACAATTTCTATTTGCTGGCACGATTTCTATGCAAATATCCCCTCGCTCTCTCCTCCCTGCCCCATAAATTCTGCAGTGAAATTTATGATGTATGCACATTTTTGGTGCTGCGTGACCTTTTTTCTTTCTTGGTGGAGAGAGGAAGGCTCATAAAAGGGGCGGAGAGTCCCATCTGAGTGGGTCCCCCTGGACCAAGGGGACCCGCAGAGACAGCTTAGGCAGTACAGGAGGTAGAGAAAGTCATGATTTTGGAGTGAGACTCTGGAGTAATTTTTAGAAATGGTGTGGGGAGGATTTAAATATGGAGAGCCAATGGAAGTGAGAGTTTTGAGCCCATCTTATCCAGCTCTCCTCAGGGCAGGTGAGCCCCTGCTGATCTCTGCGTTTTATCTGTCCTACCCCTGGCACCATACATCCTCAAAGTACCGTCTTCCCTTCCATCCTAGAACCTCACATGGTTCCTGTTTCCTAGCAACAATAAATCAATGGTTTGTTTGACAGAGATTCTTAAGGAAACTGGTCCCGTAGGATCACAGGGGCAGAAGTCTCACTGAAGTTTGAGATGGAAGAGTAGAAATAGGAGACATCAGCCACACATCCCCAAACTGGGGAGGGGTAGCTAAAGTACGCGTGGTCGAATGCATGTATTTTTATTATTTCAAGACAAAAGATATAGGCCTTAAGAATATTAGTAGGCATAGGAGGAGGAGATGAGTCTCCTTTAAGAATAATTTGATTTTTTCCTCGTCAATTACACATTTACTCTATTAAACAATTCATGTCAAACAGTCACCGAAACATCATTAACTCATCATCTTGTCTGCAGCTAGTTGTCATTCGATCAGTTTCCTTCTTCAAGTCTTTCAGGACTTTCCAGAACCTTCTGTTTACAGTTCACAGCTGACCAAGTGTCTGTCTTCTTTGATTTGGCTTATTTACTTCTCATGCCTTAACCTCCATCCACCCTCCAGAATGCCACCATGCAGCTCTATGGCGCCACCTGCAGTTCCTGGAAGGCACCACACTCTTTTACATAAATTATCTGCCTTCCATTATTCTCCCAGCCCTTCTCTGCTTGGGAAAGTTCTCCTTTTAGCTCAGGTGACAGCTCCTCCAAAAACACCTTTATCGGCCCCAGTCATCTTGGTGTTTTCAGAGCAATCCTTGCTTTCCTCTTTGCTAATAGAGCGATTTTGTGTTGAGCAGCTGTCTAGATACTGAGATGGTCATGGCAGGGACCATTGTGTTTTGTCTCTGTGTCACGGCTCCTTAGTCTGCCACCAAATAGGACTGCAATGATTTTCTATCTGCTGAATGAAGTAAGGGCAAAGAACACTTAGCCATTTGTAGCACAAATTATATCAAGATTCAACTGCCTGTTTCCATTTTATGGTTTTAAAAGACAATTTTTTTATTGTTGTTATATTTATGGCTGTTTGGTTCTAACTTCCTTTTCCTCACATCACCCTGTGGTCCATTTCAGGCCTGGATGCGGTGATGGGAACAATGAATCACAATATTTTCTTCTTTCTTCCCTTGTAATCGCTGCATCACAGAGCATCCGCCCCGCCCCCCATGGACACAGTATTGGAGCAGGTTAGTCAGCCTCTGAGAAATAGCTGCTTCTAGTTTCAAGTGATAATATTTGGGGCCGCTAGAAACATCTCTGCAGATCACACTTCCTTTTCCTTTAGAATTAATTTCTGGGGATAAATTCTCCAAATTGATATTCTTGGGTCAAAGAGTGTAAACATTTTTATGACTCCTGTCACCGCTTGCAAAGTAGCTTTCTGCAAAGATGATGTCACTTTATAGGGCCACCACCAAGCTTGTTTCGTCTGTTAGGCGATTTGTTCATTATTACATAGCAAGTCCATGTAGAGCCGGGTTTCAGACCCAATTCCAGCGTCTATACCCTTAACTACTATCCTGCACTTAAAGCTGACTTGTGGGAGAGGAGAGGAGTTTTCTGTAACCCTGATTTGGTAAAGAGAAGGGGGGATGATCTTCTGAGATGGGCCATAGGGAGGACAGTGTCCCATGGACACCAGGTGACCCAACAATGGCGGGCTGCATTCTGGGATAGATACGCCAACTTGGTTGGCACATTTCTGTGACATTTTTCAACAACAGTCTGGGCTTTGGGAACAAGAGAGAAGAAAGGGCAAAGGGGCATGTTCTGGGCTTGTGTGTTATTGGGTTGCAGTCAGAACTGAAGAAGGGGTTTCTGTGGTCTGGATTCGGGAGGGTAGCATTACCGTGGCTGACACAGCGGCCCAGGCCAGACGGAGACCCACACGTGGCCATGGGGCTTAGCTGTCTGCATGGTTCTGTCACCACTGCCACCACGATGACGGCGACTCCTGTGTTAGCCAGGGTTCTGCTGAGACGCAGAACCAGTGGGATATAGAGATACATCATATAGATCCAATAGGAGGAATTGGCTCACACAGTTACAGAGGCTGAGAAGTCCCCCAGTCCATAAGTCGGGGACCCAGGAAAGCCAGTGGCATAACTCAGTTCAGGTCTGAAGGCCTGAGAACCAGGGGAGCTGGTGCTGTAAATCCAGGTCTGAGGGCAGGAGAAGATGAGATGAAAGGTCCCAGCTCAAGCAGTGAGGCAGGAAAAGGGGGTGAAGCTTCCTTCCTCTCCATTTTGCTCTATCCAAGCCCCCCAAGGACTGATGGTGCCCACCCTCACTGGGGAGGGCCACCTGCTAGACTGCGACCACAGATTCTGATGCTAATCTCACCAGGAAACACCCTCACAGACATGCCCAGCAACAATATCTAATCTGGGCACCCCGTGGCCAGTCAAGCTGACACATGAAATGAACCATCACAACTACTAACGGCCGCAGGACACATCCATCACCCGGAAGGTGCCGGTCCCAGTGGGAGGGGCTACGTGTGGCTCATTTAGCCCTGCAGACCCCCCTCTGGGGCAGCATGCTGGCCTGTGCGGTCCGTGCTCAGATGCACTGCCACCTTCCCTGCTCGGCTCTGTACTGCAGCGGTGGGACTCTGCGAGCTGCCTTTCTCAGGCCCTGTGGCTTACTGGCTGCCGTTAGGCCGAAGAGGGATGTCACCAGCGATGTCTGCATCTCTGTCATGGCTCAGCTCCTACCCCCGCCCTCCCGCTCTGACTCCAGGCTCACAGGTAGGCAGGCCTCTGGGGCTCCAGCTCCTGCCTATGCAGTAGGTGCTGTCATTATTCTCATTTGCCACAGAAGACAGAGAGAGGTTACTTTCCCGAGATTGCGGGCTACTGAGTGGTGGCGCTAGAATGCACACCGGGCAGTCCGACCAGGGAACCGAGGCTTGGAGCGTCAAGGAACAAGTCCCGAGTCCTTTTGCTAAAAGGTGTTGGGGCCAGAATTGGGCTGCCTGGAAAGAGCAGCAGGTGCGGGGGATGCGGAGAGCGCCATGTGCAGGAAGTGCCCTTGTCCCAGACTTTGATGCCCTCTGAGCTTGGAAGCCTGGATGCCCACGCTGCCCAGGGAAGGAGGAGGCCAAAGAGGAGGAGGAGGAGGAGGAGGAGGAGGAGGAGGAGGAGGAGGAGGAGGAGGAGGAGGAGGAGGAGGAAGAGGAGGAGGAAGAGGAGAAAAGGGAGGAGAGGAGGATCCTTTGGGATGACCTGTTTCTGAATGGCCAGGTCCACATAGCGGACTTCAGAGGCTGGGTTTCTGCATGCAGTCTCCTTGTTGTCCCTCAGCCAACAGGCTCCAATGACCTCAAGCGTCAGCGCTTCTCCAAAGCCCCCGCCCATCAGGGGCTGCTCTCTGGCCTTGGCTCGGGCTTTTGGGGCTTTTGATCAGAGGGTGCGGGCACTGAAGGCACAGCTAGGATGCTCTGTCTGTGGGCTGCCTGGGAACTTCCTGGGATGGCTTCAAAGGTTGGAAAGCAATTGGCAGCTTTTGTGTGAAGGCCACAGGGTTTGGGGGGGGGGGGGGGGAGTGCTCCAGTTGGTGGGGGAGCTAATTAGGCCCTGAAACTGTTTGGCCACCTCACAACTCACTTGAAAGCCCTCAGGGGAAACTGGGGTGAGGAGGGCGAGGACCACTTTGTGCTCAGCAGGCAGCTGAGCTCTTGGCAGGGTTGGGAATGAGGTCTGGGGCGACCAGTACTTAATAACCCTCAGGGGATGCTGGGTGATCGCCAGGAGTGGCTGCCCTACATTCACATCCTGCAGTAGGCTGTGCTGAGGCCACAGGCCTAGGCTGCCACACATTGTTTCTGGGGCATCTCTCTTGGCAGAGCTACTGATGACGGGTCACATATGCTGCTGTATCCTTACTAATAAAAGATCTCCATCTTATCAATGAATTAACCGTTTCCATAGTGATTAATGCACTTTGCCAGAGTGAAATTAGAATATTCTAAAAGCAGAAACCCTATGGAAATGCCAGGAAAGTAAGAGAGACGTTTCGATTATTTATAAACCACAACCACTGCCATTTTTTGGGGGGGAGGAGAGGAGCAAAAATATGCATGATTAGACCACATTTGGGGCGATAGGGATGTACCTCGAGCCATAGGGAATGGCTTCATTTTGAAGGTTGAGTAGACCTAATTTTAAACTTGCTACCTGCTGGCACTGTTTCAGTCCCTCATCTAAGTGAGGATAATTGTGGGTTCGCATAAGATTGCGAATAATAAATAGATAACCCAGGCCAGGCCCACGGCACGTGTTCAGTGAACCTGAGTTCTTATCATTATCACACAAACACTCCAAAGGACTAGCTATCGAAGTTCAAAGCCAGCCTCCAGCCATCTAAGTCTTCAATCCTTCCCTTCAGCCCAGGAGACGGCATGCAGAGCTGGCACCACGCACCTGTCTTGCCACCTGCAGGTCACACAGTCATTTCTACTGCCTTCTTCATCCGTGTCCCTTGGCCTTTGACGGGAATGACTGGATAAAGCATACAGATTTGCTAAAGAAGGTAGGCTTAATATCGCAGCGGCATTGTAGCAGGGCTGTTCACTGTTCTCCGGGCTGGTGGTCGAGTCCTTCCCTGTGTGTCTGTGTTTTGATCTGCCTTCCACACCCGTCCCCTTTTTCTGTTCATTGTGTGGACTCCTCGGGGCCGCTCTGCAAGGCGTCCTCCCGAAGGGCTCTGTGGTCCTGGCTGCAAATCCTCACCAGGAGGCGGGACTCCTTTCCTCCAGGGAGCCTCTCGGTCCGTGCTGCTCGGGGAGCAACCTTTACAGCCTGAACTTGCTCTAGTGAGCAGCGAGGCACAGCTGCTGGGTGGCCTCGCTCCTGAGACGTCACGGGTGGGAGTCTCGGGCAAACGGAGTGTCAGTGAATACGGATGGAGAGGGTTTATGAGGGGGCAGGCACTCTGCTCCGTGCTTTCGGGGTGTCAGCATGTATACTGGACACACTGGGAAAGGCAGGCGGAGGTGGAGTCAGGCACCCGTAGGTTTGCATTGTGCTTCTAGTTTCCGGCTGCGTGACCTTGCACAGGTGACTGACAGGCCTCAGCTCATCTGCAAAGTGGCAATCATGCTCACTGCCTGAGAGGGCTATTGGGAAGAGAAGTGAGATGCCGTATGTAAAGCGTAAGGCAGAGAAAATAAATGTGAATTCTTTTTTTCTGTCTTTAAAGTTCTGTTGAACAATTTCTGCAGGTGTTTGACCCTCCAAAAACTTCTCATCTGTGGATTTCTTGTCTTACCTTTTCTCACTTTGCACCCTAAAAGCACCCCCACATTTCCTCTTTTCCACTCTGCCGTGGGCTCATCTCTTTCAAGCTGCTGAAATATTCTCTAAGTCCACGTGCCTTCTGTGGTTTTGCTCCTCAAAACTTTGCTTCTGTACTGTCTGTTTAGGTGAAAACACATTGAATTCCTGGCAAAGTGTTCCCAGAAAGACCCAGGCCCAGCCCCTCACTACCATCAATTTTATAATTCTAGTATTTAGGTCTATCATCCATTTTTTAAAGTCAATTTTTGCTTATGCATGTGCTAAAGGTCGTAGGTTTTCAAAATTCTGTTATTTCTTATGGATATCCAATCATTCCAAGCACCATTTGTTAAAAAAGGGACTATTCTTTACCATTGAATTGCCTTGGGAAAGTTGTTAAAAATTATTTGACCTCAAATAAAGGGTTAATTTCTGAATTCCCTTTCTTAGTCTCTAAGCCTATCCTTATGTCATTGTCACACTGTCTTGATTATTGTAGCTTTATAGTAAGTTTTGAAATGAGGTAGTGTGGTAGAATGATAATGTTAACAGGAGTAATGTCTCATTTTACCCGAGGAATGTGATAAAGAAGAATAGATAAACCAGAAATTAATGTAATTGGCAAGCCTTCCATGTGCTCTGGCTGATAAACCACAAATCTCTCCAGGGACTGGCTTACAAAGGGTATTCAGTGCAGACGGCTCTCCATGGTCGCAGGATGGCCTGGGCAGATGTCTGACCTCATCATGTTTTCAAAACTGCTTAGCGGGTTCCAAATAGCTGTGCGCTGTGTGTTGGAACAACCATTTCAAAGAGAAGCAATAAACCTCAAGCTGCTTTTCAATATCTCAAAAGAAGCACGTGGGGCCTTAGGTCCACATAAAATTAACACCTCCATTGTCTTTCACAGCCAGACGGGGGGAGGCTGCTCTCCAGTTTGGCTCTGTAGATGTGTTCACAAGCAGGGAGAAGTGGAAAATGCCAGTCTGTAATGGGATTCAGATTTTCAGAAGCTGTGCATCAGATAAAATGTGTGTTCCCCATATTACTGCTCCTCACACTTATAACTTCATAAAATAATCGAGGAGACATTCTCAAACATCAATGACGTAGGAATTCCTAGGCGTTGACAGCAAGCTCTCAAGGGGCAAAGGTCACTGAGATGTGATGGAACATTCCCGAGTGGACTCAGTGCCTGGACTCAATTCTGGGTTCTTCCTGTCCATGGGTGCCTGTGCCTTCATTTCCTCCCCTTTCTAAAGGGTACAGGCCTACAAGCCATTGTTATGACATAACTAATACACGGCATATCTGTTTTTAAATAATTACCTTTACATATTTTTCAGAGCTCAATAAAGTGGAATAAAATAAGTCATAAAGAAATCAAACGAGCCTGGCCAGTGTTGCTCAGTGGTTGAACCTAGGAACCAGGAGGTCACTGTTTGATTCCCGGTCAGAGCACAAGCCCTGGTTGCAGGATCGATTCTCAGTGTGGGGCGTGCAGGAGGCAGCCAATCAGTGATTCTCTCTCATCATTGATATTTCTCTTTCTCTCTCACTTCATTTCTAAAATGAATTAAAAAAAAAAGAAATCCAGTGAAGTAACTTCCTTTGGTCAAATGCCCTTCTCCCCCACAAAACACTGAATTAAAAGGAAGCAAACAAGGCTCCAGAACTGCAAAACGCCAGGCATGCCAGCCCGCCCAGCCCCCTGTAGGAATATTCTAAAGTGTGGGCAACCTCGTCCACCCGAGCTGCAGTTTAGAAACGGAAAAGGGAAAACTGGCCTGATCACTCCAGTCTTCGGCCGCCAGGGCCAGCAGCTGCCTCTGCTAGGCATCTCCTCGCCGTGGTGAGGGCTCCAGCTGGAGCTGAGGGGCTGCCATCTGTACCACCGCAGGTGGTTGTATAATTAGCCACACACATTTGTAGCGCTGTAAAGAGAAGGCTAGTCACAGATCCATCTTCGCCATGCATCTGTTAGATGCTACAATGGACTGAAAGTAGATGGGTCCAAACGCCTTTGCCTTTTAAATCTTCCGGAGTTGCTTATTTAGGCAAAGTCGCTGCTGAAGCCCGCATGATTGGAATGGCAGGAATAAGCGAGCTTGAAGGGTATCTGCATCCTCTGCTAGCCACTGAGCTTGAGCCTCTTTCGCACCCTTCAGGAGCCTGCACCAGCCACCTGTGCCCTCTGGAGGGGCCACTGTTTACTTAACAGGGGTGGGGAACCTTTGTTATTTCTCTGCCAAGGGCCATTTGGGTATTTATAACATCATTCTCGGGCCAGACAACATTATCAACTTAAAAATTAGCCTGCTGTGTTTGGTCAAACATTTAACTAACTCACCCCTAATGGCTTGGCAGGGCCAGACCCAATGACTTCTTGGGTCCTACAGGGCCTGTGGGCTGGACGTTCCCCACCCCTGCTGTACTAGAACCTCTTGCACTTCTGCCTCGATCTGAGGAATTTGGTCTGGCTTACTGCTCATCCTTCAAGATCACATGGATATATATTTGTATCTTTCACACTGACCAACAATGGAAATAATTTCAGTTACATGCCACTCAAATAAGACATTTATATTACTTTTAAATTAAAAATGCATTTGTTTTGAAAGGCGTCCCAAACACGTCTGTGAAGATAGGGTCCCAGGTTAGCAGACAATGAGGTCCCATGAAGCCCCTCTCTTGTTGTTCTGAACAATGTGTTGATTTCTCTGGTGTGGACCAGAAGGGGAACTTGGAAGCCAGTGCCTTGATGATTAGGTGACTTACATGTTAGGATGGAAAAGCGGGTAGAATAGATTGATCCTCCACCTGCTGCTCATAATCTTACTTTGTATTTTGTTCAGAGCCAATTGAAGAAGGAAGGCATTGGGTGCTCATTGAAAATGTCCAATAATATTGATTTGATTTCCCTGATACCAGTGACTTCTCCTGTCTCAGTTCAGGTCATTTTTAAAGTTTTGGCTAATCTGGAAAATTGCCATTCAAAATGATTCTTAGTCTTCATTTGGTAGTCACGTTCTTCTTGCAAAAAATGGCTTTTTCCAATGAATAGCTGGCAAAACACTGGCTGGACTTCCATCCATCAGGACAGGGTGATGTTGGCCACCAGCTGCCCCAGTGATTGGCACCTGAATGGATGTACTACTATATGGGATTTCAAATTAGAGTTTCATTAAAAGTTTGAAAAGGCCCAGAGTAACACACTCCTGTTCTTCTCAGGTTGTTGAGATGTCTTCCAATGGCTCCTAGGACTAAGAACCATATCCCTTCTTTAGATAAAAGGCAGGTCTGACATGTCATTCAGAGAATAGGTAGATTCAGAAAGCAGGCCTTTGGGTGGTGTGTGTGTGTGTGTGTGTGTGTGTGTGTGTTAGCACCTGAAGCAGGCTTTGTGAGGCACTATCCCAGGGAAAGTTTTGTGACTCACCTGGCAAGATGAGCTAATGGGTTTCTACATTTAGCATCTGGGCTTTTGAGGCACCAGAACTTTTTTTTTTTTTTTTTTTTTTTTTAGCTCTGATTTAAAAACTTACTACTATAAAGATGGGGTGAAGGGAGAGCCACTTTCTGATAATAAGGAGAAAGACTTCTTTAAAATCTCTTATGAGCTAGAGTGATGAGTGAAAAGGAAGAGAAATGAGCCTTGGCTAGATTTTATACTTCACCAAGCCAGGAGAAGAAATGTTCTGAGTGTCTTTTGCCCAAAGTAAGTACTTGAAACCCAGCTCAAGATGTGAGTAAAGCAAGCTTGGCTTATCCCTAATTTAAAATAGAAAAGGGAAAAGTGAATCAGTAAAAATGTAAACCCTGGGGAACCCAGGGAAATTTCAAGAAGCTTCTCATATTTTGTTCCTGTGTTCTGGTTCCAATCCTCTGTTCTCCCGTTGCTTCATGGCTGCCAGATTAACCCCCCTGACATGCCATTTAGTGTAGGATCCTTTCCCTGCTCAGAAATCCTCAAGAGTGGCTTACTGTCCCCAGAAGGAGACCGAAGTCAATAGCCTGGCTTTCAAAGGCCATCTGCCCACCTGTGAGACTCTCCCTCCACAGTGACAACCCAAGGATTCTGTTTCTCCTGAGCATCTGTGCACATTCTCACTTCTTGGTTTTGCTTGTGTATGTGGTGCTCCAAGTCTGGTGTGTGTGTGTGTGTGCGTGTGTGTGTGTGTGTGTATTACAGAAGAGACTCCTTCAAAGTACCAGCACCACCTCCAAGCTATTTTTTTAATTTTGTTTTATTGCTTAAAGTATTACAAAGAGCATTACATAGGTCTCCTTTCCCCCCCCCCTTGACCTTCCCCCGGCCTCCCCTACCCCCCAGTGTCTTGTGTCCATTGGTCATGCTTATCTGCATGCATACAAGTCCTTCGGTTGATCTCTTCCCCCCTCTCCCCTCAACCCTCCCCGGCCTTCCCGCTGTAGTTTGACAGTCTGTTCAATGCTGCTCTGCCTCTGTGTCTATTTTTGTTCATCAGTTTATAATGGTCTTTATTATCCATAAATGAGTGAGATCATGTGGTATTTTTCTTTTATTGACTGGCTTATTTCACTTAGCATAATGCTCTCCAGCTCCATCCATGCTGTTGCAAATGGTAAGAATTCCTTCTTTTTTACAGCAGCATAGTATTCCATCGTGTAGATGTACCACAGTTTTCTAATCCATTTATCTGCTGATGGGCACTTAGTTTGTTTCCAAATCTTAGCTATGGTAAATTGTGCTGCTATGAACATAGGGATGCTATTCTTACATGCGGGATGTGTCTATGCCTGGGTCTGCTTGCCAGAATCCTAGTCTTTCTTGAAGGCTGGCTCCCGAGTCCCCAGCAGCTCAACTTAGATAAGTAGATATAAAAGGAGAAAGACATTCTAGGCAGGGGGAAAATGAGGCAAAAACTGGGAATGCTTGAAAACCAACAGTCAAACATTAGGCTGGCACATGGTCTAAATGAGTTTGCATTGCCCGAGGCGGCCACACAGGGCAATTCTAAGGCCTTTTATTGGAAAGGTGCCAGCTTTGGGGTTGGACAGGATTGAGTGTCAGTCCTCTGTTACTCACTGGGGCTGGATTGGCTTGGGTAAGTCACTTACTCCTTCGACATCTAGTTTACTCACTTGGCAACAGTGGGCTATGTATGCCTTTATCGTAGGGATCTGATGTTTGACAGCTGCAATGTGTGTGGCAGGCAGTGGGTACTTAGTCAATGTTGGTTCCCTTCCCTTCTGGCTGTCTGGGTAGCAGAGACAGAATGAGGAGCCAGCCATTGTGACTGAGTGGCAGGCACCACCAGGTTGCTAAGGTGATGGCATTTGGAGATGGAGACTTAGATGAGGTCATGAGGGTGGTGTCCCCATGATGGACTCAGTGTCCCTATATAGTGTCTTCCTCCACCATGTGAGGACACAGTGAGGCAGTGGCCATCTGCAAACCAGGACATGGGCTCTCACCAGGAACCAAGGCAGACAGCACCTTGACCTTGGACTTGCAGCCCCCAGAACTGTGAGAAGTAAATGCTTGTTGTCTAAGCCACTCAGCCTATGGCATTTTGTTAAAGCAGCCTACACTGACTAAGACACGTGCCTTGCCACATCCCCCATTTCCACCTGCCACCTCTACGTTCCTGTGCGTGAGAACTTTCTCTCTGAGGCATGCTTTTCCTGCCCATGTGATGAGTTGAAAATGCTGGGGAATTACACTCTTAGGGAACAACAACTAATGGGGGCTGTGTATAAACACCCTCATTCAGAAGGAAGTATTTTACACTGACTGTCAAAGTGAGCCCATGGGATTAAACTCCAGATGCCCATCGTGGTAGCTGGTTAATAACATACCTTTAATTGGCTGCCTTCCCTTCCTTATCATTTCCACTCCTCTGCTATTATTTCCCCCTCCCTCCCACCTTTCAAATAAACTACTTGCACTACATCCCAGATCTCAGAAGAACCCAAACGAAAACAGATGCCTAGTCTACATTCCTCGTTACAACTCCTCCCTGTAGGGCTGGTCTAGCTCTTCCCCAATTATTTTCTAGATCGGGATGGCAGAGGAGGTATATCATCTCAGTCCTCATGAGCCGTGCTGTCATCGTGCACGTAAGAAATGTGACAGGGGCAATAACGCACTGCATCTCTGTCACTCTAGTGTGTAAACTAATACAACAGTCGGGCACCTTCCATGTCTCTGATATTAAATGATGAATGAATTATTGATGACAAGTCCCATGTTCCCTTGAGTCAAATATTAATATAGCAATATCTCTCCTGTGGTGGCCAGATTCCTTTTGAATGATTTCATCACTCAGAAATCCCACCACGTCTTTCACCTCACCCAAGATGAATTGGGTGCATTCCGGAAAGACAACTCGAGGAGATGGAATGTTTAAACCTGGTCTGTTGCGTTTCATCAGAATTGACACAAACAGGCTTTCCCTGGGACAAGTGTGAGACATCAAAGAAAGATTTCAATTGTCTGAGGCTTTCATAAGGTGGGTTATAGAACTTGTTTTTGCTGGCCTATTTCATGGTAGCCTTGGAATGGGAAGCACAGAACACAGGCTTGGCAGAAGTTGGAATGGTTTTCCATCTGCACCAATCACATTTCGTATTTAGTTTCCAGTATTTTGGCTTTGGGATCTCACCCTCCTCTGGGTCTCAGCAGCACTTCCACTCTGTAGGGCTCTATGAAACGTATATACATCTTGTACTAATATACTTATTGGGGAATGTCTTTTCTTTTCTACTGGGTCATAGTCTCCTTGAAGTCATGGTACTCAGTTTGTTGACTTGAGATATTCTTTACCTGAGGGCCTTTTATCTGTACTCATCCTTGCATCCCAGGTCTCGGTGAAGAACCAGGAACATTGTAGGCGCTCCATCAATGCTTGTTAAATGACAACCTTTGCCACTAAATGCATTAAAGGACCTCCCATCTCAGTAAGGTGTGGGGGCTGAGGGGTGATTAGTTCATATCCTTATCATCTCTCTTTTGCATCAAAAAATACTCTCTTAAAAGACTTCAAAAGGAAAGAAAAAGTGCTAAAAGTTCTGAGAAAACCCTTTGGGAGATGATAAAAGGATGTTTTAGCTTTTTAATTTTATTAATACTGCTGCTACTCAGTGCCATACACTGTCATTCAGCAAACATTTATAGTACAGTGGATGTGCAATATGAGCAAAAATATTGTTTTAAACCATGGATATTTTGTGGTTATTTGTAACTGGAGCCTAGCCTAGCCCATACTGATTGACCCATTTGCTGATAGAAAAATCCCGCTATAGACCCCTTACTCATTGTTTGTCTTTGTGCGTCAAGCCTTCCTTAATGGAAAACATATGGGCTATCTTTCTGGGGCCTGTTTCCTAAATTCATTGTGAAATACAAAACAAAGGCCAAAACTCTGAAGCTAACATTGGAGGTTTCCTCCAGGCCCCTCCACCCTCTGCCCCCCAATCCTTTCTTCTTGTGTCTCTTCTTGTTTATGTTGAAAGACTAAAACTCCAGTCAGGTTGGGCTATTCCCTGTTTGCTGTCCACATCCTGCATTTTCTTTCTTCTGTGCATAACACAACGATTCAGGGCAGGCACTTAAGACTCACACAAATTTGGCTCAAATTCTAGCTTCAGCTCCCGTGTGACCTCGGGCAAGTCCTGTACTCTTTCAGAGTCAGTTTCTTCTGTGAACAAGAGATATAGCATCTTCCTTGCAGTATTAGGGGGAAGATTAATGGGAAAATGTTCGAAAAGTGCTTAGTACAACATGACTTATTGTAGGTCCTCAAAACGTGGAAGCTGGGCTATGGTTTTATGCACTCCTTCTAGCTGGAAGCTTTATCCGTGCCCCTAAGTCAGTCCTTTCAGGACAGTTTACAGGTCCTGTCACATTCCCTGTGTGTCTCTATTTCCAGCCCATTGTTCCTTCCTCATTTGTAGTGACTGCATACCATTTCTTATTTTCTGAAACCCCTAAGCAATTATTGGTAGATCACAAATTATGACCCGACATTCACTTTACTGCTTTAAATATACATCTTTCATCTTTTAAAAAATATATTTTATTGATTTTTTACAGAGAGGAAGGGAGAGGGATAGAGAGTTAGAAACATCGATGAGAGAGAAACATCGATCAGCTGCCTCCTGCACACCCCCTACTGGGGATGTGCCCACAACCAAGGTACATGCCTTTTGACTGGAATCGAATCTGCGACCCTTCAGTCCACAAGCCGACGCGCTAACCACTGAGCAAAACCAGTTAGGGCCATCTTTCATCTTTTAGCATGTATGAGACTTGAAGCTTCTTGAGGGTAGAATCCATGTCTGTTTTTTAAAGTTTTGTATACCTCAGAACATCCGATACTACCCCTGTAAAACCACTGAGTAGGAACCTCCCATTGAGGTAACCGCAATAAAGATTTTTTTGAACGAGGAATGCATGGAAAATTACCACATTTGCCCTACTTCACACCACAGCCACATCTCCATTCTGTAGGTCCCGGGTTTCTGCTGACTATTTCATTTATGAAAAGAGAGACAAGGAGAAAGAGGCAAACCTTTGGTTCATGGACTGAGCTAGGTACATTACAAAGGTTGTCTGATTGATTTTCATTTTAGCCCTTTGAGGCAGGGATTTGCTAAACCACGCATCCAGGTGATGGACAGCACTGGGCGTGTTGACTTCTGGAAGCCATGCTGTTTTCATTACATGAAATTTGTTTTTGAGTCAGGCTTTGTAACAATGTTCACAACTTTTTCTCAAAACCAACTCATTTTCTGCTCTGCCTCTATTAAATGTGCAGCTCTTAGACTGCGGTTTCTTCTTTCAGATGCTGGCGGAGCTTTGAAGCTTGAGACGAGACACTCAGAGCAAATGCTCATGGCAGATCAATACCCAATGAGAATGCAGCAGTCCGGCAATGACTTTGAGAATCAACTGGAAAGTCAGTCTTTATTTATACAAACTTCACTCTGGAACCCCATGAAGAAGCCCAACAGGGAGAGCTTGGTCGAAGGAAGATAATTTCTTCTGGCCTCCATGGCCTCCATGCGGAAAGTAAAGAACTCAGCTACATTTGAGGAGACCTGAGACAATGTCACTGTATGCCTATGGGGAGATGAGAAAGGGCTTCTCCACAGGTATCACCTCCTGGATCAATACATCTCTTGACAGCTAATGGCTGCAACTGGAATTTGCTGAACAAATGGGGCGAGGAAAGGCTGTGGGAGGTTGTGAGAGGTGGGGCTTTGGGAAAGGGCAATGCTAGCTATTATCCTTGGCCAGGAAGTGTTGTTCATTCATTTTAATACCTGGCTTGTCTCGGCCAAAAGTAGCTCTACCCAGAATGCTAACTGGAGAGGAATGTATTATTTTCTTTGGATCAAATTCAACCTGAACCTCATAGACAAGGCCCTCTGACTCTTAGGTCAGGATTTACAAACTGCCTTTGCCACTTCCATTTGGCCTCTCACCGCTGCTTCATGTTGTGAATGGGCTCATGTCAATGCACGTTTGACTTCAGTTCTTGTACAACCTGGCAAACTTTCCTAGTATTTGACATTTCTGAGCCATACCGGGGTAAATTCCCAGGCAGGATTAGCTTCTTATCAACTTATGGGTACTTTTATGTAGCATTTTTTTAAAAAATTCAAACCTCTTGGGCTAGTTGCTTATATAATTATCTCCCTCACCTAGTTCCTTGACTAATCCTTATTATATCCTATAAGGTCACAGATACACACCTGTATATAAATGTGTGTGTATATATATATATATATTTGTGATGTACATATATCAATAAATATTTGTTGAATTATATTAAGTTTAGGGAAAAATCTGCTTGTCTAGTCTAATTATAATAACTAATTCTTATACAGCACTTTCTATGCCAGAAAGTCTTCTAAGAAATTTTCACATGTTAATTCTTTTAATCCTCACACCACTCCTCTAAGGTTAATACTGTTATTTTCTTTTCTTTTCAAAATTTATCTTTATCATTCAAAGTATTACATATGTTCCCCTCCCCTTGACACAGTCTCCCCACCCCAACCCCTTCTGCCAGGCCTACCACACTATTGTCTGTGTCCATGGGTTATGCATATCCTATATAATAAAGGCATAATATGCTTATTGTCCAACTGTTCTTTCAACCGTTCGATCAGTCACTATGATGCGCACTGATCACCAGGGGGCAGACACTCCAACCAGTAGGTTAGCTTGCTGCAGGGATCTGGCTGATCGGGACTGGGCAGGACAGGCCAAATGCACCCTGGACAAATTCTTGCACTGGGCTGGTTTCAGCCCGATCCCCACAGGCCAGGCTGAGGGACTCCACTGGTGCATGAATCTGTGCACTGGGCCTCTAGTATGCATATAAATTCTTTGATTAATCTCTTCCTGTCCCTCTGAGATTCATCAGTTTGGACCATGCTTCCATATCTCTTATTTTTTTTGTTGCAATGATAAATGGGGTTTGTTTTTTTTTAGTTTCTCTTTCTGAGAATTCATTATTGGGTGTTGATTTTGTACCCTGCTAGATTGCCAAATTCATTTATTAAATCTAGTTGCTTTTTGGTGGAATCTTTAGGGTTTTCTATGTACAATATGTCATCTGGGAATAATGAAAGTTTTATTTCCTTCTTTCCAATTTGGATGCATTTGATTTCTTCTTGTCTAATCACTGTGGCTAGGACTTCCAGTACTATCCTATATAATAAAAGGCTAATATGCAAATTGTCCCCTCAACCGGGAGTTCGACTGGGAGTTTGATCAGGGGGCGGGGCCATCCCGACAACTGGCCGAGGCCCCTCCCCCCAGCTGGCCGGGCTCGATTGGATTGGGGCCGGCCGGCCAGACCCCACCCATGCATGAATTCATGCACTGGGTCTCTAGTGTTAAATAAAAATGGTGAGAGTGGAAATCCGTATCTTGTTCCTATTCTTAGGGGAAATGGTTTTATTTTATGCCCATTGAGTATGATGTTGGCTGTAGGTTTGTATAGCTTTTATTATGTTGAGATATGATTCTTCTATTTCCACTTTGCTGAGAGTTTCTATAAAAAATGAGTGTTGGATTTTGTTGAATGCTTTTTCTGAGTCTATTGATGTGATCATGTGATTTTTGTCTTTCAATTTTTTAAATGTGATGTATCATATTCATTGATTTGCAAATATTGTACCAGTCTTGCATTCCTGGAATAAATCCCACTTGATCATGGTGTATGATCTTTTTAATATATTGCTAGATCTGATTTGCTAATATTTTGTTGAGGATTTTAGCATCTATGTTTATCACGGATGTTGGTCTATAATTCTCTTTCTTTGTAGTGTCTTTATTTGGTTTTAGAATTAAGATAATGCTGACCTCAGAAAAAGAGTTTGGAAGTGTTCCTTCCTTTTGGATTTTTTGGAATAGTTTGAGGAGGATAGGTGCTAGTTCTTTGAATGTTTGGTAAAACTCCCTTGTGAAGCTGTCCAGCCCAGGGTTTTTGTTTGCTGGGAGTTTTTTTTATTTTTTATTACTGCTTCAATTTCATCCATTGTTATTGGCTAATCCTAGTATTTTCATCTCCATTCTCTAAATGAAGATCCAGAGGCACAAGGAAGTGAAGTAAATTGTCCAAGGTCACACTAATCCAACTCAGAGAGTCTGTCTCTAGAATCCACGTTCTTTATTCTATGATGCTTTTCACTTACACTAATGGAAGGATGACAAGTTAATTACACATGGGCAAAATGTTTCTTTAGGATTTTGTGATACTACTGCCTATAGGAACTCACATCTACACAAACATACACATTTTATTCATTCATTCATTCATTCATTCATTCATTCACTTTTCATTCAGTGAATATTTGTTGAGTGTTTACAAATGTGTTTGTATATGCTAAGTCCTTGGGATGGGTGAGGGGTGTGTGTGTGTGTGTGTGTGTGTGTGTGTGTGTGTGCGTGCGCGCGCTCATGCACCTGTGCGCATGCTCATGTGTTAGGGGAAACAGATTTCTATTCTTTTTCTGAGTCATAAATGTATTGTTTATTTAGAGAAATTCCAAATCTTATTTTGGGCTATTCCTGATTCTGTCATCCTGTGGTATTTTAGGAAAAGGAGAAGTTGAGGCAAGAGGGGAGGAGGAAACCATAATGACGGGTCTCAGAAAATGCACTTACACTGTTGCATCAAGGGTAACAATCAGTTTCCATGCCAACTTCCCTTCTAGTTTAATCAGTTCCTACCCAAGCCCTGGACTTGTCTGCCATATGTACTTCAACACCCATCTCCAGCCATTTGCTGATTGCACCAGAGAAAGACACATAACCCAAGGTAAATCATTGTACCACAAATGAAGAGACACAGCGGTGCTAGGATATTAAATACTTACCTGGGAGTCATGTGGAGCTGAGCCTTGGGTGTGGAGCTGGGTCGTGACCAGAGAAGATAGCTGGTGCCTGCGAGAAGCAGAGTTCAGAGAGACCACCTGTGGACTGAGAGACAGAAAGAGTAGCTGAAATTCTCAGCTTCTCAGCTCCAGCCCTGGGAGAGCTATCTGAGTTTAAGTGTTCGGCTTTCTGTGAGTTTCCATCATGTTAGATCTTCCCAAGGAACCCCCGGGTGCTTTTGAAATAGCTTCAGCATATTTCTCTTCTCTAACACATAATGACCCTTGTCTTAAACAAGCAGTGAGTGACTCCTCTCTCCTTTAACGAGGAAACTTTTGGAAAATAGGCTCCCAAGCCCAAGAGTGATGACAGGGGTTCCGTACTGCCATTTAAATTAATGAGGAAATGATGTGCTTAGCTGAGGCCTCAACTTCTCTACTGTAAAGACACAGAGAAGCCCGCAATCTTTGCTTCCTCTTTACTCCTGAGCTCTGCATAGTAGTATTCGATGAATGTGCCTGAAGAATGGAAATAGTGTTGTGAAGGGCCAAGCCCTGAGGCTGAGCTCGAAGGACTGTGGTTTCAGCTAAGGGACAGGCCGGGCCAGCTTTGCTCTCTGGCTGTTGGAATGCTGCTGTGCTTTAGATGCATCTCAGTTCTGCTCAGAACAAGGTGTGCAGTGGTCCCCAGAATCAATGAAACAACCAGGTAAGTCAGTATAAACAACTAAAATAGATTTTAATAGGAGGTTAAATAGAAGACCTAAAAATATTAGATGATGGATTATGGGAATTTTTCTACCCCTTTAAGTACCTGCAGATGCAGAGGAAAGTAGAAAAGTTGTGGGGTTGCCTATTTGCCAGGTTGCCCTCAATTTTCTCATGCCTGAAGTGGGGAGATGGATAATAGATTAGATAACCTATAAGGGCCCTTCCAGCTCTATGGGTGACTTTGAGTGGAGTCAGAGTCATCCTAGCAAAGTCGGCAATTTAACTATTCAAAAAGATGTGATGCAACTGATCTTCCGGCATATATTTACATAGTATCTGCTCAAGGGGGCCAGTAAGTGTTAGTGCATACGTTTCTGCTAGGGCTTGAGTGATGGAAACTTCAGTTTGTGTTCTTAAAAAAACACCCTTTGCTCTGTGATTCCTTGGATGAATTGTCCAGCAAAATGGAATTTCCACTGTACGTGCAGCCAAAGGTGGGGACCTGCTACAAGAGATTAAGATGGAAGCCTGCAGGGTCTGGGGGTGTAAAGCAGAGTTTAAATTAATGAGGAAATAAATCTAATGTGCTTAGACTAGTGCTTGTCATGTTGAAGGTGCTTGGTATAGACAAGACTTTTTCCTTTTGCTCCCCCTGCTCTTTCATCTTTAGGTTCACAAGATTCTGCTCCATATAACCACATGTGGGTGGTTTAACCTGCCTTCCTAGGAAACTAGTCAAACTCATTCGTAGTGGAATTAAACCCATTCATAGTGCCAAGAAAAGACAGAGGAAGAGGACAAATAGAATTTTTGGGTGAAATAACTCAACTATTCTCAGAAGCAAGATTCGTTATGGATAAATGCTTGCTGATTGGCCACAAAAATGCATTTGACATACAGATACTTTCAGGACAAGAAGAAACACTGGCTAGATGAAACGGAAGTGAAAGCCAGTCCAAGCCAGGATGAAGTGATGAAATTATTCAGTTAATTAAGGGTTTTTTGTGTTTTTTTTTTTTTTACAGTAGAGCCAACCTCATGTGTGTTTAGAAGTCCAGTAAATATTACAACAATGATATGGTCTAGGGCAAGATAATTAAAAAAAAAGACTTTATAAGAACTATGTGTTAGCATATCATTAAAAAATACATAAAGATAACTTTTGCTTTTCAGAGAATAATTTGTTTTTTTGGGGGGAAGGGGTTGGACAGGATAGAGAGATGCTTAGCTTTGGAGCCAACAGGAAAAAATTGGGATACTGAGGAATGAAGAGAGAAAGTCTACATGGCCTAACCCAGAGGTTTTCAACCAGTGGATCGCGACCCCTTTGGCGGTCGAACGACACTTTCATAGGGGTCTCCTAAGACCACCCTGCATATCAGATATTTACATTACGATTCATAACAGTAGCAACATTACAGTTATGAAGTAGCAACGAAAATAATTTTATGGTTGGGTCACAACATGAGGAACTGTATTTAAAGGGCCAGAAGGTTGAGAACCACTGGCCTAACCTGTGTTCCTTCCCGGCAGCAATTGGCTTGATATCCTGCAGCCATTGTTTTTGGTGGGGAGAAGGGGGGGCAACAAAATTAAATAGGTAACCAGCCTCTGAGGGCATTGAGAACTCAAACTTGTGAAGACCTCATGGTCCTGGACTTGATTTTGATGTTTACAAATAGCTGGCATCCTGTGCTAGAGGTGAAGCACGGATGAGAACTCACAAAAACACACATCAAACCAAAGGCACATATCTTTTCTATGCATAGAGTTGTACCTTCTTCAAAGTTCCACCCTGAATTCTATTTAATGCTTAAGACAACCTTGCAAGGGAGGAATTAGTTTCATCATTTTTAGAGGAAGAAACTGAGGCTCAGAATTTCAATGATTTTCCCAAGTGATCTCCACAGTAGAAACTTAATGTTCCCATAGCCAAATTCAGTCCTCACCCAACACTTGTCTCTATTGATTAGATCTTCTCCAAGGGTTCAAAGTCATACATTTACTGTGAAAATCATTATATTAAGAAAAGTTAGTTTGTCCAGCACTCAGCTGCTTTTTTCATTTTCTGTTACCAGGTGAATAAACAGTTTTGCAATGTTCTAGTTCAGTAGTTTTCTAACTTTATAGACAAAAGGATCACTGGATATCTTTTACAAATGCAAATTACTGGGTCCCACCTCCAGAAAATTTTGAGACAATGGGTCTGGGGAGGGCCAAGGAAATCTGCATTTTTAAAAATAAAACATGAAAATTTCTCTAGAGTGTGACTACCTTTGAGGAGCGACTGTAACTATAGCATTCACTTTTATGTCACCAGTGCCTAGCACAGATGACATAATACCTAGCAGACACCCAGTGTATATGCACTCGATGCTGGAATAAATATGGAATCCTGAGATAGTGTCATTCCAAGTGTGTCATAGAACTCTCATTTCCAGAAGGATTCTGCACAGTGACTTGTCAAACCTCCACATTAATTGCCAGACATACCCATGTGCCAGGCACCCAGGATTGTTAACTAAACAGCCTCATTTCTTTCTTTCCTCTAAAAGTAATTACTGGTTGCTAAATATTCAAACATGCATTCAAAAAGCAGCTCATTACAATATGTTAAGAAAGAAATTACTATTTCTAATTGCTTCTAGTAGTTAATTACTTCTAATTATTAGTCTGAATAATAAATTACTGCTTCTGATTATGTTGTGAGCACAGTTGGAGCATTCAAAAATGCAATTTCCACAGTTGTTTACATCAGAAAGTGTTTACTGAATTAGAGCACTATAATTACCCCCACATAGCTGGTAGCAAAAAAATAATAACATTTGATAAATTCAATCAAAATATGTCATTTGTTTGTCAGCTTATTGCAGAGATCAAGCATTAAAATGAATGCTTGACTTTTTCAGTTTCTTCAGGGGGCAAAGATATGTTAAAATTGGGATTTTTGTTTCATTTGGTTGAGTAGGAATTAAATTAGCATTTCTTTTATTATTTAAAACAACAAGGAAAATAATCAGGCCTCTAATAGTGTTAAAAATTGGTTACACAACCAGCATACTAGTCATGGGGAAAAAAAGAAATGATGCCCACTTAAAGGGAAAAACCCCAGAACAATTTTATTGCATTAGAACGTATCTAAAGTACACAAATAGTAAGTGTACAACTTTAAGACTTCCAAGCCTCTGGCTTGAATCTGTCACGTCACTCACCAATTTATCCAGTCAATGACAGAAGTAGATAACTTACGGCAAACTACAGGCTGACATTTTAAAATCTCCTACTGTTTGCCACAACCACATATCATCACTACCTTTTCCCCATGGTGATCTGCCACTGTCCCCTGGGTGCTGGCCAGACTCCTCAGAGGTTTCCAAGAGCTGTATCTCTGGGGTTACCTTTGTGTATTCTCCTCCCCTTGAGTGTGGATAGGACTTGTGACTTGCTTCTAACCAACCACATGGGGCTGGGATGGGATAGTCATGACGACATGGATGTGATTAATTACATAAGACTGGACGGTCCACCTCGCTGGAGCCTCTGGTCCTTTGCTGGCGTTGAAGAAGCAAGCACCATGATGGGAAACCCAGGTGGAGAGAAGCTATGAGTAGCCTCTAGGAGCTGAGGGTGGTCCCCAGACAACAATCAGCAAGTAACTGATGTTCTCAGTCCTACAACTGCAAGGAACTAAATTAGGCCAACAGCCTACATGCCCTTGGAAATAGATCCTTCCCAGTCAAGCTTCAGATGAGATGGCTGATTTCACGCTATCACAGCACAGTTGAGTGCTTGCAACATAACGGCCCACAAAACCTAAAATATTTACTATCTAGCCCTTTACAGAAAAAGTTTGCCAACCTCTAACCTAAACAGAACTAGTACATCTGAATTTAAGCTGTTTACCCTAAAATGTTTCCATGAGATGCAGACATATACATACAGAAGCAAAATGGTCATTTGATTTCATAGTCCAACTAACCAAACCCAAGGGCAACAGAAGAGATAAGTCACAGGGATAAAAATTCACTGAGTTCAAAGTACGTTTGAGTGGAGAAAAGTTGCAGCATTACTTTTTGGGAGTGAGATTTATTTGTGCTGGTGCTTCTTTTGAAAACCCGAGCCCTGCCTTAACGTCTGAGCCTGTGTTCCTATGAAAATCCCTGTTTTTTACAGAGTTGTTGACATTATCAAGTGTACCTCTTGGGAATATCCGTGTTAGAGAAATGATGTGTTTGTGCTAGGTTGCTAGGTACCAGAAATGCTATGAAATCTTAAAAAGTAAAGAGCTGAAATAATATATTGGTCTCAGTATGCATGTGCACATGTCTGTGTGTGTGTGTCTGTGAGGCAGGGTACAGAAAAAAACTGGGGAACAGTTGTGTTAAGGCAAAACCCAGCTGGCTCAACTATTTTGGGATTTGGAGACATCTAATATATCCAAACTTTGGAAAACGCTATATGACAATTAGTTGGAACATGAACAAAAAGGAAAAGTCACAGTGGGGTGTCATGTTCATAATATAGAATAACTGTCATCATCATAGATGACTTCAGCATTGGTGATCCCTTCCACAAATCTGTCCTGTGGGTCATCCTGGGTCCTCTGTAGTTAGGCATGAGCACAGACACACCCTGGCACATGTCATTCCTTGGACCTGCTGGATATGTGCATCATGAATAGCAATCAGTCTATCTGATGTGCAAATGTGAGAGTTCCTTCCTTGGGGCCAGTGAGCTCCCTGACTTGGGACGTGTTCAAGCAGAGAATGGGCACTTCCTTGTCCAAGATGCTACAGAGGTCACTTGACCATTGCCTGGCATGTAGTGGGTGCTAGAAAATACTAACTCAATGATAAAATAAGGAAAGTTAGATTAGATAGCTTTTAAAGTCTGTTCAAGCCGATCTCTAATCCTCTTACAGCATTTAAAGACCATGGCACTGTTCAGCAACTTCAGGTCCTTTTCTGGGCACACAGGAGGCATTTCTCAGCCACCCTTGCACCCCGAGAGACCTTTCTGGTTCTATCTTTTCCCCCATGGCTACCAGAAGTCCAGTATTAAAGATCTTGGTGTCACATATGGAAGGAGCCTGGATCCCTGAGTTACTTCTTGGAGGAGAGCAGTCAGTAGGGTTGCCCACTTGCTTTCGACTTTGATGTGAATAGAACATAAAACTTTTATTTTATTAATGACACTAGATGAGGGGTTGTTGGTTGCAGTAATTACTGTGTGTGTGTTTTTCATGTTGATGCATTTCATGAGTAAATTAGATAAAAATAACTACACTCAGGAAAAGGAACACCATAAGTTGAAAAATTACTTCCTATAGAGCAATAAAATGAATGAACTACAGCCACGTGCACAGACACAGAAGCATAATGTTAGGGGAAAACATATTTATATAATGTAAATCACATGAACACATACCATATGATACCATTTACATAAAGCTCAAATACAAGCAAAACTAAGCAATGTATTGTTTGGTAATGCAAGCATGTGGTGAAGCTGGAAAACAAAGCAAAATGCAGGACAGTGTTAAGCTAGGGTAGGGTAGATGGAGGAATGCTAGTAGGGAGGGCAATATAGAAATAAAAAATTCTTGGCAACGTTCTATTGCTTCAACCTGGCTGAAAGTACATTGGTGTTTGTTTAATTATTCTTTATAATCTAAATATTTATGTGCATTGTGTATATATGAAAAATATTATGATGGAGTCATGTCCCATGCACTTCTAACTTTCAATTCAATCATACATGCATCCTGAATATTCAATTATACATAATTATATAACACAATAGTCAATTGCGGTAAGCACAAATATACTTGGTCATGTGCTGCATATTAATACACCCTGCAAACTTATAGACACTTATTTTTACAGAAGACTGCATATACAAAACCTTGAATCTGGGTTATTTAATGCATTTTCAAAGATAATTTTGACCAAATGCATGTGTTTTCTTAATTGCTTACATTGGAACCCAAATCTTCGGTAAGATGCCACTCTGTTGTATAATATGGCTCACACTAGGGGAGTGTTTCCCCAAATGGGCTCCCCAGATACCTACAGATTCATGTTAGTTTTGAATTTGAAGTCTTAGGAGTAATTCATTGTTCATTTGCTTGCAGTAAGGACACCTAAGCCAACAGGTTATTGTATCTGTGTTAGCCTGGAATTAAACACCTCAAGCTAAGTTACAGTGCTTACATATTTCATGCTGATTAGAAGTACTGGTAGCAATTTATCTGTCTTTGATTAATTAAACATGGGGAAAACCAATTTGTTACTAGTCTCAGCTTGGAAGACGAAATTTATCAAAGCGCAAGGCCCATGGGAAGAAATTAATAAAATGAATTCCTGCTGGTGAAAAGGTTTAGAATCAGTGTCTTATATTAATTCAAGTTTATTTTGTGTTCATTCATTTATTAACTCATTCACTTATTTCGTCAATATTTTCTGAGTGTCAATCAACTCTGTGTCAGACAGTACTAAGCATAGGGGATAGAATGGTGAACTAATCCAATATTCTTGCCTTCATGGACTGAATGCGTGTGCCTCTCCTGCAAATTCATAAGTGGAAGCCCTAACCCCCAGTGTGGCTGGGGACTCAAAGGAAGTAATTAAGGTTAAATGATCTGATAGGATTAGTGTCTTTATAGGAAAAAGCACCACTGCTCGCTCTCTCTTCCCACGAAGACACAGCAAAAGGTGTCTGTCTGTAAGTCAGGAAGACAGCTCTCCCCAGAAACAAAACTGGCTGGCACCTTCATCTCAGACTTCTAGCCTCCAGAACATGAGAAAAGAAACTTCTGTTGTTGAAGGCACCCCGTCCATGGTATTTTGTTATGGCTGCCTGTGACACTAATGTAACTGCTCTTATAGAAATAATGGCATCATGGTGGGTGTCAGCATAAGCAGTTTTGCCGACAGAGGGAAGGATGCTAACATGCATGTAACACATGGTCCAAAACACTGTTCATGGGTGTGACAGATCTGGGTCTAATTCCCTTCTTGGTCATTTAATGACTTGAGAACTCTGGGCAAGAGACTTAATTTCTTGAGCCTCAGTTTTCCCTTCTGTAAACTGGGGTAGCGTACCTCTCATGTGGGGTCACTGTGAGCAGTAGGTGAGCTTGTAAAATACTTGACACAGCCCCTTCAGGTAGAAAAAGCCTCTACGTATTATTGACCTCGTGTATCAGTTCACTCGTCTCATTCAATCCTCACAACAAACCCATTCGGTGGGGGTTTGCTATTTCTTCAGATTGCAACTTGGACCCAGGTGTGCCCACCACCTGAGCCTGAGTTGTCTCCACTGCCTCATGGTTCCTTTGTGCATCTAAATTGAGAAAGCTCAAGGGGGGCGCGGGCACATCTCTTTTATGCTGAAAGATATAGTCCTTTCCTTCCAGATCAGTGGTTTCCAACCATGCGTGGGTGGGGTGATGAAGTTCCCCTGGGGAAATGTAGCATACCCCCTGCGAGACGGGGATCACCAGCTGTGAAAAAGCACGTCATTGCTTTGATTTGTTTTATGAAAAACTCCACAATAGCCACGTAATATATTTGCATTGGCTTTATCCACTTCAAATTTAATTTGCAGTGTTGGATTAGAAAGGAAAAGAGAGGTTTCTGAAGGAGAATATGGCTTAAAAAATAAATTGAGGCTCTGTTCTCCTGGGTCTTTCTCAAGGGCAGTTCCCTGCCTTGGGCCTCTTTCTAGCTAGTGGGTCAGGCCAGAGGCTCATAGGAGGTTTCTAAGACACTGAAGTGGGGCTTTATGGCTTTAGAACAGCTGGCTATTCCGCATGCTAATAACAATGTCTGCTGGGCTTGCGTCCTTCGGCAGGAGCAGCTGCCTATGATATTCCAGTCAGTCTGCTCCCACGTGAACAACAGCAAGGTACATTCCTGCTAATTACCATAACCAAGTTAGTAGAATTCTGAGTGAAAATCTTCAGGGCAAAATCACTGGTCCCCACTGTTCACAATGAGCTAGTGAGTTATATTACATGAGTTATATTGCAGGGCACAGGGCCTGGGCTTTGGGTAGGAAGGAAATGGCAGGAGAAAGACCACTTGAACCATGGAGACCAGGAGTGGAGGGCCCCCCCAATCTGTTATGCTGAAGGTCTCAGAGGTTAATGAGGGCAGTGCAGGCACTGCTTGCAAGGGTTCAGTGATGCCTTTGAAAACTACAGACCCAGGACAGGAAATTTAATCTCATAGGACTTGAAAGTGTCCATGTGTCCATTTTCTGGATGAGGAAACTGAGACCCAGAGGGGACAAATGATGTGCTCAAAGTCCCAGCAGGAACTTGAAACCAGTCTCTAGATTTCTACCAAGCCCAGTGCTCTTCCTTCTTTGTCATCAATTCTTTAATTTCTGGGAAAATCTGTGTCAGAGCCCCCAGAAAACTACCTACGTCATAACTATCATTCCATCATTCTGTATCTGTTGTCAGTCAGGCAGGAAAATAGGACCATACCAGGTAGTCAATTGCAGGGTCTGGTCAAAGAGGTTGGTGGGGAATGGGAAGCAGGAAGGTGAGACAAGTTGGAGATTCCTAATTGTAGGAAATCACCATCAGTCCAAGGGCTCAGACTAAGGGAGGACAGAGTATAGCCAGGACCCAAGAGCCAGTGCTCCATTGGCAGAAGCTGGAATTCTGGAGGAGGGACCAGGTAGCAGGCACTGGTGTCAAGGGCAGGGGTTTGCCTGGAGAATGATGGACTACAGAGGCACTGGAGTTACCTCTCAAAGTGGGGAGGAACAGAAATATTCTGATCTCTCCCTTTTTCTAACTTCCAGATTTCTTGCCAATGTTTTCCACCAGACAGAACTACTCAGAATCCAGTGGGCAGAGGAGCCCAAAAAGTGGTTCCAAGGGAAAGAGTGGAGCTGAGAAAATAGGCAGATGATCTTCAATAACCTACTTGCCCTTGTCTGAGGGTCTTTTAAAGGGTTGACTTCTAGATGATTGGGTGATAGGAACATCTGTGGATAGTAGAGGGATAGTCCCAGAATCATTGGCTCATGGAGCCATGGGGTTGGGATGCTGATAACAGTAATTGGCACATTAGAATGAGCACAGCTTTGGTATCACGCAGACCTGGATTCAAGTTCATGCTCTTTCACTTACCAGGGGACAACTATGGGAAAATAAGTCAACCACTGTGTTTTCTGGTTTACTTATCTTTAAAACGCAGATATTAAACCTTCCTTGCCGAGCTTTTGTGATATATCAATGGTAAAATGTACACTGAGCATCCTTACCTTTTTGGCACATATTCAATAAATGGTAGCCCCCAAGCTTCAGCAGGACCCAAGTCCTATTCCCCTTAGAGAAGGTGAGTGTCCTTCATGTAAATTCCGGTTTATATTTATGACTATTTTATGGGATAAGTTCAGAGAAGAGCACTTCCTCCATCAGTTTATATGCCTATCAGCGATGTTTGAAAACTAGCTGTTTTCATACACTTAAATTATCACTTAAAAAGTACCTTTATGTTGACTGCTTTTTTGTGGGGTCATGTTCATGGCCACTGCCGTGGATGAGCTGAAATGAGCAGAGAGAGAAAAACAGATGGTTAGCTTGCCCACTGGTAATAACTGAGTGTAAGGACGGAATAGTGTCTGGAGTGGAATACAGGCCACTTATTTATCCATCCCTCATGTTTAGCACATGTCTCAATATCACCTTCTCAAGGGGATAATACTAAGAGCTATCATTTGTGTAATGTGTATTATGTGCCAGGCCCAGTGGTTTAAACTCATAAACTCTCACAATAATAGTTTCTATTATTACCTTAATTTGACAGCAAAAGAGGTGAGAGTTATTTCAGAGAGTTATTTCAGAGAGTTATTTCAGAGAGGTGAAATAACTTGCCCAAGTCCACACAGCTAGCAAATGGCTAAACCAGGATTCAGACTCTGGCAATTATGGCTGGAGAACTGATGCCTTTGTCCTATACTACATTCCTCTCCAGGTACTTCAGGAATACACCATACCCTATTTTTCACTCATTCTATACCAGATAGTGGTAGCCAAAAACTTTTTGTTGCACAAACAAAGACAACTGAAATAAATTTCTGGTTCCCAGGGTAGTCACGTGGAAAAACAGTGCTCACCTGGATATAACAGTTCCAACGACAGTTAATTAAAATTAGTTTTCTCAGTTCATGCTCAAAGCCATGGAAGAACAATGGCAGGAAATGAAGATCAATTATAGCATGCTATCCTATCATACAAATATGATGCATCTTTATACAAACTGTCAATATGATTTATATAACACTTACTCCTACTTTACAGTCCAGGAATCTAAGGTCTTACAACTAGTAAGTAAGGGGCAGGGGGCGGGCGGGACTTGACGATTGCTGTCTTTTATTTACAGGTGATATAGTCAAATTATACATATATCTAATATAGAATATGTAATGTGTAAAATCATATTTGTATACAAACACATATATATGTATCTATTCAATTTTAATTACATATACACACATACATCTATTGCTTCAGGAACTTATGAAATTGCTTTGCTAAAAACTATAAAATTCCATTTGCTGGAAGAAGAATTGTGACCCAAGGAGAGTTGAAGGACAGAACAGAGGAAATGAATCACTTGAATATATAAACTACCTAGAAATGGCTGGGCATCCTGCATGCTAGCACATTAAGTGGGCCTATAAAATCTGTCAACTTATTTTATAAATGAAATAAAGAATGTAAATACATGCAAATAAAGTCACGAACTGAGACTAAATGGGGAAATCTGAGAGCGGAGTATGAGATCATGTTTTTTTCCCTCACACCCAGGCACCAAAACAGCATGGCAACCCAGAGACAGGTTTGAAGGGGCTCATGGTTCCCAGAGCAAAGGATACAACCCCTCCGCCCCTCAGTATAGGGTGTGAGAGTGCGGAGAGGTAAGCAAGATTAGCGCCTTGACAAGCTCCTTCATCTCTGAGACCATGTGGTAGACGTCTTCCTTCTCTTAAAAATCAGAAGTGGGTGTTACTTCACTATAGACTAGAGAGAATGTCAGGTAGAATATAATTTCAAAGGAATAAAAATCAATCGATTTTTCTTTTTACTTAACAGTGATTAAATTGTGTCTCCACAGAGTGCAATAAATGGCTGTATGATTATTCTGTGAATTTGCACTTTATAGATCAGTCGTTTAAACACTTTATTTTTTAAAAAGTAGAATAACTGCCCTGTCACGTGGAAAATGACTTTCTGAGTAAAATCTTAAACAGAAAACGCTAATTCAGAAAACAGGTAAAAGAGGAGCAGTTCTGGTTACATCAGGGTTGGAGACCCTGGGACATTGTTTTCCTCCTTGCTCTCACTCCGGGTGGCTTCTGTGGCGGTCCCTCTGGGACGTACCCTAGGGCGCTATGAAACTCAATCCAGAGGGACATACCCTAGGGCGCTATGAAACTCAATCCGAAGTCCATCTCGGAAGATCAGTAAACTGGGATACTTAATCCTCAGCTACTTTTGTTTATCTCGTGGCATGCAGCATCTGGATAATTCTCCATCCCTTTTCACTTCGTGTGGAGAGAATTGATCAGCTGATTCTGGAGACCAGTAAGGTATTTACTTCGTGGTCTGTGGGTCACCCACATTTTTCCCACTTTCAATTGATTGGGTTGCGAAAGAGAAGAGTGAACAAATTCTGCACTCACTTACATGCCCCCAATTTTCCCCATGTGCTCTCTTCACCTGGAATGTCCTTTATTGTCTCTCAGTAAACTGGAGGACATTCTGCAGGGCTCAGCCTGATAGTCCTTCCTATGAAATAACTGACTATAATAGTCCTCCTTCTCCGTGGTTTTGCTTTCCATCATTAAGCAAGATCCAAAAATATTAAATGAAAATTCCAGAAATAAACCATCTATAAGTTTGAAATTGAACACTGCTCTGAGTAACATGATGAAATCTTGTGAGTCCCACTCCGTCCTGCCTGGAATGGGAATCATCCCTTTGCCACACTGAGACGCTCACTGCCGCTTAGTCGCTCAGTAGCTGTCGTTGTTATCAGATCAGCTGTCACTGTGTCACGGTGCTTGTGTTCAAGTCACCCCTATTTTACTTAATGATGGACCCAAAGTGCAAGAATAGTGAGGCTGGCGACTCAGGTATGCCCCAGAGAAGCCACAAAGTGCTTCCTTTAACATGAAAAGATGAAAGATCTTGACTTATAAAGAAAGAACAATAGGCTGAGGTGGCTAAGATCTGGAGTGAGAACACATTTTCCACGCATGATATTGTGAAGAAGGAAAAAGAAATTCCTGCCAGTTTTGATCCTCCTTCTGAAACATCATCAGAAGGTCAATGCAGGTGTCCCCCACTTTCTGAAACTTATGCCACTGGCTTTTACAAAAGACCTACATTTGTACTGGTTTTCGCTAATCAAAAGAAATCCGAAGAGGATTTTTGCTTTTATGACAAAAGCCATTACCATACTAAGGTAGGTCTCAGGTCAGGTCAGCCTGGCTCACTCCGGTTGTTCTGGGATAATTCTGAGTAGGGCCCCCTTTCACCCTCAAAAGTAGTCCCAGTTTGGACAATACAGTCTATGGTCACTCTATGTAGAATATATTCTTCTGGGAAGTAGCTATGCAAATCTTTTGACTATCATGTTGTCTGATTTTTTTCTCCTATACAGGGCAGGGCAAAAGTAGGTTACAGTTGTGAACACAGGGTTTATTCTTGTATTATTATGTATGAATTATTGTATTATTTTCCATACAAACAACTATAAACTACTTTTGTCCCAGCCTGTGTGTGTGTGTGTGTGTGTGTGTGTGTGTATTCCATATGTAAGTCCTTTTGGATGACATGTATTGTGAATACATTGTACTCTGTGGCTTGACAGGGAATTTCTTCATTTTTTAATTTTATTTTTTATATCTCACACTTAACTAACTCTCTCAGTTATTTTCGAGGGCAAATAATGAAAATAATCTGAATGGCTTAATCTTTTCACACAGGACATAGCCCTGCCTCAGATGCTGAAACCCCTCTCAGTCCCTGGGCCGCAGGGATGGGGGAGAGTCAGAGTCTGATGTGATAAACGTGGCGGCCCATTGCTGTCCCCTGAGAAGGGGCCTTCACGGGGCAGCTTCCTTCCGAAGAAGCCCACAAGATGCTCGGACACCCCCCCCGCCCGATCTTTCCTCCCGAGATAACATTTAGGCCTCAGTTGTAGCTCAGCTCCAGGTCCAGATAAGCAACCAACCAGCGAGGGCTGACGCTAGGACCAGCTTCGTGGACCCCTTGCCTGCCGATCAATCAGTGGAGACCCAGACCCTGAAGGGACGCACCTGAAAAACTGCTGATCTTTCCCGGGAACCTCCCCTGAAATCTCTGCCCTTAAAATCCTTAGGATGGAGGACCCAGTGTGCTCTCCCCTCTCCCTCCAGGGAGCACCCGCATTCCTTCCCCTTTCCTTACCCCCTCTCCCACCCTCAGGCACATTACCATTAGCTTCCCCACCCCCAAGCTCCAAGGGCCCTGCCTTTACCTCCTTGTTTCCTAAGCCCATTTCTCCTAGGAATTACTGCTTCTACCTCTGTAATCTACCCAATAAATGTTCTCTCACAGTTTGCATCTTGCTCTGAATTCTTCCCTAGCCAGAACCCAAGTACTGAGGTTGCTGAACCCAGGTTTGGTCTGCCCCCTGCCCCCCCACCCCTTCCACCAGTCAGACACATGGAGCCCTTCCTGCCACCTACAACAGTGCATGCCTCATTCCTCTTTCCTTCTTACTCTTTCTCCTTGTTTTCCTCCCTTCCTTTCTCCCCTCCTTTATTCCCTTTGTCCTCTTTCCTTCCTTTCATGTGTGACATAAAGGAAACAGGAGGCCTGATATCTTTGCCTTGGACCTACAGTCTCGCTGTAGACACACAAGTTAGCACACAAACTTAATACACCACACAAAAGAGTCTGTCATTTAGTGCAAAAGATGGGGGCAGGGCTATCAAAGGCTTATCAACGTTCCAAGATAAGGAAGAGTGAAGACATTCTTCATGGAAACCACCAGGAAAGAATTCTCTCAAGCACAACTATAGAAGAGATCATGCTAATCAGGTCTCCAACGCCGCAGATTGATGGAAGGCACTTAGTGATGCTTGAAATAAGTGCTTTGAAATTTCAGTTGTTCATCCATTAGAAACAGACATCTGCGATTTCTGGAGTAAAAACAAGTAGCACGTTATTACTCTTCAAGTCTTTTCTTCTGTCTCGTCGTTATGCACTGGGAAAACCCAGCCAGTGAAGGACATGTCACCTTAATTGATTTTAATTAGTACTCCACAAAGAAGCCGGATAAAAGATCACTCTGAGAGCACGTACCCAGGTGAAATCTTGGAGCACTGTTGATCTGGGGGCGTTTCTAGGGTATCTACCACAAATAAAGATGGATTACAACAGCTTTGATGAAAACATAGTTATACCTTTCACTTTATTACCAGTATATATGCCTTCAGCACTCCTAAATCATTTGGGACATGGATGATCGGTATCTTATCTATGAACAAAGGAAGGACAAATGGCTGATTTTGTTTTTCATCGTAATATTGGAGGAAAGTTATCAATAAGAGTTCTTTTTATGCATGCCTCTTCATCTGGAAAACTTTTATTGATTTTGCAAGATTCAGGGAAAGCTGATTTTTTTTCCTTAAGGATTTTGCCCATTTATTTCAGAAAAATAAGTATTCTGATCTCTGCCTCAACCATTTTATAGATATCACTGAGTTCTTAGTCGATGCCAGGTATGATGTTGGGTGCTGTGTAAACAACAGTGAAAAATATAGTCATGATCCCTATCCAAAGGCATGGAGCTTATTCAGTTACAACAACTACTATATTGTTTAAACATTTTCTGTTTATAGAAATCTTTCCTACTCTGGTGTGGCAACATTTGAAGATGGGTACTGTGTTGAATCATGTCAATATACCCCTTATTCCATGTAGTGCTGTCACCCAGTAAACATTTAGTGAATCATATTGAATTGGTTCTGGGTAGTCTTACCTCCAGTCATTTTTGTGTTACCCAGTAGAACACCTCTTGCTTTTCCTTTCTATTCTATCCTTTAAGCCATTCTATTTTAGGTTTTGATGTAGGAAGGCAAATGAGCAAAATCCTTGCACTCACATGTCATCTTAGATGGATTGACAGTCATTGTCTAGAGTTGCGTGGGGGAATGATTCTAAGGTCTCAGTACAATGTAGTGGAGAGAGAATGGGATAAAGGAATATGGGTAGACTATAGGTTTGGAGCTGGCACAGAAGAGAATAAGCACAGTTAACCACATTCACTATTGATAATTGGCAATATTCAAGTAAAAAGTCTGGGACTTTACCTGTATTATTTATCATTCATCATTGACACTCAACTGTTGTAGAAATCAGGCATGTGAAGTCATAATCTCTCTCCTGTGTGTCAGTATATCCCATCCCAGTAACTTTAAAGTTCTCAGATTGCCTCACCTCCCTCAAGAGATAAAGTGAATCTAATGCCTAGCCCCACTCATATTCTATTCAGGCAGGTTAGTTAAGGCATTGGGATTGAAATTGCACTTACCCAGCCTACAAGAGTCAGAGTGTTAAGTCAGGGCTTCTGAATTCAGCTTGACTTTTGCCCTCTGCCTCCCGTGTAAATTTGAACAAATCATGTATTTATTGTTCTGCATCTTTGTTGTGTCATCTATAGATTGAGGTGTTTGGACAAAATGATACTGAAGGTTCTTTTCAAATGTAATATTCTCTGTTTAATGAAATTAGCCAGGATTGTTCTACTGAAGACCTGCCTTTTGGGTTGTTATCACTTTGTGGTGACTCTTCTGACATAATACTGGGCAGGATGAAGAAATCATAGATCTATTCATCAATAGGGAAGGGTGACATCCTTGAGGGCAGGACCCGTGTCTAATGCATCTTCCTATCTCTGTGCTCAACAGGTATGTGTTAAATCAACGAAGCAAAACTTCTAGTGGGAGGAGGATTCTGGAGGAATCCATGAGCACCAGTTTCTGGCAAGCATCATTTGTGTCCTTAACATCAGCCTGGGACCTGATGACAGCGACTGAATATGTTTTCCCAAAGGTCACATAAAATTTGCTGCCCAGGACATGGACTGGTTATGGGTTACGGTTATTGCTGTTTTAACAAAAGACAGGAAAAGAGTCCTTGCTTCTAAGGAAAACCTTAGTACATGTGCTTGATTGTCCTGGCATCTTTCATGTTCTTCCTGACCAGGTATTCACAGCACGAACATAATGAGGATGCTTAGAGGGAGGAGCAGGGGGAAAAGGTAGCAGATTAAACAGCAGCTCTTCCTCTTCTCTTACTTTCTCCGCAATTCCATTCCTGTCCCATCTTCGGCACAGCCCAGGCGAGAACGAGTTCAGAATTTTAAGAACCTGGACAGAGCTCTTCATTTTCAGCCCAACAGGTACAAGAAGTGAGACTGTACATATGATTAATTCTTAATCACCTCCTAGTGGGACGTTTGGCTCCATTTCTTTCTCCTTGCACACAGAATGGTGCGCGTAAGTGGAATTCTAATGATTCCCCTATGTCTATGGCTGAGGCAGGAGGATTTTAGTTTTAAATTACAGATTCCCAGCTCTATCCATCAGGAAGTCAGATCTAATTGGTATGCCGGAAGGGCATGGAATTGGTATTTTTACAAAGATTCCCCAGGTAATTCTGATAACTACTCAGGTTTGGGATCCACTGATGTATCAAACAAGGTCAATGTTCCTTAGTACGGCATTCAAGGCCCTTGGTGATACTCCTTCCAACTCCCTTTCCCCCTCTCCAGCTGATGTGTAGCCATTCCTTTCATGCCATTCCTACCCTCACACCCACCAGATCGCTTGTGGTCCCCCAAATGACATGTCCTGTGCATCTCCATGCTTTTGCCCATGCCTACAAAGCTTCTGTGCAGGCATCTGTCTGGTGAATTTAACATTCTTTATGGGCCCGTTTAACCTGAGCCTTCCATCCCTGCGTCTCCTGGTAACCATCCACCCGACCGCAGAATTAATTGATCTCTCTTTTTGTTCCCATAATATCCTGAATATTTTGTCACTATTATAGCTCCAGTGACATATTTTCTACTCTTAAAAATTGGCACAAACAACTGCATAGTGGGATAGAGTGTTTTAAATAGAACAGAGTATTTAAAATTATTTTTATGGTTAATTTTTAAACCAAGATAAAAATAAAACACATTAAGTCAAATGATATAGAAGTAAGCTTACAAAAACAAAAAAAAATGAAACCTCCAATTCCCCTGTCCCTAGTCTAGTCCCAATTTACTGAGGCAATAGTTTAAGACATCAATTTTTTGGACCAAATAATGCAAAATTTAGCAGAATTGGGGCAGGGGGTGGGATGGGACAGAAAGCTCCTTTTTCCAATTTCTGTTCCCCAGACACCCATTTCCCGTCCCCTTTCCAGAGATAAATTCTGTTGCTAGTTTCTTGTGTATGCCTCCTGGGATAGTCTCTGAGTTTTCAAATGCATATTCACACACACAAACACACATAGATGGATTCATACTGTCTTACTGTATATACATTATATATTGCTTTTATTACATAACAATATATCTTGAAGATTTATTCCATATTTGTACATAGAGTACCTTCTCATTTGTTTGTTGGCTGTATATTATTTCATTGCTATTAGCTACACCATAATTTATTTAACAAATTCTCTATGGGTGGAAATTTAGGTTGCTGCCTAACTTTTGCTACTACAAATAATTCTGCAGTATATGGATATCATATTTTCAAGTGCAAGAATACCTGCAGGATACATTTCAGAGTGGAATTGCTGAGTGTACATTTTTATATTAAATAAATATTTCCAAGCAGCTCTTCAGAAAGCATGTATGAACTTAACACTCCCACCATGCATGTGCTTGTCAGACAATTGTGTTATTAAGTTGTTGTTTTTTAAAACTTGGACTAGTCTCACATGTAGACTAGTCTCCTCTACATGTGAGGAGGGGCCATAGCATTTTTCCAGGAAAGCAGGGCTTGCCCTGGTTCTATGACACTAGGTTGTATGTACAGTGGATGCTTTTAGCTTACACCGAAGCCAGGCAAACAGAAAACTACCTACAGACTGGCTCCCAACCCAAGAGCCCCCTCCTAACTGCTTCCTGTCACCTGCTCCTTTGTAATGACAAAGGTATTCAGGATGCTCCCTTCATCAGTTCCTGCATCCCAATTCCCATTGTTAGAAAAAAAGCAGTTATTTTCATCGCAGGGTATGCCAACTACTTTTGTTATGTGCTCAACCGCCTCTGCCTGAAATTCAAGACCACAGGCATTCATTCCAGACATTTTCTGAATCCTGAACTTCAGTATAATAGGCAATGGGTTTGGGAAAACCGCTGTGATAACTATAAGTCTCGCCACGTCCCTTCTTGATTTTATTTTAGGAACATCCCAATTCTGTTTGAAAACAGCCTGTGTCGTGTGCTCTTACCTCCGGTTGTAGGCTTCTGTCTGTTTTCTATCCTTTTTATAGTAGGGGTGCTGGTTGTTCCCAGGAAATCTCACGCTTAGATTTTCATGGGGCAAGACATTCAACGGACCTCACTGACTTCTCTTTGAGATTCTACTTATGCCATGTTAGAGCTATTCATGCACCGGTAAAGAATGTGAGGGGTTATCTAGTGAGCTGCTTTTTTTTTGTTGTTTTTTTGCTCCACTAAGAAGCAGGAATTACAAAAGGGAAGAGAAACAAGTGCTGGAAGAGTATATTCTTTGCTCCAATACATTAAAATGACACGTGGGCCTCAAGATTTGTCTCCAGATTTATATTTGTACCTTCTCATCCTTGGCCTTGGGCTCTGCAGAAAGACTTATGATGCCCAAGAAGAGCAATTTCCTCTGATTCATTTAGGGTTATGGTGGAATTTATTGGGGAAGTTTATGTTTTACTTACCAGAGAGCAATTTGACTTCCTTGGTCTGGCACCACTCTCGAGGGAACATGAAATCTCTCAGAAGCCAAAATTGAAACCAGGAGCCTGTAAAATTCATGGAAAATTAAAAAAACAACAACACCCTCAACCCTTTTCATACAGTAATTACTTCCCCATGTTCCTTTCCAAACCTTGCTCACACTCTGACCTACTTTAAGAAAGCAGGTACAAGCTGACCTACCTTTTACCGTGATCTTTATTTGCTTTATATTCTACACAAACATTTTCTATGATGAACTGTTTCTTCATACTTTAATTTTTTAGTGGCTGCATACAAATCCACTGAGTTACAGACCATATTTTAAAAAATCATCTCTCTATGACCAGATTTAAGGCTTTATTTACGCTCAAAATTAATGTCACAACAAATAGCTCCGCACATTTACTTTTTTCTTTTTTTGGTTAAAATGTTTCCTTAAGACAGTGGTTCTCAACCTGTGGGTCGCGACCCCTTTGGCGGTCGAACGACCCTTTCACAGGGGTTGCCTAAGACCATCCTGCATATCAGATATTTACATTACGATTCATAACAGTAGCAACATTACAGCTATGAAGTAGCAATGAAAATAATTTTATGGTTGGGTCACAACATGAGGAATTGTACTTAAAGGACCAGAAGGTTGAGATAAATTGTTTAGAGTAGGATTTCTTAACCAAGGAACGTGGATGTTTTCTACAATCTTGATAGGCCTTGTCAAAGTACTAAAAGAAGAATTTTCCAACTATTTAGGCTTTCCAAGAATGGAATGGGCCTTTGTTTCCATATTCTTAGTAGTCAGCATTACTACGAGTGTCCAAGCATAGGCTCATTAATGAGCTTTATTGCTACCACCTTAGCCCAGGTTAATCTCTTGCCTGGATTACACCAATACAGGAGCTTCCTGGCTGGTACCTCATTGCTTTCACTCTTGCATTTCCTAAAACCCTTTCTTCATACGTCTGTCAAAGCACTGTAGAATAATCTCTGGAAGGTCAGAAAATAATGATTGGAGCCATATAGACAGAAAGTATCCTAATGGCCCTCCCGGGCTGTCCCCCTTGAGACCTTGGTAGCCATGGAAACCACAGTTTTTTGGTTTTGATGCTGGACATGAGGCAACATCTCCAGGATGTCCTCCACCGACCCCTTGGAACACTGCATGTCACTTGTGGTGAATTTGGTCTGATGCTTTCTTCCCTCCCTCTCCTACAAACCACATTGTCATCCAGATGCACCTGTCTTGTGGAGCCTAGGTTAGTTTGAGCGTTGCTTTTGGGAAGGCAGGAAATGTAAGCGTATGGCCTCTTCTTCTACATAGAGGAATCAAAATGTGGAAATTCCATCATAGCTGGTTTGGCTCAGTGGATAGAGCGTTGGCCTGCAGATTGAAGGATTGCAGGTTTGATTCCGGTCAAGGACATGTGCCTCAGTTGCAGGCTCAATCGATGTGTTTCTCCCACATCGATGTTTCTCTCTCTGTCTCTCCCCATTCCTTCCACTCTCTCTAAAAACCAATGGAAAAATGTCCTCAGGTGAGGATTAGCAAACAAACAAAAAAAAGGTAAGAATTCCTTCACTCACTGAGCCAAAGAGCATGTAAAATTTTAATTATTGGGTCAAGCTTTTCATCATGGAATACAGATTGTTGCAATGGTAGAAGGTTTGGTTAAAGTGGGAGGAAATGGAAGAAGATGTTAATGTGGGAAAAATACCATGTAAGCTGCACTGAGTTAGACTTTAGGAGCCACAATGTCTACTCTTATCTGCTTTCAAGTGGTCCATAAAGTTCCCTGAGACCACTCTGGCTTCTCTGTTTTAATATTTGAGACCCTGGCTACTAATGCAGAAGTGATTAAGATTCTCATAGCAACATGTTGGCCCTCTCAAATGATTAGGAATGGAGAAGATATTGTAGAAGTTATAGAGATGTGGTAGTGAACATGTTGAGAGATACTTCACAAGAGAAGTAAAAAGCAAAGGATCTGATGGGTGCAAAATCAGTTCATGTATGTTCTTGCAAGAATGGCATAAATTTCAGTGTTTGAAATTGTCCTACTGAAATGAAATTAGTCGAAATTAGAATATTTTGATGACATGTCTTAGTGTTGAATTGACTCACGTGGTTTTGAATGGATGGAGTTTGGAATGAAATAAAATCTCAAAGGGATGTGTTAATAGGTGCGGAACCACATGAAGCTGACGGAAATAGATTGTCAAAAATCACTTCAGAAACACATTGGCAGCTCTCCTGCCCCTTACTTTGATAGCCTCGTAAATGACACACATTGTCCAAAACTTAATGAAATGGGAAAATGCCCAAGTTCCATGTTAATGACTGTCAACTTGCTGATTCACAACACAGTGCTCCTCAGTGTCAGGACTCTTGTTTTCTAGAGAACAGGAGGAGAGTGACAAAGGTACATTTGCAAGCTAGAGATATGGGTCCCAGGAAGAGGCCAAATTAGTCCTTGTATATTGCTCATGATTCAGAAGAAGGAAAACTTAATCACAATAGCAGTCATAGGGGCATCGATCTAATCTTGTGTTGAGCCTGGCTTTAAATCCAGTGATTTCAGCCACCAATATTTATTGAGTCTTTTCTAGAGGCAGGTACTGTGCTAATGACTGGGCACATAATGGGGAACAAAACCTGGCAAGTCCTTTAGCCCCATCCCAGTGACAAAAGTAGTTAATCTTGTACTTACCCTGCTGCAGCCCCTTGAATCAACCATTTCTCTAAGCCTTGGAGAATGACATTTGGAAATCAAGAGCTTCTCATTGGTTATTAGGATGCCATTGCTTAGAATCTTCTCAGTGGGCAGAGTTATACCTACTTCTATACCAATTTGTATATATGTATTTAAAAACCATGAGTTTATACTGATACATCCAATTCCAGTGGAACTCCGCAGGATTCATGAGAGTTCTCCCTCTTTCCTTGTTTATAACTCCTTTCTCCAGCAGTAACCAACCTGGCTCTCTTTGTCTATGGTATATTAACTTATTTGCTCAATCCCAAAGCACACATAAGTAGTTTCAAAATTGCCAAATATGCCCCTGTGAAAAATGAACCTAGTAACTAGAGCACAATATTTGTGTATAGTTCCTTTTCTGTTTAGTATTAGAATACAAAGTCAATACTTATTTTTTCAATAATATTTAAGTCAATTCATATTCCTGTTAAAAATCTACTAACTAGAGTATAATATTTCTGTACAGTTCCTTTTTTGTTTTTTAGCCTTAAAATACATAGCTGGTGGTTGCTAGAGGAGAGGGGGATTGGAGAACTAGATGAAAGGGGTGAAGGGACTAAGAAGTACAAATTGGTAGTTACAATAGTCACAGGGATACAAAGTACAGCCTAGGGATTATAGTGAAAAATATGTACTAACTATGTATGGTGCCTGGTGGGTATTAGAGATATCAGGGGGAGCACTTGGTAAAGTATATGATTTCTCTAGCTACTACGCTATATATCTGAAACCAATACAAAATTATATTGAAAGTAAACTGTAATTGAAAAGGAAAAATAAGCACATACAGGGTGGGCCAAGACACACACACACACACACACACACACACACACACATAGACCACACAAGGTAGGGCAAGATATATATGTATATCTTGTATTTATGTGTGTGTGTGTGTATATATATACATATATATACACACATATATAGTGGACTTATACATAATTTAAAATATTTTGAAATAATATGCACACAAAAGCAGTCCATTAGGAAAGGCTACCTCTCTCTATCTGTCTTCCCTAGGTTGGAGAACAATAAAGTGGATGTTTGCCACTGACTTGCTTGCTAATCCTAAAACCAGCCAGGCTATTCCATGAAGAAGTAAATGTTGAAGGTGAGTATGAATATTCAGAAAGTTGGATGCAGAAAATTAGCAAATGTCATGGTGTAAAAATATTTGATAATCTGTGGTGAAAAAGCTGTTGATCACGAAGCAGCTGAGAATTACATGTATAAATTTGCTAAGATTACATCTGATGAAATCCTTAATCCTTAACAAATTTGCAAATGCCAATGAAACAGCTCTATACTGGCACTGTATCTAGAAAAACCTTAGTTATGGCTGGTAAGAGAACCCTAGTGCAGTGGTTCTCAACCTCCTGGCCCTTTAAATACAGTTCCTCATGTTGTGACCCAACCATAAAATTATTTTTGTTGCTACTTCATAACTGTAATGTTGCTACTGTTATGATTCATAATGTAAATATCAGATATGCAGGATGGTCTTAGGCGACCCTTGTGAAAGGGTCGTTCGACTGCCAAAGGGGTCGCGACCCACAGGTTGAGAACCATTGCCCTAGAGGGTTTTGACACTGAGTCCAGGGTGACTGTTTTTATTTTCATTTTATTTTTAAAATCATTTTTAATTTTTCAATTAGTTGACATGCAATATTATATTAGTTTCAGGTGTACACTCCAGTGATTAGATAACATATAACTTACTAAGTGATGAGGTGGCTGTTTTTAGATGTGTCAGTTCTACGGGAAAGATTAAATAGGTAGTGATTGGGAAGAGCCAACTTCCAGGAAGTTTAACTGATGAATGTAATGTACCTGTCATTACTGTGCAACAGGAAACTTATTCAATACATACTTTGCACCTATGTCTGGAGTTCATGCAGGCAACCAGGACTAGACAAAATTGTAGAGTTATACTGTTCATGTACAGTGCTCCATACATCCCTGTCCTGAACTTCCGGGGGAAAAAATGTTTTTGGCATTTAGGTTTCCCTTCAATATCGCATCTGTAATCCAGCCTTGTTGGTCAAGAAATTTTACGCTCCATGGAGGGCAAGCATAAATCCCAACCCCCTTTTGTTTTGTCCTTTGATTGCATGCTTGTTGAGGTTCACAGATGCCTAGGAATCCCCAATATACTAAAACAGTTGAGCCTTAGGGATGTTATTTCTGCAGTAGTTAATACTTAGAACAATGTTGATACAAAATGCAAATGCTATCAGTCTTGACAATGTAAACACAAACTACAGAGTTTATGAGTGGACTTTGGAGTGGGAAAGAAAAAGTGAAAGGAAGGCCAAGGTTCCTAATCCATTTATCTTAAAAGTTGCTTAAGAGCTAGTATCAATATTTGATGAATAAAAAAAATAAAGGATGAAATGCAGTGTTTAAATGGAAGGTCAGTCAACAATTAAAGGAAAACATAATGACATAAGTGTATTTGGGGGAAGGGGAACTGGGGTGGTGTGAATTGATACTTAACTGTCTGTAGGTGGTTAACTTAGAATTAAATGTGCAATATTAAAAGAATCAAAGACACTGAAGCACAATAATAAAATGCAGTAGTCCCCACCCATGCTCGCCTCTCTCCCAGGTTCCCTCTCAACCTTAAGGAACTATATGTATATTGGGATTTTTTAATGGTAATCTAGAATTATAATTAAAATGAGTTTAAAAAATTAAAAATTGAAAAATTAGAACAAAGGTTCAATATTAAGGGAAAAGAGAGTTCCTAAATCATTTTACATATGAAGCATATTATTTTATAATGTACTTTTACACCCCTTATGTCATTGGTCCTCATGGAGATTATGTGAGTTTGGCAGCTTTCACATTATCAGGTTATTTCAAAGGTAGGAAAACCAAATACAAAGAAGGTGGCTAATCTGACCAATGTCATATGGAGAGGGAAGTGTAGATGCCATGGTCAGAACCTAAATCACATGTCTTTTAGTCTTGTTCTTATTCTGTGTATCAATGGTTCCCAAACAGTGGCCCAGAAAGACATTTTTATTGGCCAAGAGTTTCTCTTTAGATACATTCCTGACAATCTTCCTTTGACCTAGAGATCCCTGAGTTGAGCTTTCAGGACAAGTAGATAAGGAAAGAACTCTAGTCCCCTTCTTGAAGCTCTTGTGGCCTACCTCTACTTTTAACTTCCAGGGTCTTGAAAATATATAAGATGATGAGATAAAGTTTGACCTTCACTTTTCCAAGTATCACTCTGTCATTTGGGAGTCAGATTTTAGAGATGACTTTTGTAAAATATGAATGTCCCTGTGACATTCAGATGTACATTCTAGGCTCTTATATCCTCTGGTATTTGTACTGTGATGATTGTTCTCAAAAGGACATGTCAGTTTCTGTAGATTTGTTGAGATGGTATTTCGGCTTTCTTTTATGTTTTTGGAATTGAACTCTGATTGACAATTTTTTCTTTGAAGTTAAGCATACATTCAGAATGCACTGTTTCCTGTCCACTTAAATCCCACACCAAATGCTTTTTACATTCCTTATTGTCTATTTCAATGAAATCACATTGGTTTTCTCCAACAAAGTCCTAGGTCAGAATTTTGATGGAGAAGTTTTGCCTGCACTTTTTCTCAAGAACTCTCTATCTTCATCGATAGTGGGCTGTTTACATATTAAAACAATATATTATCTCCAAACAGCTGATGCATAGACTTTATTTCTTTTTTGATAAGTGTTATAGGTATAGATATTTAATGAAATTTTCATGTATGTATAGCATTTTCAGAATGATAATGAATAGAAAGTAGCAAAGTAAGGAGGGAAAAAGGCTATGTGGTTAAATGGCTGTGGCTTACATATCACTCTGTGGGTTATTATCTTGGTAATGCCAAGCAAATTATTTACACAATCCAGATCTCAGGTCCTGGAAATGTAAAATAGGAATAATATTTTCTATTTTAGAGTTTTGTTGTGAGGCTTGAAAAAGAGAAAAGAACTACTTAGTATAGAGTCTTCCATACAAGTTGTACTCAATAAATGGTAGCTACTATTTTTGTAAGACTTTTTCACTTCAAGACCTCCAGTGGATGTCTGAAACCATGGTTAATAATGAACCCTATATATAACATGTTTTTTTCTCTATACATACATACATACATACATATAATAAAGTTTAATTTATAAATTAGGCACACTAAAATAATAATAAAACAGAATCTATAATAATAAAAGCATAATATGCTAATTAGACCAGCCAGCTGAATGACCTTCTGGATGTCATTCCAGACGTCCTTTTGGATGAAGCCGTGGTGGCGTGGGCCGAGGCAGAGGCAGTTAGGAGCAATCAGGCAGGCAGGCGAGCAGTTAGGGGCAATCAGACAGCCAGGCAGGGGGTTAGGGGTGATCAGGCAGGCAGGCGAGTGGTTACGGGCGATTGGGCAGGCAGGCAGAGTGGTTAGGGGCAATCAGGCAGGCAGGCAGACGAGCAGTTAGGAGCCAGGGGTCTCAGATTGAGAGAGGGTGCAGGCCGGGCTGAGGGACGATCCCCCCTCCTCCATGCATGAAATTCATGCACTGGGCCTCTAGTAATTATATAATATACTGTAATAAAAGTTATGTAAATGTGGAGTGTCTCTCTCAAGATATGTTACTATACTGTACTCAGTTTTTCACTGAAAGGAAGCACTTTATGGCTTCTCTTTGCCATATCCAAATTGCCAGTATCAGGACTCTTGTGCTTGGGACCATTACTAAGTAAAATAAGGGTGACTTGAACACAAGCACTGTGATACTGTGACAGTTAATTTGATGACTGAGATAACTACTGGGTGACTAAAGGGTAGGAAATGTATATAGCATGGATGAATCACGTTCCAGGCAGGACGGAGTGGGATGTTGCAAGATTTCATCACACTACTCAGAACAGCGTGCAATTTTAAACTTATGAATTGTTCATTTCTGGGATTTTTCATTTTCTATTTCAGATCACAATTGACCACAGGTAACTGAAATCATGGAAAGTGAAACTAGGAATAATGAGTGGGACTATTACATACAAGTTTTATAGAGGTAGGGACCCTATGGGGTTGAGAGTTAATGCCAAGTTGCCCTAGCTGAGATTTCACTACTTAAAGTGGAATGGAGAGTGGGCAATTGTAGGAGTTTACAACCTTTATTCTTCCCCGGGTCCAAGTAACTGAATCTATTGAGGCTGGTAGGTTATTAGGAGGATCAGTAACAATTATGTTGCGGCTGTGATCTAACTTAGGAGTCATCCTTTACCTAAGTCATGCTCTATTTGTACTACTTGCTAAATTTAGGGTCTTGGCTTTCACTTCAATTATACTGTTGAGATTGAATTCCTTTCCTCACACCTTCTATACATGGCAGGAGTTTTGATGTCTTGCCTACATAAGTTTTGTCAGGCCCTCTCCTCAGAAACCTTATTTCTCTACTGCTGGCTTCAGTCATGTTCTGAAATAGATGTACTATCTAGAGGTAATAATCATCTACCTGACCTGGAATATTCCCTGTGGAATATTATCCTTATCACACTCATTGGACAGGTCTTTGAAGCTTATGATTCTAAGTCAACCTTGGCTGTTACCAAGACTGAGAATTCAAGATTTGTAAGGATTGGCATTTTGCAATAGACATCACATATCCCCAATCAATGATGGGAACTTAAGGGGCTCTTGGAGTCAGTGTCCAAATGGAGCCCTAACTCTGGAGAGTTTCCATCCCTGAAGAGTATAATCTAAGTTCTGAATGACCTATCTCTTTTTTGCTTCATTGAGGATGCACTTTAGGCGGAGACTCCAACAGTGCACTTAGGAGAGCCAGCAAAAGAGCATTAAGTTATCTAATAATGCAGCTCCCACATTCATCTGCAAAATCTCTTCCCTGCAGTGCCCAGAGATTCCTCAGGATCACGGGAGGGAGACAGTTCCCCACCTGGGAATTCTGCCCCAACTTTCTTTTTTAGGGACATCTTGTCAGTTTCCTTCTCTTCCTTCCCATTGTATATTACCAGGTTCTGACACTCCTGACTCCCCTGTCTTGCATTCAACTCTTCCCTGATCACTTTCATGACATGGCCAATTCAGGTTCCTCTAGAACGGCTGTTTGTGAAAGCCTCTGAAATACTTCCTGGCTTGCAATGTCCTCCCCTCTCATCCACCCTGAATAACCACCAGTCTCACAATGGCACCGCTGATCAGAAATGTTGTGTGATGCAGTAGAAAGGGGTATGATTTGGAATTTGACAGGCCTCCGTTAAACACTCAGCTCTGCCAACTCCTACCTAGTGCTCTGCTATTTCATCCCTCTCAACCTTAGTCCCCCCACTTATAATATAAGGATAATATAATGCCTACCTTGACAGTTTGTGGCAAGGATTAAGTGGGGCTCATACCTATGAAGTCTTTAGCTACAGTAAGCACTCAAGAACTGCGGTGTTCTTTCTATTATCATTCATGCCAGACTGATGTCTTAGCTGTGTTTCTAAAAAAAAAAAAAAAAAAAAAAAAAAAGAGCCCCTGAGTTAAGGATTAGAGTGAAAGTAGTTCATTTGAGAATTAATCCCAGAAAGCACTGTTAGAGATGCAGAATGAGATAAGGAAGAGAGTTAAAAGCAATAAAGGGTATGGGAATGTGCAGGTTGTGATCAATTCTGTAGACCCCATTTCAGACCTGTCCCATTGAGGGTCAAGGAAGCTGGAGTATTTGTCCATCAACGTGAAACTTTCATTTGTTAAGCATGGCTCCTAGGAGTTGACTCCCCTGCACTAGCCTGTGCCCTGAGCTGGCCACACATGCCCCCTGATCGAGAATACCCTCAGGCAGATATGGTGTATGGGACCTGTCTGTGGTTACCCTCTGGGGAAGATCTAGGGGTTTGTTCAGGGCATTGACAATCTTCTTTATGGTGCCTGACATTCAGTAGGTCCTTGTCAAACTGAATAGAAACAGGACATCAATAGTAGGTTAGAGTGAGGTCCCTAAATAAAGAAGAAAAATGCTGGTTCCTTAGCCCCTTAACTTGCAGAGTGGTTGGTAGGCTGGCAGGGTCAGACACACACACACACACACACACACACACACAGGAGCTCCATGAGAATAACATGATGTTTGCAGGCACAGGGAGACCCTCTCTCAGCCTGCGCTTGGGGTGGGAGCCTCTGAAATGCTCTCTGGCCTGTGATAGCCTTCCCTCTAATCCACACTTGACCTCGTTAGAATGTGTACCTACTAGAAACCCCCTTTCCTCTTTCCAACTCTGGTTAATCAATTCTTATCTCATTCATAGCATTACAGTGCCCAAGAGCTCCAAAGCTAGCCATGGGCCTAAGACAGTTCACGTTTATTATGCTTCTCGGCATCCTCCCTCCTGATCCGTCAAAACAGAGACCATCGCTGTCCCCCACTGAGTGCACAACTGTCACTGCCAGGACCTGGCTTATTGTTATGTCATTTCATTCCTCTCATCTCCCCTTTCATCCTGCAATATCCACTATAATCTCTGTTTCATCTCTTTGCTGCAGATGTCCTATTCGTTTCCTTTTCTGTTCCAGGAAGACTCCTTCTCATACCTGCCTAATTTCCCTGGGTCCTTTTACTTTCCAACTTGTTTACCTTCTATACCAAAGCAAAGGATCTGGTTTGCTCCTCCTTAACACATTCAGTTGATTAATTGCAATAATTCCACTCCCCCCACCATGCTGACTTTCGCTTTCGCATAAACAGCCAGACATTCCCTGTATTGCAGCAAGCATACATTGAGGGTGTACTGTATGCCCAGTTCTGGTGGTGAGGGACCTACAGGACGTATAAAATATATGCAAGATCCTGCAGAATTAAGAGTCTAGTTGATAAAGTACCCAGTTATAAGCAGGTAAAAAACCGAACAATGATATAAATCATATGTGTGTCACAGACTATGCTGTATGTTCTAGGGTAGCTTAGAAGCAGAGAACCATTTGGACTAAAGGAGGAAGGGAGGCTTTGTGAAAAAAACCAAAAACTCTTCACTTGTATTGGGGCTCTCCAAGAGCACACTCAGGTTTGATGATTCCCTAAAAGGACTCATAAAACCAAACAAACTGTTATACCGCTACAGTGAAAGGATACAGATTTAAATGAGCAAAGGAGATAGACACATAGCATGAAGTGCAGGAGAGATCAGGTGTAAGATTCTAGTTGTCCTCTCTCAGTGGAGTCATATAGAAATCACTTAAGTCTTCTAGCAATGTGTGTAACAGGGATGGAATACTGTCACTGAAAGTGTCCAGGACCCCAAATAGGTTATGATACCCTGACTCGCTGGGTCAGAGTCTCATGTTGTGATGCCTATGCATATCTCTCCCAAAGAGCTTTCCCTGCCTCTGTAATACTCCATTAAAAGTTCTTTATCACCAACTAGACTGAACACTCCATGGAAGAGTCTGGGTCCTATTTGTTTGAATGTCTACTGTGGTCAGAACTTGGTAGGTCGTCCATAATGCTTGCTGAACACGCTGCTAAATTAGTGAATGAATGAATGAACAAGAAGGCTTTCAACAAGCATGCCTGGAGTCAAACTTATGATTACATTTTTTCTTTGTCCAAAGTCCATCTCTTGAGGAGTCCACACAGTTATTCCTGTTGGCTTTCTCTCAATGAGGCTATTTCTGTGACCCCTCCCTGGGCAGTCACCTTTCTGACCAGGTTCTAATAGCATTGCTCAGTAATTCAGCCCACAAAGTCAAAGTCAGACTAGAGTTGTGACCCTTCCTTAGTCATCCAGCCTTTTGTTCAAGCTCAGCTAATGGACACATATGTAATACCCTTTGTAATACTTTAAGCAATAAAAATAAATAAATAAATCTCCTTTTTGAGCATGAGATCTTGTTACTGCCACAGAAGCTACTTGAAAAGATGCATTTCATGCTCTAGAGAGAATTCCAAAAGAGGAAAGCCCAAATTTCCTTATTATGGCAACTCTGTGGGAGTAAGTTTGGAGTTTCCCAAAGGGACCACTTTAAGTTGACCAAGAACTTGGACAAGTTCTAATGTGTTGATTTAAGAATGGCTTGATTTTCTGACAGTATTTCTATTTATAGAAATCCCCTCCATTTTAATAGATAAACCCTAAGTTGTATTTAGTACTGGAGGCCAAATTTTCCCCAACTACACTGTAGTTATTTATTGTAATTTTTCTTTCTTGAGATTGAAGTGCTGAAGCCCTAATACTTGGTATGAAAGAGTCTATTTCAGTGGTTCTCAACCTTCCTAATGCTGCAACCCTTTAATGCAGCTTCTCATGTTGTGGTGACCCCCAACCATAAAATTATTTTCGTTGCTACTTCATACCTGTAATTTTGCTACTGTTATGAATCGTAATGTAAATATCTGATATGCAGGATGTATTTTCATTGTTACAAATTGAACATAATTAAAGCATAGTGATTAATCACAAAAACAATATGTGATTATATATGTGTTTTTTGATGGTCTTAGGCGACCCCTGTGAAAGGGTCGTTCGACCCCCAAAGGGGTCACGACCCACAGGTTGAGAACCGCTGGTCTATTTGGTATTTTGCTGTTGTTCAGCACATATTGAAGCTCCTCAATATAGAATCAGAGATCTTCATAATCATAAACTTCCCCCAAAGTGAGCACTGCACTGGCTCACATTAAAGATTCTTCTCACTAATCGCTATTTTTAAAAAATTGCATGCCAGTCTGGATTCAATGCATCTATAGAGAATTCTGAGAATGATGCTTTTCCATTAATAACACCTTTTTTTACATTCCCCCAGTGCTCCAGGAATGCAAGCCACAGACGAATCTTTCTTGTAATGCTGCTTGTCATTTCCGCCACAAAGGAAACAAACAACACAAAGAGCAACATGCAATAAAGGCCCCACGGAGGTGAACAGTAAGAAGAGTTTCCCCCATTCTTCACTGACCCTCAACAGATCAGTTGTAAAGACCCGTCCATTGGCGATGATGAAAGATAAATAAACATTGTAAAAACGGTTCCTTGCAAGAAATCTAGCTTTAAAGAAAACAACATTGATTTATTTGATTTCCAATCCAATAAGCTGCATTTTAATCATCTTTCACAGCAGATACTTCAAAGGAGAAGAAAGACATGTAAAGAAGAAAGTATTAAAGATAATTTGGGATGTCTCAAAATCTCATTGTGCTTATGAACTCCTGGGCTGTGTATGTATTAATTTGGATTTTCTTATTTATATAATGAGTTGACAAGCTGATAGGTCCTGGGGGCCACCCGAATCTAGGTCTGCTAATTATCTAACATAATTATGGCAAGAACCATCTGTGCTTCCCCTTTGACCCGCACCAATAGAAAGATGCATTTACACAGTAGGTAGGAGATATTATTGCTACTTTAAAAATGCATTAACACTTAGACACTTCCTATTTAAGCTAATTAAGAATGATATTTAAAGGGTTTAGGCTTTTAAAGTTTTTTAAATGTTCAATTCAAACGACTCAACAGTTACATGTGAACTGTGTGCTCTATATGGTTCTAAACACACAGGATAAAATTTGAACATTGCATGGGTCCCTGATTTTGTACAGATCCTAGTATAGTGGGTGAAAGTAAGTATATTATAATGTACTAAATGAGATACATAAGGTATAGAAAATTCTGTATGGATATGGAGGAAAGATAAATGTCTGCTTTATTCTGCAAATTATATCCTCCTTCTCTCCTGTATTGTCTACCTCTCCACCTATAGTGGTTTCTCCATCTTATAATAAAAACACAAAACAAAGAAGCACTATCTAGAAGTCAGCAGGCATCATGCAACCATGGGCTACAAGCATGAGGATGAAATCAAAGTACACTTAGCAGGGAGGAGCAGTCATTCAGTAGGAGTCTAGGGTCTTGATGCCATCTGTGAACAGCTGCACCAGCCCTAGATTACCTTTTCTGGACTCATAGTTATATGAGAAAAATTAATCCCTATTTGAATAAGCCAGGGGTAGTACAGGTTAGTTTGTTTAAACAATTCTTAACTAATACTGCTACTAAGTGGTGGAGTTGGGATTCAAATCTATGTCTCCTTGACTCCAAATGCCACATTATTTTCATTTTTTTCATACTCTCTTTTAATATCTTCTAGCTTGTGATTCAAGTTTATTCAACATGGACAGAAAAAATGACTAAATCGCACAGAAAAGAGGCAGTACATATTCTAGAAGACCTAGTCAGCTGTGGGCAAACTACGGCCCGCGGGCCGGATCCGGCCCGTTTGAAAAGAATAAAACTATTGAAAAAAAGACCGTACCCTTTTATGTAATGATGTTTACTTTGAATTTATATTAGTTCACCCAAACACTCCACCCATGCTTTTGTTCCGGCCCTCCGGTCCAGTTTAAGAACCCATTGTGGCCCTCGAGCCAAAAAGTTTGCCCACCCCTGACTAGATGATGAGCTGTGCCTTGTCTGCTCAAGTTTTTCCATGGACAGATGGAGTGAATGATCAGAGAAGGCTTCATGGATGAGGTAGGCTACAAGCTAATTCTCACCTAATTGGCAGAATTTGGATGCTCAGAAAGAGGAAGGCACAGGATGGGGCCACTTAGGAGACTTTAGGATTATTGGTGAAGGGAAATCATGCGAACATTTGTTTTCTCATCCTCCCCCCTTTATCTTAACAGTGTGTTCATTTGTAAACGTGAATTTGAAAATCATTCCTGGTTCTTTGGCAAAGATTTTATAAGCCATTCTTTATAACTGGTAACAGTCATCAAGTAGGGACAGGTGGAAGAGGGAAGTCATGTGTCATTTGGCAACAGAAGTACTGCTAACGTAAGACAGATAGTAGTGTCAACTTGAGCTGGGTAAGTCATCAGCGGGTTGCTTTTGATTTTGCAAATGCACTTGGTAACTCCCCCTTATCCTCATAACAAGATGCCATACTGTCGTCAGGAAGACCCATAGCAGAGCTGATTATCTGATGAGGGTTTTGATGTTAGTGTGTTTTAGAGGGCATCATTTCCTAGTAGAAAGATGACTCATGAGCATGCTAAAGACTCCAGAGTACAAAACAGCATGACTTTAAGAGGATCATATGGTTTATATTAATATGATTCCCTTAATGGATAGGGTAACAGTTGTTGGAACCCTAGATATTATTTGATCTCATTTGTACACATAAGCAGTGGTAGTTTTGAGAGGTATAAACTGCTCAAGCAAAACAATGCCCAAAATTCAATGAAGTGCATCATTATTATGTACAAAGTCTTGGACATTCTCTTCCTCCTACTCTTTCCAGCACTCCACGGCGATAGAGCCTTACTACTCAGTCTTCGTTATTATATAAATGTCTTCTATTACTGAAATTTGTTACTACTAATTAAATGGACTCCACTGTCACTCAACCCTAAGTAGCTCAATCCACTCCCACGGCTGCCAGTAACTTGTAAGATAAGATGTAGAAAGTCTTGGCAAACCCACCAAATTCTTTCACATTCCTTGATTGGTTCTTGAGTCAGCACAACATCTCAGAATGAGGAATAGATAAGTCAGATTCAATCATAACAAGTATTGAAATGGTATCAATTATCATACTCAGTGTCATAAGACAAGGGACCCTTGGCCCTTGACTCTTGGCATAATCACTCTGGAAAATGCAGAAATCAATCTATCTAAACTCAGAAAGGCACAGAAGTGCAAAAGGTTATAGAGAAACTATGTGAGGATTCTATCTTTCACCTTCTCCTCGCCCAACCCCCTGCACACCCCACACTTATACCATCAGCCTTGTGAGATTGCCTTGCAATGTCTCCACACCACCAAGTAATTCTCCAATTACTGGACGTTCCACAATGTAATTCAATGTGACACTATTTACCTGGAGATAGCATCAGATTCCATAAGGTAAGGGTTCAACCTGTTAAGACTGCCTTCCCTTCCCCAAATTCAGACACCATTCCCAAGCCCAGATTGTTACCTGTGCTTCTGACTCACAAATTGGAGGTTCTCAAGACCCACTCCTTGAGTTTGATTAATTTGCTAGAGCAGCTCACAGAACTCAGAGAAACATGTTACTAGACAACAGGTTTATGGTCAAAGGATATAATTTAGGAGCAGCCAGATGAAAGAGAGACAGAGGGTAAGGTATGCGGGAAAGTGTTTGGAGCCTCCATGCCCTCTCTAGGTGCCACTCTCCCAGAACTTCCACATATGCACCACCTGGGAAACTCTCAGAACCCCAGCATTTTGGTTTTTAATGGAGGCTTCATCACAGAGGCATGTCTGATTAAATCATTGACCATTGGTAATAGATTCAACCACCAGCTCTTCTCTGCTCCTGGGAGGTCAGGGGTGGGACTGAAAGTCCCAACCTTCTAGTCACATGGTGGGCTCCACTGAAAACCAGCCTCCATCCCTAGGTGATTTCCCAAAGTCACCTCATTAATGGACATAAAAGACACCTTGGAGGTTCTTAGCACAGGACATTCTACCTGGAGTTCTCTGCCACAAAAGGGGAGCTTACTGAGGATCTTGAACCAGGATATATAATTTACAAAAATATCCCAGAGAAACCACATGGCAGATAAGAATAAATGATAGGTTTGGAGGGAGAGGAAGGGGTGCCAATTAATTGTCTGCATGCCTCATGAAAAACTGTAGATATGATGATGTAAAGATAGATCACAAAAGACCATGCATTCTATGAAATGTGACCTTCGTGAAGAGTTTCAATCAGGGATGAACATGAGTTACGTTTGCATTTTTGAAAGTGATTTCTGATGTAGAAAGAAAAGGTAAAACTAGGTCTCTCCAATAGTTCACGGTAGACTTTTTGGGGATATAATCCTTCAAGCAGCTCAGCTTCCTTCCCTTCCAGCCTCTCCCTCTTTTCCAAAGCCTACATTTTATTGAGCGTACGCTAGTTAAAAAGTCACTGTCATTCCACCAATTGGGCAAGGAAAGTGAAAGTCATTCTAGTCTTAAATCTTAGTCACTGTTTTGACGGCTATTGTACAGATAGCTGACATCTCTATTGAGTTATCTGCTTTGACAACTCACTCACTGGTTTTTGAGACGTTTTTAATTATCTCAAGGATGCCATTTGAATGCATGAACAGTCATAAGCTATTCAAAATCCAGAATGCCCATGTTGTTTATGTTAAGCTCAACAATGGTAGAGACCTGTGTACTCACTTCCACTTTGCTGTTTAATGTCTTAATTTTCTTAGTTCCCCTTGTGGCCATCTTTCTCCGGATTAACCTGAGTAATTTGATAACCTGCAAATCAGTCCTCTTGGCTACCAGCATCTTCTCCCTGATTATCAACCAATGTGTCAAATAGCCGTGCCTCCCTTTGCAATGTCAGTGAGAATACATTTATTTCTAGCTCTTAATCCTACGAAAAGCCTGGGCAGGACTTTTTCTCTTGCTCAAATTCCCAAGTACAGAGTTTCCTGAGAAGCTCTTGGGGAAGGACTTGATCAGAATCGTCTGGATTAGGAAACTATATGCTGTATCAGAAGGACAGATTTTCAATATGGTGTCTGAGGCACAAACAAACTGGAGGTTCACTATGAGTTCAGGCTGGAGGTGTTTGAGAGCATTCATAAGGAATGGGACTCAGAAATGACAATAAACAATAATGTGAATAAATAAATTAGTACCTGCCACATATTGAGTAACAAATGTATGTAGAGATACTGATGGACATTTAGACTCTTTTAGCTCATTCAATTCCCTATAAAGATATTTAACTCTTAACTTAATACTTAATACTTAATAATCTTTACATCTATACTAATAAAAGGGTAATATGCTAATTAGGGCAGACATCTTCCGGATGTCCATTCAGACGTCCATCTGGACAAAGCCACAGCAGCTGCAAGGCCCGGGGCTCAGGCAGCCATGGGCTCAGGCAGCTGTGGGCTCAGGCAGCTGCAAGGCCCAGGGCTCAGGCCTAACAGCCGCTGCAGCCAGCAGTGGCAGCAGCAGTGGGATGATGGGGGCAGCACCTTCCCCTGATCAGCCCAGTCACCTCCTGCAGAGCCGTCAGTAGGACATCCCCTGAGGGCTCCTGGACTGTGAGAGGTGGCAGGCTGGGCTGAGAGACACCCCCCCAGGCACGAATTTTCATGCACTGAGCCTCTAGTTTTAAATGAGAAAACAGAGGCCCAGAGAGCTTGTATAGTAACTAAAACATCAGGAATTTGAACCTAGAACTTTAGTAGCAAACTCTGCTTGCTGTTTTGATGTTGTGAGCATGAAAGGAATGTTGACTGAAGGTTGTAAAGAGAGAAGAATTTTCTGAATACATAGGTTAATTATTGAAAGTCTACCTGATGGAAGTCTCAGGCATTTGCAATAGGAGACAGCCCATGTCTCATCCATGGAAAAAAGAGCGTGATTTTTCGACTCAGGTGTTGATATTTTACATGACTGAACAATGCCACTAAGGAAACTCTCAAGACATACTTGTTATTTTTGTGGGCTGACAATGATTAGAATATCTTAGCCTCCATTTACTCTGCTCATTGCTTTAAGGAATCTGAAATAGAACGTGCTAGCTGGGATTACCAATGTTTCCTTCAGTGCAGTAATGCACATTTCTGTATGATTCTTGAGGTCATCTGATTCCATTGTGTTCTGAGAATGACCAGTCAACTACTACTCTTTGCTGTGCTGGTTCAATGTAAGGTTTTCCATTTGCATTTTTATTATGTTCTCAGACCTTCCCTCCCTGGACTTATCTACTACTATTTGAGACATCTAGGAAGTGGCTGGCAAAGAATTAACTTTTGCTGAGTACCTATTATGTGCTAGGCACATACTAGGCTCCTTACATATATTATTTCATTTAATCACACAAAATCTTATAAAGTAGTTGTTCTGACTATTTAGGCAAAGAAACAGATACTTAAAGGGGTTAAGGAACTTATCAATGGTCTTAAGGGATGGAAGAGAGATTTGATCCCAGGTTTAGATGACACTAGGTCTATTATATTACACTTGATATTTTGCTTATTTAGTCTATCATTAACTTCTAGAAAGATTTTACTAGGTCAAATATGATTACATTCTGTTCTTTCTCTCCTTCTACCTTTCTCTGTCTCTCTTTCCTTTTCTCCTCTTCCCTTCTCCTTCCTTTTTCTCATTTTTTTTTTAAGCGAAAAGATGAAAGATTGAGTCCTTTTGACAGAAGCTTTTTGGATGCTTTTACTTCTTTATTATATTTTCAGGCACCCTTTCAAATGAATATGTACTAAAGTAGCAAATTTCACAAATGTCAGCTGATGTCATCTGTCTGCTATAGCTTTTCCAAGGCAGATTAAACTTGATGAATTTTTGTTCCAGAGTTTTGGCCTGAGGATTAAGGTGCCACAGCAAAAGATTTTGCCCAGTCCTCAAAGTAGTCTTTGTCTCAGGCTCAAGGCTGGGAACTTGACTTTGAGACATACTGCCTGTTGTTGACTTGGTGACTGCAATGGCTGTAGGGAACTCTTTGAAATCATTTATAGAAAAAGAGGAAGAGATTCAGAAGGTAAGCTGGTTTCTTTGTTTCTAAAATGGGGACATTAATAACAACTTCCTAGTAAGTGGTGTGAGTATTAAAAATGTAATATTTGTAAAGCATTTTCAATCATGCTCAGCACATGATAAGCGTCATAGTGTATTTGACAAATAATGCAATGATTCATCTAAGGTCAGAGAGGTAGAAAGGCATTATGGTTTTCTGACTGAGGAAACCTGGGTTCCAATTCACTTGGATGACTTTGGAAAAATCATGTAACCTCTTGGAAATGCAGTTTGCTCAACCTTGGAAACAGGTGTGATGTTTTTGACTTCATGGCGTTATTTGGGGGGCTGAATGAAAAAGCCCTGGCAAAGTGTATGGCTCGTGGCAGGAGCCCCAGCATGTGGAACTAGCATCAGACCGAATGTCAGAGACAGTGACCCCACTCTCCTGACAAACCCCATGCCTTTTATAAATCTTGAAACATTTACGTGATTGTAAAAACAGAGATTTCATATCTATAACATAACTGTTTCTTGTAGGGTTTGAGGGTGGAATGTTTAGTGTAGCTTAAGCCAACTCAAGCAAGCCTGTGTAACTTGAAAAAGAAACACATTTTAATTTTCTTCCTGTTGACATTATCATCAGTTAGCACACTGTCATTGTCTGAGCTTCATTTGTATTCTCTGAATATCCTACGGGTGGGTAGGTTGAAGTCTCTGTTTTTATTTGAGAGAAGGTATTCTAGCCATAGTCTCCTCCTGTTCTGATTCTTTGCTTCACTCTGCAAGGACTGGAGTCAGAGGATCTCAGCTCTGATTCTAACTTAGCCATAACTAGTTGAGTGACCTTGGGCTAGGCCCTTTGACATTCAGTAGCCTCTATTTCCTAGAGTTACCATTTTAAAAAAGCCTCTGTTTATTAACTTCCAATCTTAGAGCAGTTCTAGATTTACAAAAATATTATGAAAATAGCAAGAGAGTACAGTACACACATACCCCTCACCCAGATTCCTAAATTACTAACATTATTATAGCATATTTGTTATAATTAATGCATGAGTATAGATACAGTGTCATTAACTAAAGTTCCTACTTGATTCAGATTTCCTTTGTTTTTTTATTCAATGTCTTTTTCTCTGCTCCAGGATCCCATCAAGGATGCCAAGTTATACTCAGTCTGTATTCTTAGGCTCCTCTCGGCTATGACAGTTTCTCAGACGTTCCTGGATTTTGATGACCTTGACAGTTTTGAGGACTACAGGTCAGGAATTTTGTAGCTCCCCTCAACTGGGATTTGTCTGATGCTTTTCTCTTGATTAGATTGGGCTATGGGCTTCTTGGAGGAAGACCACAGAGGAAGCAAAGTGTCATCTATGTCACATCATATGAAGAATGTGTTCTATAAACATGACTTGTCACTATTGAGGCTAACCTCATTTATTTGGCTTAGGTATTGCTTGTCGAGTTTCTCCACTCTAAAATTATTCTTTTTATCTGCTTTCCAACCTGTACCTTTTGGAAGGAAATCGCTATATGCAACCCACACTTAAAGAGGGAAGAATTATGCCTCACCTCCTTGAAAGTAGAGTTTTGTCTTTTACTGTTCACCAATATGCCAGGCAACCCCACTGTCTATTATATATGCCATTTTGTTCCAAACCTACCCCTTTCTCTAGATCTTCTTTAATTTACCTTGTTTCTTTCACGTAGCCTTTCCTAATCTCCTCCTTTTCAACCTTCCCATCTTTGACTCCTTGAAAGGTTTATACCTCTACTCAGCACTTGAAATGGCATCGCTTTATAGATTATCTATAAATAAGGCCCCTATGTTTGCTGGTTTAATATCTCATGTTATTACAGATAGGATGTGAAGCATTTTCCTTGAATACACTGAACTTAATAAGATAAAACACAATTAAAGATAAACCAAAGTGGATGAGGACAGTGCAACAAGGAAGAAATTAGGGTAGAAAAGATAAAAAGAAGCCAGAGGTGAGGTTATTGCAGAAGGCAATGACACAATTCTCTACTTCTTTCTTATTTTTTAGAACTTCTGGTACATTGGTAAAATATTTTACAGTTTTCAAAGTACCTTGTCACACCTTATTTTGTTGTTTAAAGAGAATAATTGTACCACAACATCAATGTTTTAATTCCCTCCCCCCCAGGGTAGAAATCCTAGATTCAAAGAGTGCTCATAGTAGTAAATAACAGAAAAGAGAAAGAATGCTCAATGTATGAAAGTTCAGGGTCATTCTACATATACTGCATTTCATAACAGGGCTATAAGGCCATGTGAGGAAGGGGCCATGTTTTTTAGTTGTTTTGTTTTACCATATTCTGCTAATTTGTTATTAGGTACCTGTTATGACCAAACATATGCACATTGATTTGAATACCATCTCATTTTGCATTAGAGTCTATAAACAGCATGGCAAGGTGAGTTAATGAGAATTTAATGTAGCAGAATAGGAAGACTCAAATTTGTGTTTTGTTTTTGTTGCTTTGAGAAAGTACTTGTTCATCCTTGGGGATAGAAGACTAACTCATGCATCTTTAAACTGATTTTATTTCCATAAAAGGCAAAAATGCTATTTGATAATTCTTGGACCTAAACTGTTTTATGCATCCTAGTTAACCATTACATTTCCTTGTTAAAGAGAAAATGTGGAGAAAGACAAGTGGACAGCAGTCCAAGGGTTGAATATAAGGGCTACTTTACTTGGTAGATTTGGAGGATATTAAGGGAGTTCCCATGAGATTAAGAAGAAATATTAGACCTCTAGGTCCCTTGAGTTCGGTAGAACTACTCCCAGGAGCACACAGGAAGTGTCATGATCTTAAAAGGATAGGAGTTTGGGACAATAGCTTGGGAGCCATAGTGTCTGTGTGAAAAGCTGGTGACTCTGTGGTTTGTGCAAATGGGAAGAACCAATGCTATGTGACAGATTGAGTAATGGTGATGACTGTGAGTGGCCGGAAGTAAAGGTCCCTTCCTAATTTTTTAGTAATCCTGAGAGCTTCTAGCATGAGCTGAGGTTATACAAATGACTGATTAGCACAGATAAGGGAGAGTTTAAAAGGACATAATTTGATTTTCAAATACAGAGAAATGGGATCTTTCTTGCACCTTAGGTGTCAAGGAGCAATCCATACTCATTACGCCAGCTAAGTGACAAACACACCAAGTTCCACCACTGTTAAGAAATATGTTTTTGCCCACTGAGTAGGCAACATGGAATCATTTTTCATACCTAGATGTCCCTTATAATAACCTCAAAAACTTGTTAAAACAACAGAAGTATGAGCTCTATTTCAGCTGTACTGAATCAGAATATTGGTGCTAGAACAGGTTATGGATATTTGTGCTTTTTCTTTCCTGAGAGCTCTGCTCTGCTCAGTGGATTTCTAGTTGAGAATTCCTGATCAGATGATAAATCAATGGACTCTGGGTTCAGACAAGTCAGGGTATTAACTGAAGCTCAGCCACTAATCTTGGACAGGTTACCTAAATTCTATGAGCTACAGAATCTTACTTGTACAATGGGGATAAAAATATCTACCTTTCACGTATGTGGGGAGATTGCGTGGGATACTTGATTTAAAGTTTTCATTTTAGTGCTTAGCATGTCGTAGGCATTCAGTAAATATTAATACATCTCTTCCCCCTTTAATTTTACTACTTAATTTCAGGATATCATTCCATGTAAGTAGCCAAGTGTTCTTGGAGTTTCTGAGTCCATCCTTTGGTGTCTAATATAAATGTCCTTCGTCATCAGCCTGACACAGACAGCTTCATGTGAAATTGTTCTAGATACTGATTGGCAGGTAAGAACATTGAGAATGACATGATGAAATGACTATGTCCTAATCTTTGTTCCACTAGGAGCCATCTTGGAAAGAACACAACAGAAGGTGATTAAAAGATGGCTTATTCTGAGCTTGAATTTTTTTCTGACAACTTCATATGAAAAGGCCTTTTTTGTGTTTTCCAGAAATGATACTATCGATAGATTAAGCAATTAATCAAGTTTAGTCAGGAAGGAAATATCTATTTTGATTGTGTTAACACTTGGTTCATTGAATCCAGATGGGTTGGTTCAGTGTTCAAAGCTATGTGGGCTGGTGGTTTTCTAAAATGGAAAGAATTTGGTGTTAAAGTTAGAAGACCTGGGCTTGAGTCCCCCTTTCCTTCTTTTAACTATACGAATCTGGATAATTAAAATTACTGCCCTTAGCCTCACTTTCTCTTCTTATAAAATACAAATGTCAAACGCTGCCTAAACTGTCTTTCAAGGATTTTATGAAGATTAAAGGAAGTAATGTCTCACTTTATGAATGATAAATTCCTATGTAAGTATAAACACGGTGTTTATTTTTCATGTTTATGTCTTAGATGATCCCGGAATGAGGATGTGTAAGAAAAGAAACATTTTCCCATTTATTGACTGTCCATTCAAGCAATCATTTGTCATTAAGCAAATAGTAATTGAAAAACTATAGGAGAGCATAGGCTCCTCTAAACCCTTGCATTTGTATTATTTCACTTAATTTTTATGTAATCCCTGCAAGATAGCTATTATTATCTTCAATGAGAAATATGAGATCCTCAAAAATGAATAATTAGACCACGGTCACACAGCTGGTGGCAAAGTTGAGATGCTAGCCTAAGCCTGTCTGACCATAAATAAGGCCAGGAAGTACACAAACCTGAAGATAAGTGATTTTTTTAAAAAAATCACTTAAGGTGCTTTGGTTGTCTCAGCAAGATCTAGTGTTGAATAATTAAAAATTATTCATCACTCTGCAAATTTCCATCTGGTAAAATTAGATATTTCTTAACCCTTGCCCTAAAGTGGTGAAGTCATGCAGGCCCAGTTTAAACCTGTGTTTGACAAGATGGTAATTTAGATTCTTCTGTCAGTTACAACCCACCCATCAGCCACCAAGTAGAACAAGAGGTGGAGTGCTTTGGTGAAGAAGGTGACAAAGACAGCTGTGAGACTGGGGCAACTGCTAATGATTCCACCAGTTTCTTTCATTCTCAGAATGGCAGGGGAAGAAGCAGGATACACCACAGGATAATTGTGGCTTCATAACTACTTGTCATCCTAAGATTCTTAGGATGGTGAAATCACACCGTCAATTTGAAATTACAACTTGGGTCCCAACCATGACCTGCATAATTGCAGAGCCCAGGCCACTCTTTCTATACTTTTCTTTCTTTAGCCCTCTTCTTGTCCTATGATGGCATGAGATGGAATCAGGTTCTCACATGAACTCATATCAATCTAGGTCTTGAGTCACAGGATCTTCATAAAATCTGCCCTGAATTTCCACTCTCACTATTTCTGTTGGGCTATTATATCTATCACAGACTCTTCTCTTCTTCTAAGCCAGCCGTGGGCAAACTACGGCCCGTTTGAAATGAATAAAACTAAAAAAAAAAAAAAAAAAAAAAAGACCGTACCCTTTTATGTAATGATGTTTACTTTGAATTTATATTAGTTCACACAAACACTCCATCCATGCTTTTGTTCCGGCCCTCTGGTCCAGTTTAAGAACCCATTGTGGCCCTCGAGTCAAAAAGTTTGCCCACCCCTGTTCTAAGCTCTTGATTTCAGCATCCTCTGGGCTCTTGACCATAAAAACTGTTAAAGCTTCAGTATGTGAGAGCCACATGGTTCCTGCCTCCAAGGTTCTGCCTCTTTCATCATCAGTTAATGGATTTCTGGATAAATCTGTGCATCCAAGACCTCATTTGTCTTGGTATTTAAGAGAGGCAAACCGAGATTCTTGGAATTATCAAGTCACGGAGGAAAAGAAAGTGAAGCAGTGAAGTCCATTGTTTATTTTTATTCAATAGTTTGCGTTTGCACCTGGGGAGAAGGGTTCCATGGTGTTACCACAAGAGCCCCAAGGTTTTGTCATCCTTTGGTTTACATGCAGCCTTTGGTTTATAACCAGCCTCGGAGGCTTGTTTGTGATTGGGTTCAAGAAACATTCTCCACACTGCAGCTGGAAACATCATTTCCCATTCTAACTCTTAGGTTCCAATATGGAATTTTGTTTCTGATGTGTCAAACCTGCTTTTCTTCTTCCTCTTGAAATTTTATATATAAATGACACTAAGGAGTCCAGACTTTGAAAATATACCAAGATTTGCTGTTTTATTTAGATTATCTTCAGGGCCAAGGGGAAGATAGGGTGAGTAGCTTTTAGACTGCCAGTAATTGGGGTAGAAAGTAAGGTGGATCTTGGGATTAAATGAAACTATTGAACAAGAAAAAAATTCTATTCTTTTGCTTATGCATTAAGTTTGACAGGCTAGGAATAATTTAGAAGATGATCTGAAGAACAAAGGAATAAAATGTCAGTGAATTAACATTTGCATGGAGGGATAAGGCCCTGCCAAAGGTGATTTTTCTTAACTCCCTAAAAACCAGTGGTGTGTTGGAGGGCACAGGGACAACCCTAAGAAACTGGAACTGTAGTATCAGGATGTGTTCATTACTGAAGAATCCAAAATAGAAATGACTCCCCACACATGCAGCCTTGTAAGCCAGTTTGAGATCAGAAGTTTGGCAGCACAAGAGACAGGGGACTTGCCAACTTAATGCTGTTTAATATTAATTAAACTTAATATAACTCAGTTATCTGCTTTTCATATATTCCCAGACAGAATACCGGAGAAGAAATAAATCTATATTCATATTATATGCATATTTAAATTACATAATCATAAATATATTCAAAATTATATATTCATATTATGTAATATATATGTGTTATATATATGTGTGTGTGTGTGTGTATATATATATATATATATATATATATATATTACCATATATTCTAGATTTCTGAATATTTCTAGAGTAACTGAATAGGAGTAATGGATATATCAGATCAACACTCGCCAAGAAATTGGATACCTGAGGAAATTCACATGAGAATGTATTGATATAAGCATTATTAATATAAATACACATTCTCAGTACACCATGAAGAAGGATGAAATACTGTTCTGTGCCGTGCACAGTAAACTTTTGGGAGTGGGAGCAATGAAAGCCACCTAGAATTTTGTGAGAAGACATCATGGAGCAGGTGACTACCCAGCTGTGCTTCAAAGTGTGTCTAAGAGTAACCAACATCTTTGGGAAATACAGGTGTGAGGTGGCGCTATCTTGGCTAGGCATTCAGTAACACATAAAGGACAAAAGGGATTGAAGTCTTGCTGAATATGCACCGCATTAGAGCTTTGACTATTTTCCCTTAAAAAAAAATTGTGTGTATATATATATATATATACATATATATATATCTATATATATATATATATCACCTAATAATAGACAAACATGCAAATTGACCGTACTTTCACTACACCTTAAGCCACCCCACCAGCCAATCAGAGCAACTATATGCAAATTAACCCAACTAAGATGGCGGCCGGCAGCCACGGAGCTGGAGCGAGCAGGAGGCTTGCTTGCTCTAGTGATGGAGGAAGCCAGCCTGCCGTGGCCTGCTCTGAGCTACACTCAAAGCAACAAAGTTTCAATTATAGAAGGTAAATAAACCCCAGATACCTGCTTTCAGCAGGCCATGGCCACGGAGCTGGAGCGAGCAGGAAGCTTGCTTGCCCTTGCGATGGAAGAAGCCAAGCTTCCAGTGGCTGCTGCCTCCTCTCAAGGCAACAAAGTTTCAATTATAGAAGGTAAATAAACCCCAGATACCTGCTTCCAGTCGCCATGGCCACAGAGCTGGAGTGAATAAAAAAACAACAAGAAAAGGAAATGCTGGGAGCTTCAGTTGCCAGGGGGCTTGGTCAGTCTGAAAACAGCCATTAGCCCCTCACCCAGGCTGGACAGGCACCGCAGTGGGGACCCCCACCCTGAAGGGGGTTTGGGCAGCCTGAAAAAAGCCATCAGCCCCTCACTCAGGCTGGCCAGGCACCCCACTGGGGACCCCCACCCTGAAGGGGGTTTGGGAAACCTGCAAACAGCCATTAGCCCCTCACCCAGGCTGGCCAGGCACCCCAGCGGGACCCCCACCCTGATCCAGGACACCCTTCAGGGCAAACCAGTTGGCCCCCACCCGTGTACCCAGGCCTCTATTCTATATAATAAAAGGGTAATATGCAAATTGACCCTAATAGCAGAACCACTGGGAATGACTGGTCACTATGACACACACTGACCACCAGGGGGCAGACGCTCAATGCAGGAGCTGCCCCCTGGTGGTCAGTGCGCTCCCACATGGGGGAGCTCTGCTCAGCCACAAGCCAGGCTAATGGCTGCCAGTACAGCGGTGATGGTGGGAGCCTCTCCCGCCTCCTCAGCAGTGCTAAGGATGTCCGACTGCAGCTTAGGCCTGCTCCTCGCTGGCAAGTGGACATCCCCCGAGGGCTGCCAGGCTGCCAGAGGGATGTATGACTGCCAGCTTGGGCCCGATCCCCCAGGGAGAGGGCCTAAGCCAGCAGGTGGACATCCTCTGTGGGGTCCCAGACTGCAAGAGGGCACAGGCCGGGCTGAGGGACCTCCCCCCCGCCCCCCACCCTGAGTGCACAAATTTTTGTGCACCAGGCCTCTAGTATATATATATATATAATTTGTTATATACATATAACAGAATTATCATTGTCCTCTCCTCATATGTTAAAAGCATATAATATTTATAACAGGGCATGAAAGTCCAATATCTACAGAGCAACCTCATTTCTATTACAGTCTTTTCCATACGTAGATGTTAAGCATAACTGAAGTGCATACAGTTAGCATTCCCAGCATTAGGGCTAATGTAGCAAACATGGACACTGTACATATGGGCAAACCTACGGTCCAAGTCAAGGCTAAGGGCGCAGAGAACGTGGTCCAGGGTCCTAGGCATGCTCTGAAACTTGCCCCACAGAGCTCAGGCCTCCCTAGATATAAAGTAAGGGGTAAATCTGGGCCTCACAAGCCAGGAGTCAATACATTTAGAGGGAACTTTTGAAAACATGGATTCTGAAGAGCTAGCCCATGATTTCTGCACAGAGGAAGACCTGAGGATGTACATGTATTAAAGCTCCTCAGAGAGATTTCTGCTTCCAATCAAGATAGAATAACAGGGACTACATTAACTCTCCCACAGAAACAAGTTAAAAACCAGACAAAACACATGAAACAATGGTTTTTAACACGCTGGACATCAGACAACAAAGAACAAGGATCCCTGCGTGACAGGAAACAGACAGGAGAGCCCTATCCTGGATTACTGTCTTGAGAGAGTTTCCAGGTTGTGTTGCTGGTGGTCTCCCTGCGTTGGGGAAATGGGCTTGGGAGTCTGAGAAGGCCAAAGTGGTGAGAGTTTGCAGAGGAAAGCACCGGACACAGAGCGAGCAGCATAGAGATAACCCTGAACACTGCAGAGGGTCCCTGCAGCTGAGTCCTGATGAATGCAGATATGTGAGAAAACTGTACAAGGGCAGAGACAAATGCAACATTCCCTCCGGGTAAACACTCTCAGCAAACCAGGAAAAAAAGATCTAAACCTGATAAAGAGCATATGTGAAAAAACACACCTTATAACTAACATTATACTGAATGGTGAAAGCCAGAATTATTTTCCCTTAAGACCAGAACCAAGACATGGGTATCTGCTCTCATCACTTGCATGCAACATCGAACTGTGGTTCTAGCTAGTGCGATTAGGCAAGAAAAAGAGAAGTGTTTGCTTCCAGATTGGAAAGGATGAAGTCAAGCTGGCCTTATTATCTCTGCAGGAAAGTGACCTGCATAGCTTGTGAATTAGGGTGGAATTTATAAAAAAGCTACTAGACTAATAGATAAGTTGCAGGATACAAGAGTAATAATTAAATGGGGGGAAAAGCATCTGAAGAACATTAAATTCCAAGTTTGGTACTTACATTAGGGCTTTTGTAATGTTAGAAATATACATGGTTTCAAAACCCCCTTCAAATAATGTGGGGTTTTATTTATTTTTAGAATTTAGAAGAGTAAAAGCATTCCCCTGGAGGAGGGATAATGTAAGCCATGCAATTTATTCTATATCCATTATTGCCATGGTTACCTGGAAGCTCAGAATCAATTGAAAAGTATAGTCCTAACCATTCTAAAATGCCTTCAATTTTATATCTGAGTCATCTTCCATTTGATGCTAATTTACTGTTCCAATTAACTTTCTTATAAACTGCCTATTTCTTTTTGGGAAGAGGAAAGAAGGAAAAGAAGCAAATAAATATATAATTTGTATACCTATATGTATCTGTTGTTTATATCTAGAACATTCTAGCTACATATTCATTCACATTAATTCAATAAACATGTATGAACTATTGAGGCAGATCCTATGTAACACCCAAACTGGCTTCATTATTGTGTAATTACCAGCATCTGTGGGTGTGTGTGTCTGTCTTGTGTGTCTGTGTCTACCCCAATTCCATTGAGCCTCATTCTTTAGGGACTTTGAGTTAAAGGAAAATCCATCCATTGGGACCAAAGAGGAAGAGGCATTTGTTAATTAAATTCCTTATCGGCACTTGCCTGGTGTGGTAACACTAAATCCAGAGGAAAGTAGTCTTGGCGACTGCTTCAGCGACTTTACCAGCTTGCATTTTAGGCTTGTGAATAATGATGTTTGAGAATGTAAATCATCAGCTGAGGTCTGACATTTTATTCTCAATCTTCCAATGAAACTGGGCACTAATTGATAATATAGTACAATTCCATTTATGTTTGAATAATAAAGCAACATCCACAGCTCAGCCCTTGGACCATTACATATATTATTCATGCTTTCAAAATGTAATAAAGATACATGATATCACTCTCCCAATGAAAGTTAATGACCAACCTTGGTGATGGTTATAGCTTTGGGCAAAGATTTTTAATGTTCTTCAAATGCTTTCTTGGGATTCATGAAATAGTGTCAAGCATAAGCATGTTTAGCTTGGGGAATGGGCAGGGCAGAGACTGACATGCACATGAAGATGACATGTACATGCAAAAACTATTCAGGTGATGCATCTGAGAAACACTGATGATAGTCCTATTTTAAAAATTATTTTTAATTGAAAATCCTTTTAGTGTTCCATGCTCTGGGGAAATTGGCTTGAGAGCATATTTAAGTGAGTTTGCATCAATTTTGTGGCTAGCTAATGTGTACTGGTGTCCTTTCTTGGCATTAAAATAACAGGGATCAATAAAACCATTTTTACTAGATAATAAAGCAATCCTCACTTAGAAAGGCTTCACACTGGATGCTTTATAGAAACCCAGAGCATTAAACAATTGTGTAGAATTGAAAGAGGCCCAAGATCATTTGGTCCAATCTCTTTACTTCCAGGAGGGGATCCTGAGATCCAGCGAAACTATAGATGTCCTGCGCCTATTGTAACGATGAACAAGCCATGAGTCCCCAACATTGCCAAAGCCATACATAGGGTCCTGCCATAGTGGCTTTCCCTGAACTTATTTCGGGCTAAAACAACTTTTCCTGATATTTTCTCTTCATCATAGAGACAGCATGGTGTGATTTGAAAGTTTGTGCTTCTGAGTCACACAGACTTGGGCTCAAATTCTGTCACTTAGATTTCATTTCTGATTGACTTTGAGAGAGAGAAAGGGGGAGACAGAGAGGGGAGGGAGAATGAGAGAGCGAGAGAAAGAGAGAGAGAGAGAGAGAGAGAGAGAGAGAGAGAGAGAGAGAAGAGAGAGAGAGAGATCAATTTGTTGTTCCATTTATTTATGCATTCATTGGTTGCTTCTTGTATGTGCCCTGACCGGGGATCGAACCCACAACCTTGGCATAGTGGGATGACACTCTAACCAACTGAACTCCTGACTAGGGCAGATTGCTTAATTGTTGTTGTTGTTTTTAAATTTAACCTCCAAAATCTTGATTCTCATATAATTCTATGGTCAGGTAGCAGTCACCCTATCTATAAAATATATGGAGAGGTTCTATCACCTGGAAATTATAAAGATGTCCAAGGAAATCTGTGAGAGGCTGAGGCCACTCGCCATGAGAACTTAATACAGTGCACAACTCATGGTTAGAGCGATTAGCTCTACAGAACAAAGTATGTTTCAATGTCAACGTCACTCTCCACTGGTGAGCTCTTTTCATGTGGGCTTGCTAAGAAAGAGACTCTCATGTCAGGCTTCTCGTGTCTCACTCTTGTTCTCTGTGACCCATCCTGTTCTCTCCCCATATAGGTTAGTCTGCAACAAATATCTGCTTCTTGGTTCTTTATCTCTCCATGCCAAAGCTAGGAAAGGCTACACAATACTACAACTCTCTAGTACACTATGCTCAGCTCTGCCACCCCCTCTGAAGCCCATGATACGGTCCTGTAAGAGTCACTCACTAGGGCTGCCTAATGGAAATTTCTACAGTGATGAAGATGTCAGCACTGGCCACTAGCCTCATGAGGCTATTGAGCACTGGAAATAGGACTAACATGGAGAATGAGCTGAGTTTTTTATTTTGCTTAATTTGAGTGAATTTACGTGTGAACAGAAGCTATCATACTGGACAGTACAGGTCTAGAGGCTGGATGGATAGATATTGGGAGCCTGCCTCTCTCTCTTTTCTTCTCACTTTCCTCCTTTTTCTACTTCAAGTTTTTCTCTCTATACTAGTATATGATAAAGTAAGCCAGGTCAGATAAAGCTTCTCCCAAGGAAACATATTTGTTTTTTTTAATGGAATCCTTTTGGGGATGATTCTTAAACTGGCAAAAAGAATGTCAGGTCCATAGAATTCTGGTAGGGAAATCCTTTGAGGTTAAGGGGGTCTGTGGTTATGCTGTGCCCCTCAAACCATACCTTATGGGCAAGTATCCACTCTGTCTGTTTAGAACACAAAGCATAACTGAGCATCTCCTGTGTTACTGACATTGACATTTCCTGATAAGTGGAGCCTTATCTTATCCTCTTTAATAACCTGATACAGATGTTAAGGCCAACAGCTTTTAAAGTGCTTCAAGTCATTAAGTGCTTTAAGCCCTTATATCTACATTCTGTTCTTAAAATGGGTAATGCTTTCATTTTTAAAGGCTTTCATCATCTATCTCTAGTCTCCTCATCCCCATGTGTTGTGAGTATAGAGTATAGACACTACCCATGCCATCATTGTGTGCTCACTCACTGAACAAACACCATGCTCCCTTCCATCTGCTGGTGCTGGAGAAAAAAAGAAAGAAGAAACAGGGCGAGTGCAGACATTTGTAGAAGACCAAGTATTTTATAGGCGGCCCTTGGAAAGGTGTCCTCGTATCTGTAGAAATTTCCCGTGCCTAGTGTCTGGCCTGGGACGTCATTGTGTCCCGGCCTCTGCAGCTGCATCGCTCAGCAGAGATTTCTGAGCAGCAGTGATGCTCAAAGCCCAGCCTTGCTTCTTCAAGATTTGACTTTCCAGACACCAGCTCGCTCATGACCCAGCCAGGTGGGAGTCAAGAGGCTGAGGCTCCTTGCTAGCTGAGTACAGGGTTGCTTACTAAAGCTGCTGCTCAATAAATTACTTCCCCAAACTGCACCCAAACGTGTACTTAACCACTCTGATGACTGTGGTAACCCATTCGGCACTTCCCAACTCCTCTCAGCTGTCGGAAATACCCTTTTCATATTGTTTCCTGATGATGTAAATGGTTTGTTTCTTGCACCCTTATAGAATCATGGGAACCTAGAATGGTTTAGTACCAACATAGCTTTTACCTGCTGATTAGCAATTTGATCAATGAGTCCAAACTCTATAAGAAAATCATAGTGTAGATAAGGAACATGATGCTCTATCCATTCGTTTAATATTTTGGTGTTTCCTGTCACAGGACTTCTGTCTGGGTACATTTCCCCCCATTTATCAGCAATAAGAATTATTAGCACGTTGTCAATACCATTCTTACTTGTAGGTAAGGAAACTGAACCTAGGGAGTTCAAGAAAATTCTGCAAGAACTTGGAGCTCAGAAGAGTAGAGCTGACACACAAATCCAGTCCTGTCTGGCCCCTGGGATAGCTCTCTCCACTTCTCACACATTCAATCCTCCTTAAAGTCAAGCTGGTGTGAACTATTTAATGTCTGAATTCCAGGTGTCTTTACCAGGGAGCCTTATCTGTTCATTAGAGCGGGTTTGACAAGACTTGAAAATATAAATATTTGTTTGAATTACCTTGTGTCTTTGAAGAAAATGTATTTATTTAGCAGTGTTATAAAGCACAATGTTTCATGAAGTAAAAGTTTCTGTCATCCAATTAGTCCTCATTATGAAGTTTTAAAAATGTGTGGGGCCCTAGCCAGTTTGGCTCAGATAGAGCATCAGCATGTGGACTGAAAGGTTCCAGGTTCAATTCAAGGGCACATGCCTTGGTTGCGGGCTTAGTCCCCCGGTACGGTGTGTGCAGGAGGCAGCCAATCAATGATTCTCTCTCATCATTGATGTTTCTATCTCTCTCTCCCTCTCCCTTCCTCTCTGAAGTCAATAAAAATATATTTTAAAAAAATAAAAATAAAAATATATGGGTATGTGTATAAATGCATGTGTGCATTTTCCCCTCCCATGTACACACATATAAGTCCAGTCTTGAAATGTTACTTTTGTTCCTGTATTTTCGTTTTTTAGGGTAAAAAGTAATCTCATTTTTGAAGACTTTGATTTAAATAGTCAGTTCCCAGTTTGAGTTCATCTAGCAGTTTGCCATGCAACTTTGACAAAGATCATTTATTCCTGGGGCCTCCGTCTCTCAACCTGTGAAAGGGGAATCTTGGCCACATTACTGTTCACCTCCTTTCTTCTTGTGGAAATATTGATTTATAAATGGGTTGACCTGACCAGTACTTAGACCTTGGAAATGAAGCCTGGTTTCTTACTGAGAATACCACCTTTTCTTGACCTCTGCCACATGTTATTGAATAGTGATAAATAAGTCACCTGCTCTTATAACCTCTATATCATACCTGGTGTTGATATTTGAAGAATTCTTTTCATCATTGAGAACACAGAACCCTCTATTCCTTATTTGATTCCCAGAAATATCAGCATACATACCGCTAGGCTTGGCATATAATTTGTGAAAGAATAAAACCTACAGCAGTCTGAGACAAGCCTGCTTTAAGGAAGCTGCTCTAACCATTGCTGCAGAGTGACCACAAGGTGGCAGTCTCTTAGAACATCAGGGCTAAGCAGAATCCTGAGCCACTGCCTTGGTGGTTGATCTTGTCCCCATTGCCCAGCCATATCAAGGTCAAGTGTTTGCCAAGGTGATAGCTATCAAGAGGTCCATCAGCCATCCAACTAGGAGTGTTGTCTAAAAAGTGGGAACAACATCACTCTTTTATTTTAGAGTGTCACAGTTTTCAGAACACTATTCCGCTCAAGAATCTAAAACTTGCAGTAAATCATACAGCAGTTAGTGTTTAAAAGGGGTGGTGGTGGTGGTGGGGAACTCTTCCTTATATTTCCCTACTGTTTAAAGTCATTGGTTCTCAACCTTGACTGTACATTAGAATATACTGGGGAACTTTCAAACCAATCTCTGGAGTAGGATCCCAAAGATTGATTTTTAAAGCACCCCCGCTGCTTCTAAAGTGCATTCAAAGAAGAGAACCATCTTTTCAGGTCCTCTCAATTCATTCATCCATTCACTCCCCATTTATTGCATGCTTCCTCATGTCAGCATCGAGCAAGGTGATGGTGATGCTGTAAAATAAGATTCTACAATTGCCCCAAAGGCTATGTGAGTGAGTAATTCAATTCAGCAATCATTTATTAAGTTCCTACTACATGACAGGCACTATGCTAGATATGGATGGGGCTGAGATGACAGCAATTCCTGCTGTCTAGCACTTACATTCTAGCAGGCAGTGTGTACAAACAGTTCTATGAGGCAGAATTGGGTATCATCAATGTCTTGCCTTTCTATAACATTTCACAGCAGCACAAAGCATTTTTCAACAACTGATATAACTTGAAGCTCACCCAGTAGTTATCATGATCTGAAGTTTAGAGAGGAGGCTGACATGCTTGGCCAATAACAAGCAGAATTAAGTTCCCACACCCAAGTCTATGTACTCTGTGTCTAGTGCTCATTACTTCATTCCATCTTGTGTTGTGGGATCAAGGAAGAGTGGTTGATTTTCACTGCAGAAGTAAAGTTATTTGTCCAAGGGTATATTTGTGCATTTGCCTTGGGAATATTAGTTCCCGGAGAGTGCGTGAGTAGAGGATCACTTCTTTCCACACATTTCTTGGCATCCTTCCTCCATCCAGTAAGGGGCCTGCCTCTTCTGGTGCTGTCTCCATGCTTATATCCATTTTATTTTATTTTATTATTTAATTTAATTTATTTTATTTTATCTATTTAAACATTTTTTATTTATTGAGATATAATTGACTATAACAATGTATAAGTTTGAGGTGTAAAAATAATGATTCAATATTTGTATATGTTGTGAGGATTACCGCATTAAGTTTAGTTGAACATCTCTGAAAAAAGGGGGGGTTGTGAAGCAACAGTTAACATCTATTACATCACAGTTACCATTTTTTCCTTGTGGTGACATCTTTTAAGGTCTACTCTCTGGGCAACTTTGAAATATACAAAATCATACTGTTAGCTATAGTCATCATGTTGTACATTACATGCCCAGAACTTATTTATCCTACTACATCTTTACCCAGTTCCTCCCACTCCTGCCCGTGGCAACCACAAATCTGATCTGTTTCTATGAGTTTGGCTTTTTTTAGATTCCACTATATGAGATCATATATCATTTGTCTTTATCCGACTCATTTCATTTAGTGAAATTCCCTCAAGGGCCATCCATGTTGCTTATATCCTTTTTTTATATGATATCCTTCTACATTCGCCAAATTTCTGATCTGTAAAATTATTCTGGATGTCTACTGTCATGAAGAGAAAATTGAAAATATTGAGTTGCATCAGCAGATCTGCTTGCTGTAAGCTTTTGTCAATCACAGAAAGGTTTAATTAGGGGACTGGAAATTAGTGCAAATGTATATAAAGAAGAAGACAGACAAGTTTCATTTTCAGAGATCTCCATTCTGTCAGCCAATAAAGTGTTCAGCCCAATGCCATCTGGATTGGGACTGGCACATAAGATAGCTGATGATGAACGTGTTTTAGGAATTAACCTTATGGCTGATTTGGAGAGTTGACTCTTAAGGGAGTGAGGTGTGGATGAATATCCTCCCTGCGTGCAGACTCAAAATTATATTAGAATCCTTCAGGGTCAATAAACATCGGTAGATGTTCCTGGGCCACTGTTTTATTTTCTCATCATAGCAGAATATTTATTAAGTGATTGATTTCCAGAGGACCCATGGCCTTTCTATTGCACAGAAGACGTGACTGCAGAAAGTCCCACTGTGGGGCTGTGGAATTATCTATCATTTCCTTAAAGGCCATTAGAGGATTGTCCAGAGTTAGGTGCCCAAAGCCTAAGAGAAACACTAAAAAATTGAAGTACACTGGGAGAAGACATTCATATGATGAGAGATATGAAGCTAATTTTGAAGAGGAACAGTTGAGGACCTGTCAAGTTTTGGGCTAAAGAAGCAAAGATTTAGAAATGAGTTATCTTCAAAAATGAAAACATCTATTTGTAGAAGTAAACTTCATTCTATGTAGCTCCAGAGAGAAGGACAATGATTAGGACTGGAAGTGACAACGGGGCAAATGTTAATTTACCCTGATGTGGAGGAATGTTAGAATTATTCAGTAATGAAAGCAGTTGCTTCACAAACCCCCCCTTTTTTAAGAGATGTTCAAGAATACTATGTTAAAAATGTGGAAGCAGGGATTCCTCAGTTGGGTAAGAAGTGGAAAAAACTAAGAATTTAAGATCAAATAGAGATGGTTTCAGGGGCTGTTTCACCATTTTACTACCTGTGGGACCTGGGAGTCCATTTAACCTCTCCCCACCTTAGTTTCTCCATCTTAAAATGGAAATGATAATTACACCCACTTCATAGTGTTGCTATAAAGATTAAAGGCCAATATGCATAAAGCACTGAATTTCATGCCTCACACGTGCTACTCTTGTTCCTCCTTCCCCTTTCTCGTTATCTTATTCTTCTCCCTCCTCTTCTTCCTCTTCCTGCTCCTCTGCATTCTCCCCTTTCTTATTGTTATCATAACATTTATAATGTGGATTAAATTAGTGCCTATAAAATATAATTCACTCCTTTTTAATATTTACACCTAACCCAAATCAATCATACCCTGGAAATAATTCTAGACCCTATAGTTGGGTTGAAGCCAAAAGTGGTAGACCAGTTCTAATATAGTAAGTGTAGCTTTATGGAAAGAGGGATAGCTCCCTCCCCCTCTTTAGTTTCATCTGTTCAAAATCAAAAGTTCTCTTGTTGAGAAGAAGGCAAAGAGCTGATAGGTACAGCCAGTACATGAGGCACGGCCGGAGCTCGGGAGGAAGCCAGGAATTCACCTCACCTATCTTACCCATCACCAGGGGAAGCCACTCACCAAGAAAAATCCTTCTCCCCTTGCCAGGGGGTCCCCCTGGGTGCCTTTAGGTTGGGAGCATCACCTTGCACTTGAGAGGTGCAGCAGGAAGAGAGTCTGCCATTTTACCTCTTGGTCTCTGTTTCTCACTCTCTCCATGAGGACTTGCGCTGCCTCTGCCCCCACCCTGGGTGCTGTGGGGAAGATTAATTAGCTAATACTGGTAAAGAGCCTCTGATGATGACAGCTAAGTGTTTGCACCATGTAATTGCCATTTTCCCCCCCAAGAAAATATCCATAGAGTTACTAATTAGGCATTGTTGAAGCACCTCACGCCCCATTATTTTACAGTTGTCTTGCCATTAACTGGCATCAGTACCATTTCAAATGGCATTTATTGCCCATTTCCCTGGTTTAATTTTTGGAAATTTTATGGGAAGCCTGGGCATTGTTTCTTATTCCTGTGACTTGAATAATTAACAATGTAAATGTGGCTTCCGGGTGGTGATATTGTCAAGAGTTCTTTAGAGATTTTAATTAAGAACACTACAGCACTGTACTCCATGGGAAAGTTTATTACGGTGCCTAAACACTGTAAGCTTGTCTCCCTGTGGGTCTGTGGCTCCTCCTTGAGTGTCTCCCTCTCTGTGTGTGTGCATGTTTACATATGTGCACGTGCCAGTGTATGGTTTCGTGATCAGTTGGGTAACATGAGCTATGAGGACAAGAGCAAAGTCCTCCTTTGACTTAATTTGCTCTTAGACACAATCTGGAGAAGCTGATTAATAAACTTCTCTCCATTTTCTTACTACAACCTAGAGATTTGAGTTGGCTCAAATCAAGCATCATTTGGTAAATGTCCACAATGTTATCAGGTACGGAATAGACGTGTTTCATACTTTCTTTAGGCTCTGCAGCAAATCAGTGAGGTCTCTCATGATGTCAAAATAAATAAAGGCTCAGAAAAGCAAGGGGGCCAGGGTCACAAGCTAGTGATAAGGACAAGACTCAAACCCAACTTCCCATCACTGTCACCGCCTGACGTTTGTTTTAACGACGGACCGGTGGGAAGGGCATTATGATACAATGGTCCTGGGAGCCACCGGGACTATTTCTCCCTCTGCCTCCTCCCACCTGGGCCATCTTGGACAGTTTCAGCACCTCCTAAGCTTCATACTGTGATGTAAAGATGAGAGCAGAGAACATGTATGAAAAAGTAATTAGAACTTCATGGTGATAGATCCTCCCTTCCCCCAACTGGTGGGCCGAGTATGACAGTATGACATAACCTGCAGCCCGGAAATACCTGAGTGACTAACCATGTACCTTATATGGACTATACATTGAACCACCAATCAATACCTGCCAAATACCCTCAGCCCTTGTTCCTATATGGACCATATATTAAGCCACCAATCAGCACGCGCCCAGTACACTAAGCCCCCATTTCTTCCCATTCCGCCCCTCAAAAGGTGTGCCCACCTCTGCACGGGTTGCTGTTCTCCCACTGCAAGACAGCCCGGCAGGTCTCTTTCCCCTAATCAAGCCTGTAATCCTGGTTTTTGGCTCCTGACTGGTCTCTCACATGGCACATAGAAAATACACCTCACATCGTGGTTGGATGGCTGGGTGCATTAAAGAAGTATGAATAATGAATGAATGGTAGAGACTTTTGCTCATTTGTAATATTACCTCCCCACATTCTTTTTGTCCAGTTTGATTGAGAATTAGTTGATATATATCACTGTATAAGTTTATGGCAAATGGCATGATGGTTTGATTTATACATATTACAAGTTATTGCCTCAATAAGTTCAGCTAAACATCTATCACCTCATATTGATACAATAAAAAGAAAAAAGAAGGAAAAAAAAGTCTCCTTGTGATGAAAACTCCTAAGATTTCCTCTCCTGCCGAAACCGGTTTGGCTCAGTGGATAGAGCGTCGGCCTGTGGACTGAAAGGTCCCAGGTTCGATTCTGGTCAAGGGCATGTACCTGGGTTGCGGGCATATCCCCAGTAGGAGATGTGCAGGAGGCAGCTGATCGATGTTTCTAACTCTCTATCTCTCTCCCTTCCTCTCTGTAAAAAATCAATAAAATATATTAAAAAAAAAAAAGATTTCCTCTCTTAACAACTTTCCTATCTCTCATACAGCAGTGATAACTACAGTCACTATGTTGCACAGTACATCCCTAGAACTTATTTACTCTCCAACTTCTTAAAAAAGAAAAGAAAGCCGAAACCGGTTTGGCTCAGTGGATAGAGCGTCGGCCTGCGGACTGAAAGGTCCCAGGTTCGATTCCGGTCAAGGGCATGTACCTGGGTTGCGGGCACATCCCCAGTGGGGAGTGTGCAGGAAGCAGCTGATTGATGTTTCTCTCTCATCGATGTTTCTAACTCTCTATCTCTCTCCCTTCCTCTCTGTAAAAAAAATCAATAAAATATATTTTAAAAAAAAGAAAAGAAAAGTAAAATGAATCTCAAGTTTTGCGAAAGCTTAGTGTAACTGACTGGGCCAGGCTGTCTCCATCTGTGGTGGGAAAACTGGGTAGATCATTGATTATGAAAGCGCAGCCAGCATCTTGACAAAAATTACCACTAAGATCGGAATATGGTGATTCTGGATGAGCTGAAATACATGGATCTTTGTGTTGTGACTTCTTCCTCCCCATTTCATGGGTACAGGACAGAATGGCAGAGCCAAAAGGAGGCTTAGACTTGCAATCACAAGATTCTATTCGGAATCCCAATTCCGCCACATGTAATTATCTGTGTAGCACTTTGACCTTTGAATAACTCTTCACTCTAAATAGTGAATTTCACAGGAACTGTCCAGACTCCAGGAAATGGACTCTGAAATGGAGATTTTCTTGTAGAAGCCAGAAAGCCTGGGGCAGGGCTCTGTGTACACCCATCTGCCAGGGAGTGAGAGAAGCAGGATTGGGTGAAAGTGGCTGCAACAAAGCAGAAGCTGATCCGCCAGGCATTTCTGGAGCTGGGAGGGCCCTCCAGCGCTGTCCTGAATTAAGAAGGAGAGCCAAGCCTTTGAACCCTTGCAGACTGTCCCCTGGAGAGGGGTGCGGAGCAGAGCCAAAGGAGGACAGTGACCTTCACTCACTAAGCCCATATTATTTCAGCAATTATTTATTGCACAGCTATCACATGCTCACTAGGAACCTGGAGGTGGATGGAGCTTATAGATTGTGGCAGAGTTGTGTTACATCTGGACGCCAACATCGTAAACAGCTTACTAGACATGGTGGCCCAGGGAACAAAAACAGACAGACAATCGTCTCTAAAACGTTAGCCTATTCACCATGCCCGGATTGAGATGAATGCAGCAAAGGGAAGAGGAGTAAGAAAGGCTTTAGGGAAAGTAATGACACTTTTGCCCCAGTGTCTGAAATGTCCTACAATCCAAGAGGCTGTACTACTGTGTGCCAGTGGCCATCTCAGCCAGAGTAACCCCTGCAGGGGTAACTGGCTTACGCATCATTCATATACACTTATAGGATGCCCGTTGCACAGCCACATGCGCTCATGGAGCCACAGTAGCCACCATGAGGCTTCTCTCCCTAGCAGGGCTGGTCCAGGCACCCGCCCTTTCCCCTTTACCTACCCAGGCTGCTGGGAAAGGCAGAGCTTCACTCTAACCACATCCTCTTTCTTAATATTTCTCTTACCTGCCTGCAGCTCCCCAGGATCTGAGTGTCTCCAACAGGCACAAATGAGGCCTCTCACGAACTGTGAGAACAGACGCTGGAGGGATGCTTGGTCTATGAGCAGAATGAAATGGGCTTGAGTCAAGGGTCCATTGCTTGCTGGCAATGGCTAGGCTACGTAACCAGCCTGGGCGCTGGTTATTCATCATCTGCAAAATGGATTGGGGGGAATAAGAACCATGTCACACTGTGAGGATCAAATGGGAGAAAGATATGACTCAGAATGAATGGCTGAATTCAGATTAAACGGCCACTTATTGAGCATCTATCAAAGGCTAGGTATGGTGTGGGAAACATGATCTATTATCTTAATAATCAATTGACTCGACAACTGTCTTTTGTGCAGTTAGAAATGGAGGCTTACAGAGAGGATTTCACTTGCTGGGGTTACCCAGCTATCATGCCTATGCAGAGTCCCAACATCCAGCTGCACAGAGATTAGAGACCGCCGGGGCCTCAGTGGCCTCCCAGTGCCCTTTGCACAATGATCATGATGCGATCAGGTGGTGCATGGACTGCCACTGCCTCCTGCTCCAGCCTCATGCACCCCACCCTGCTCTCCTGCCTCAGAGCCCAGCACACCCGGCAGCCTCGGTGTCTGCTCTGCTCCCTCTTGCTTTTGCAAGTACTGCTTCTCTGACTACAACTCTCCCCTCGTCACTCTTGTGTCACCTCACTAAAGCCTTTTCATCCTTGTACTCTCAGAAAAGCCTCTGGACTCTGAGAAAGAAGATACTTACTAAGAAGGGCTCCTGGTGGTTAACTGGGCTCCAATTTTTAAAAACAGAGCCCAGCGGCCATTTCTATAGGGGGGCCTCTGATGCAAACTGTGCTTCAGGGAGACGCCTGCCCTGAACTAACTGCCTCTGCACTGAACTGCCTGCCTGCACTGTGTTCCTGCCATCGGAGCCAGCCCTGATAAAGGATTCCTGGAATCCTATTTCAACCAATAGGAATGAAGCTCTCCCCATCTAATGGGAGCTGCACAGCTACATCCCATCAACATCTTCACTGACCTATCAGAGCAACTCCATTCTGACCAATCAGGACAGTGCCTTTTGGACCAATCAAATGGCAAGGATTTGGAGTCCTTATGTGCATGAGGCCAGACCACTTAGGTATCAGAGACTTCTATCTATATAAGTCAGTTCCCCACTGGCTCTCTGAGCAGTTTCCCTTTCCACCAAAGATTGAAGACTATTTCCCTGGTTGAGCTGAGACGCGGAAGATGCCTCAGCAGAGCAGGAAGACCAGTGCAGGCCAGAACAGACTGGCACAGAATGGACAGGCCAGAGAAGAGAAGAGCTGTGTAGGTGCGAGGGGCCAGGCCCCAGGGCTGCCATACAGCCATATTGTATCACAATTGAGCTGTTTTGCATTCATCAAGCTTTGCATTTCAATCACTGGCACCCATTAGCACACTGAATTGGTGCCAACACCCATACAACCATCCACCATCGGTTGACACCTCTCTTTCTCAAGGCATGCAACCCTGATGCTCACCTCAGCCTCCTGTGTATCACTGACAGAGGCCTGTCCTTTCCTTCAGAGCCCCTCACTCATTTGCAGCTCTGCTTTTTCTAATGGATCAGTTGATTCATATTTTCCTTTCCTTTTTTGATTGTAAGCTCTATAAACACAGGCATAGTATATCATAGCTAGCAGGGACCTTAGCTGGCTGGATCTAAAGTCTGACTCCCCACTTATTAGCCCTGTGAGTTTAAGTGAGTTACTTAACCTGCCTTTGACTTAGTTTTGTCATCTGTAATATGGGGGTAATAACAGAGTTGCAGAGTTGTTGTGAGGACTAAGTAATTTAATATCAACACTAATAAAAGAGAAAAATGGTAATTGGCGTACGAGCGACCCTTTTCATTGGCTAATCAGGGCTATATGCAAATTAACTGCCAACTAAGGCACAATGCAGGGAGGCGAAAGAGAAAGCAGGAAGAAGCCCCCTGCCAATGACAGTGATTGGAAACCCAGGGGGGAGCTAAGAGCTGGGGGGCAGGGCAAAGGCGGCCCTGGGGCCGCCTTTGCCCTGCCCCCCAGCCATGATCGGAGAATCAGGTGCCTTTGCCGCCCTGGCCAGTGATAGCAGGAAGTAGGGGTGGAGCCAGCAATGGGAGCTGGGCACGGTCGAAGCTGGCAGTCCCAGGAGCTAGGGGTCCCTTGCCTGGGCCTAAAGCGAAGCCCACGATCGCAGGGCCGCTGCAACTGCGGGTCCCCGCTGCCCGAGCTGGACGCCTAGGCCAGAGGCGTCAGGCCTGGGCAAGGGGCCAATCCTGCGATTGGAGGGTGATGGGGGTCAACGCCTGAGGGCTCCCAGTATGTGAGAGGGGGCAGGCTGGGCTGAGGGACACTCCCCCGACACACACACCCAGTGCACGAATTTCGTGCACCGGGCCCCTAGTTTATTTTATAAAGTTTTAGAACAGATCCTGACACATAAGTACTTGCTATTATTCCATTTGTTTAGGAGGTAGATCATGTTATGCCTTTTCAGGTGCCAGCCCCTATAATCACTTCCTTCCTAAATCTCCTACTATTTATTTCATAGTTCTAGCTTCTTCAACCTCCTTTTTATCCAAGTTGCTAAAATCTGACTCTTTCCTGAGCCAACTTGGATTATGGCAATATTGTTTTCTTTCTCTGTGATTTCAATTGAAAAGGAAATTTCCTTTCAATTTCTATTTCAAAATTCAAATTTTAATTTCATTCTGATTTCCCTTGAAATGTCTCTCTCCCCTGGTGGGAAGTGGTTATGTAGTTTCAATTACATTTGAGTTCTGCCCCAGGAAAATCTGGTTCAACAGATTCAGTCAGCTCCAAGAAACGTGCGTGGGAGGCAAGAAAGCTTAGAAAGGTGGCTTTTGCCAGTGTGAATAAACCCAGCTCAGCTCCATTCTGCTAAGTGGAGCTCTAAGTCTCAATATTAGTGTTCGTGCCCATTAACTCTCCCCTTTTTCATCTCTCAATGAACCGCTTGGCTTGTAGGTTGACATTACAAGCTCAGTTTCCGAACCCCAGCACTACTGGCATGGTGGGCTGGGTAATTCTTTGCTGCAGGGAGAAGTCTTATGCACTGTAGGATGTTTAGCAGCATCTTTGGCCTCCAACCACTAGATGTCAGAGCACACCCCCACCCTCACCCCAGCTCAACTGTAACAAGCAAAAATATCTCAAATATATTATCAAATAACATGGGGGACAAAGTTGCCCTCAGTTGAGAACTACCACTTCAACCCAATATTACATTTTATATACTAGACAGAACAAACACACTCTTATTCTTCCTTTGCCCCCTCTCAAACATGTCTGTTATTCTCATACATTTACTATTCTAGTTAAATGCTAGATTCATTTTCAAGTATTTTTAAAATATATTTAATTGCTATGTTAATTTGGGGGAAATGGCATTTAAAATATTAATTATCCAATACAGTTATATTTCCACTTATACAGTGTTGCTGCTGTTTTCATTCTAAGTTACCATATAGTCCTGCAATTGGTTATAAGTTTATTATTAAAAATATTTTCAGCCCAGCCCATAAGGCTCAGTGGTTGAGTGTCAACCTATGAACAAAGACGTCATGGTTTGATTCCCGGTTGGGCATATGCCCAGATTATGGACTCAGTCTCCAGTAGGGAGCATGCAGGAGGCAGCTGATCAATGATTCTCTCTCATCATTGATGTTTCCATCTCTCTCTCCCTCTCCCTTCCTCTCTGAAATCAATAAAAATATATATTTAAAAATATTTCCAACTTGTCCTCTTGTTGAATCCATATTATTACTGATGGGATAAATACATAAATTATTATTTATATGACATAGAGGAGACTCAGAAGTTGGGTGGAAGAAGGTAGAACCCAGGATGATTACTTGGACTCCAGAGGCCTTTTCTTTCACCCTCTGCCTCACCTGAAGGCCTAAAATTGGAAAAGAAGACAAAGAAGATATAAAAACATGAGTCACTTCCTATGTTTAAGAGCAGCACTGAAAGCAAACTTTCATCTTTAATGAGAGGGAAGACTTTCCCCACGGTTTAGAGCAGCGGTTCTCAAACTGTGGGTAGCGACCCCTTTGGCGGTCGAACGACCCTTTCACAGGGGTCGCCTAAGACCATCCTGCCTATCAGATATTTACATGACGATTCATAACAGTAGCAACATTACAGTTATGAAGTAGCAACGAAAATAATTTTATGGTTGGGTCACAACATGAGGAACTGTATTTAAAGGGCCAGAAGGTTGGGAACCACTGATTTAGAGTGTCCTAACATCCATCAATCCAGAAATCCCATACATTTTCTTCAACTGATTTCCAGCTCTATCTTGCAACTCAAGAGATTTGTGCAGGTGGAATCAATTTGAAGATTGCCCCTTTACTAGTGCTGCTTGGGTGAAACTCTCAGGCACTAGTATTTCATTCATTCTAACAGGGATCTGCAACTGCATTTAAAGGAGCAGCAGTGTGTAATAACAGGTGCATTATGTAGCCATGAACCGAAATTCATTATGACCATAAGACTTTCGACTTTTTGCCACCTTTCTCTCTCTCTGCCTACAGCTTAGGAATGGAGGAATAACTTGGAACATAAAAATCACTGTGCTCTCCTATCTTTTTGCATGATCACCTATGCATGATCACGAAGAAAAAAATGTCTCTTTTTCTCCTGGCCCAGGATGTGTCTAGAAGGAACCTGATTTACTGAAGTAGGATGTAGAAGACTAGGAAGTGTCAGAAACAGCAGTGGCAGTTGCCCAGTGAGTCAGGGCCAGCTTGGTGGACAGGTCAGCAGGAGGAAAGGGGTCCAGACCAGGTAGATCACCATATTGTGCTTGAGAGCACATAGCCAACTATAGGGAAGGTCTAGACTAGTGGCTTGGATTACATAGGATATTAACAACACAAGTTAACAAGGGTTTTCTGAGAGAGAATGATTGAAAATCCAGTGAGCTAGCAGCATTACAGAAAACCGTTCCTAAATAACCAGGCTCCAGTTCTGAGCAGGTTCAAGAGCAGGGAGGGAAAGGAGTTAGGAAGGACTAAGAAAAACAAGGCAGAGCACTACTAAGAATTTTGTAGAGACCACGTGACTGAAATGAAAAGCTGGCTTCAGGAACATGTCAGAGACTCAATTACTTGGGGTGGAGAATAGACCCCGTAAGATCAGTAGCAATTTTTAAAAAAATATATTTTTATTGATTTCAGAGAGGAAGGGAGAGGGAGAGAGAGAAATAGAATCATCAATGATGAGAGAGAATTATTGATCGGCTGCCTCCTGCACGCCCCACACTGGGGATGGAGCCTGAATCCCAGGCATGTGCCCTTGACCAGAATCAAACCTGGGACCTTTCAGTCTACAGGCCGATGCTCTATCCACTGAGCCAGACCGGCTAGCGCAGTAGCAAATATTTTTTGATTCTATATCTTTATGTGTTAGGTGGACCTGCTTTTGTCACACCACAGGTGAGAGTTTATCCATTAAATGAGCAAATGCTTTTCAAGGACTTAAAATAAGCAATACTTTATTTAAAAAGATTATTGCAATAGGGAGAATGCTCTGATCTCAGAAAAGTGCACCATTATGCAGAAGAAAGTAAGTTTTTTTATATAGCAGGAAGTTTGTGGAGAGCGGGGCAAGCAGTGGGGCAAACAGGTGGCATCACGAGGAAAATATTTTTCTTTGTGGTTAGTCAGTACAATTCTCAGAATTAGCTGTTAAGAGGGTGTGACATTTCGTACCTTAGTGGTTTAGTGCTTGTTGAAACTCAAGGCCAAGCTAAACTTTAGGGGCTTCTGGGAGGAGGGGAGCCTGACTAAAGTGGGTCAAGCTTTAACCCAATGGCTGTGTCATGGGCAGTTGTGAGCACTCAGCCATAAGGGGAGGTGTTTTTGTATAAAGTTAAGTGAGTGGTCAAAGGTGGGCTCATTGAGAAGGCGACAGATTAGCAGAGTTGAAGTAGGTTAGAAAGCAGACTTGAGAACCACGAAGGCACAAAACATGCTGATCCTGGGAGAAAACCATTCCTGGCAGAGGGAAAAGCTAGCGCAAGGCATTAGCTGTTGTGTTTGCACAGTAGAATGATAGGTTTTATTTTTCAAGGATTGCCCCAGTTATACCTCCCAGCCCACATGCTCTTTGCAGTGCAGCCTTGCCACACTCCCATGAACAGGTGTTTATTTATCCATGGCCTTAAATCCTGCCAGGCTCTGTGACTGCTTAAACAAATTGAATGGGACCCGAGTGTCACTGTGCCAGTTCCAGGTGTGGCCCTTACCTGGCCCAGAAACATCTCCTTCCTGCCTCCTGGAACACATGCTCTTGTGATGCTGTCTCCTGCCTGCCATGTTGTGAGAAGCCCAAGGCCCCTGGAGAGGCCACGTGGTGGTGCTGTGGTCCACAGCCCTAGCTAAGGCCCAGCATCAGCTGCCAGTCACAAGAGTGAGCCAGCCTGGACACCTAGTCCATTGAGCCTTCAGATAACTTCAGATCCAGCTGACATGGACCTCAGCCATACAAGAAACCTTCAGCAAGAATGCCCAGCTGATGTCAATCCACCCACAGAGCCACAGAGATAACACATTGTCGTCTTAAGGCATTTAGTTTTGGGGTGGATTATTAAGCAGCAGTAAATGGCTGAAATAAATTGCAAGGAGGGTATTGTAAGTAGAGGGGGTGAGCAAGAGGGAAACTAGTGGGTGATAAACTCAGAGAGAAACATGAAAGTCCATTTGGATATTTTCTCATAACAATTCTGGGCTTTACTCGGAGTGAAATGGAGGGCTGTTGCAGGGTTTTGGGAGAGAAGTGACCGGCTCTGACGTACTTTCTCAAAAGCTCTCTCCGGCTGCTGCATGGGGAATAAATTATAGGTGCTGTTGTAACAATCAAGGTGAGCAATGATGGTGGCTCAAATCAAGTTGGTAGCGGGGTGGAAGGTGAGAAGTTGTTGGCATCTGTGTAGGTACAACAAAGAGTGTTACCTGATGAATTGAGAACAACATAGTTAAGAATGCCTGATACTGGGAAAATGCTGTTTTGATTCTTAACTGAGACGAAGAACCCTGCTGCAGGAGCCAGTTCAAGGAGGAAGACTGAGTGAACACCCCAGTGAGGATATTAAATAGGCAATAGTGAAGGTGTCAGAGTTGGAGGGTACCTATAGGAATTATCAGCACAAGGTTTTTTTGTGTGTGTGTTTTTAAGCCATGAATTAATGAAATCACTCAAGGGAATAAGTGTTAGAGAAGAACACATAGAAGAAGGGCACCAGAGACCGACCCCTGAGGCATTGCAAGGGGAAGAGGCTGGGAGAAGACAAAGGCAGTAAAATAGACTGAGAAGGAACAGTCAGTGACACGGGAGGAAGACCTAGAGAGTGAGAGTCCTAGAAGTCTAGTGAAAGAAGTGTTTCTGGTGGGAAGGAGTTACCAGCTGAGTCAGATGCTGCGGACAGGTCAACCAAGAAAAACTAATACTGTATGTCAACTGTAATTGAAAAAATAAAAAGAATTACTAAAAAAGGAAGAGAACTAAGAATTGACCTCTGTATTCAGCAATACGTTCTCAGACAAATCATCTCATTCTTTCTTTCTCTCTGTTTCTCCCCAGATACCACCTGATATTTATTAAGCATTTACTACATGTAAAGTATTTCCTATGCCTTGGGGATACTGAGGTAAATGAAATTTTCCCTTAAGGAGTTTGTTACCATTCGATTGATTAAACAATATTTACTGTATAATTACTGTGTGAGACATTGAGCTAAATATTATGAGGAATATGTTATCCGATCTAATTAGAAATGTTACACACAAACACACGGACTGTTAAGTTGCAGTGAAAGTAAAACCTGAAGAAATGTCACAATGAACTGTGAGGCTTCAGCAAATGGCTGGCCAATGTTATAAGAATAAATGTTCTATGATGAAGGGATAGGTTGCCTACGTTGGAAAAACCTGGAAAAGCTTCATGAAAGGCACACAATTAGAAAAATGCATGGTCGGGAGCATGTGGCACAGGCACAGTAGGTCAGTACATAGGCAACTTCGGAGGAATCAGAAAATGGATTTAAAAGTAAGTGCAAAAACATGGATGTAGGACGTTATTCTAAGTGAAATAAATCAGACGCAGAAAAACAGTGTATGATTTCACTTATATGGGCAATCCAAAAATAACTGGAACTCATCGAAGCAGAAAACAGAAACCCCTGGTGGTTACCAGGGGCTGGGAAGACAGGGAGTGGGGAATTTCTAGTCACGGGACATAAAGTTTCAGTTCTGCAGATGAAGAAATTTAGCGATCTACTGGACTACATCATGCGTACAGTTAACAGTACTGCATTGTACACTTAAGCATTTGTTAAAAGTGTCTCATGGTAAATGTTCTCACTAAAGTAAAAAATAAACTGCCAATAATTATGAATTTTAATAAGGAAGTGGAGATTGGTCATAATGGATGAAACGATTATGCATGACTTCGGATTTTGACCTTTTTCTGTGCTCTGACAGGGGTGGGGTCTGGTGGATGAAGTTGGACCATTGGATGGCTTATACGTTTCTATTTTAAGATAATCAATCTGGTCATAGAAGTTAGGATGGAGTGTGATTAGGGAATGGCGAAAATCAGAAATGATATTACTGGAATGAATTGCTACTGAGAATAGTGCAGGTATTTCTAAAGCCTTTTAACCTCATGGAGACTTTTCCTCTTCATTGATGTGTGTTCTTGTACATTTAGGGTAAGTGTGTGTGTGTGTGTGTGTGTGTGTGTGTGTGTGTAATGAACATCTAATTCTTAATGTATTAATTCATAAATACTGTTTTTGCTCTCAGGAACAGAATCCATTCACTTCACATTCTAGATATCAGTGGTACTTAAGCATTTAAATGCAATTCTTATTTTTTATATCATATAACAAAAAGCTTAATTTGTTTTAGGATTTACTTTTCCTCTTATTTTCTAGTTATATCATCACATCATCCACAAACATTGGTATTTCAGTGTTTTTTTATTCTGACTCTTACACTTCTTTTTTTAAGTCTGAAAAAATCTGAGCATGGTGCCTTACACATATTATCTCTCAAAAAAATTATAGTTCATTCTTATCTCCACCCCCCTTTTTTAGATGCCTGAAAAAATTACCCAGTAAATATGTCACATTTAGGTGCTCTTATTTTTAAGTCACTATTAACTTTTATATTTTAAATCTTTTAGTCTTATTTTATAACTTTAAAATCTCTTTTTTTCACATTCTTTTCTATTTACAAACATTTATTGAGCACTTATTAGTGGGTGACCAAAACCTGAACATAAACCACCCACCATCCCTATGAAGGTCTCTATTTGTGGAGACAGACAATGATTTAAATCAATGTAGACACAATAAAATAATAGATATACAGATCAAGTAAATTGCTAGATTTCCCATTTCTTATTTCAAGTTTTGTTAATTGTTATATTTTTAAGTTTTTAATAAATTGATTAAATTCAAATAAATAAATTTATAATTTTTTCTAAAGTACTATTAGTATTGCTATTGTATTATCAGATATTAATTTTATTTTATCTTTCTATTGTTTTATTCGTGACTTTATGTTGTCATCTTCCTTTTCGCTTTTAAATATTTATTTCATACATATCAGAGAGTAAGCTTATTGTGTTGGTATTTCCTTAGTAATAGTAATAGCATAAATTACTACATTTTTGCTGGTTAATTACTCTTTCTATACTATTTCCAGGGCTTTGAAAACATGTTTTCACTTTGTTATATTAAACACAGCTTTGGAGACTATAATTTGTTACATTTTATTTTGAAATTTAGACAAAGAAACCACCAGGATGCTCCCATTTGGGATTTTCTCTTTTATCCTATGAATTTACTTTTGCTATTCCTAGAGTTCTCTCTTCACACATCTTTATGTGCAATAGATGCTTTAAAACATTCTCTTCCCTTTTAAAACTCATTTAAACTCATCCAACTTTCATTATATTTTAAAATATTAACATAGGTTTTCAGAACTCTTTCTACTTTCCCTTTTATTTTATTTTTTCGGTTTTTGAATGCGCAGATCACTTCTACTCTCTGAGAAACAAGAATCTGGGCAGCCTTCTGGCCTCAGCCTCTGCTAGTAGATGATGTCAATTTACACAGAACTGTCTAGAGTGTCCGTAGGCCCTTCCCAGGGTCCTGCAGACATGCTGAGCTACAGATCTTTGGAAAGTGGGGCTCAGTCAATGGCCAAACTCTCTTCAAGTTGTTCTGTCCAACAGCTGGAGGACACATCATTGAACTCAACATTAGCCTGCACATTCCAGCTCCCGGGCGACGTGTACATAGAGGAGTTCCAGAGAAAGAATTGCCTGGCAGCAAGGTGGACTGAATTCTGACAGAAATCTCTTGTAGAAAGATGTGGAGGTAATAAAAGACAAGGCTTTATTTGCTACTAGTAAGAGGATTTGTCTGAAGGTGACAGGGCCCTGACATCTGGCAATGAGCAGAGATTTTGTACATTATGGTCCCAGGGGCCCCGAGGCTGCTCATGAGACCAGTGGACCATGAAACAGGAATCCGGTGTGAGGCGCCAGGCGGATGTTCTCTAAGATCAAAGAGCTTTTGTCAATTTTCCGAGAAGTGGATTCGAAAGTTAGCTCTTGTCTCTTCTCAGAAAACATGTGATAAAAGTAAAAAAATCTGAGAAAGTGTCTTTTGTGTACATTTTGTGGTTTGTAGCTAAGGGTGGGGTAAGCTTGAGGCTCAAAGCACTCTTGAGCACCTCCGGGATCCACATATCCCATCAAAAGTCTGCTCTGCCCTACACAGACAACAATCCAGGTCCATAGAAGTGCCACCAGACAGGGGGACTGATGCAAACCAGGGCGCCACCTGAACTCCCCAGAGCTGAAATGGGTCCCCACATTTTCCCTGCTCCTTAGCCTGGAAGTTAGAGGGAGAGGTTACCGTGTGGTGTCTGTGAGTGATTGAATGAAATCCAGCACCATGTTTTGAAGAACAGCGTGGAGAGCCCAATAACAATAGCAATAATAGTAACCTTGGGACAGTGGGTAAAAACGGGCAAATGACTGGCCTCACACTGACTATGGAAATCCTAAGGTGTTTACTGGACTTACAGTTCCAGCTTGTACCTGCTAAACAGAAAGGTCCTCTTTCCCTTTCTCTCGTTTCCAGTTTCTCGTATAGTGCGAGTAGACAATTCCCCTTCCTGGAAAGATAAAAATGAGAGCTGAATTAAAGAATCCAGAGCACCTGCCTTGGCCAAATATAATTCTATTACTCCTCAAACTACTTCTGGGAAAGGGACAGTTTTATTCTTTAAATTTCTAATCCATCATAGTCTGCTGATTCTTTTATAAAACATAATAAAATGAATTACTAGAAAAATTACAAAAAGGCAGAAAGTGAAACTCTAAACTTTTTCTTATTATTAGATAGAACAGACATGCAATTTCTTTGTCAGACTCCTACAAAAGTTTCTCAAGACTTGTTCTCAATTTCCATACTCATCTTGTCATAGGTGGGTAATAAGAAGTTCATAGGCTTGCTTTGGTTTGTGGATGGATTTGAAGTAGTACTTTTCCAAATTTAAACATTCTGAGAGAATATTGTGACTAATCTTTTTAAACATACACTTATTAAAATTTTTCTATATATCGGTCTATCTATCTATCTATCTATCTATCTATCTATCTATCTATCATATCTATTATCTACCTTTACCTTGTATATTATTCCCCCTAATTCAAACTGTATGCTTGTATTGTATTGTATTGTATTGTATTGTATTGTACTGTACTGTATTGTATTCTACTCCATTCTATTCTATTCTACTCCATTCCATGGATTCCAAAACAATTGCTGAAAAACAATGGCTCTGGCAGTTCACTTTATATTTCCTGATTGCAGATTTTTAAGTAAATGATAAAAGTCACATTAAAAAGTGAATGTGTTTATATTTTAGGCTTGCTCTCCTTTATTTCTTGATATAAATCTCTGAGGGTATGTTTTGATTGTCAGAAATTCTTTTACTCTTTCGTTATACCTCAAGATTTTCCTAATGAAATGCCTAATTGACTACTTTCTTCTGATATTTCACTGCTTCCTTTTTAAAAATCATAGTGTTTATTTAAAATATATTTCACTTAGTTTTATTCTTGAATCTTCAATTATTTCTATTTTTTTTTAAAACGTGGAGGACTCAGTTATAGTCTTTTAAAATCCTACATATTATATCTATTTCCTGTGTCCTGCGAGGCAAAAATGAGCACAGCTGGGGCCCTATGCTCAGCATAGCGGTTTTGTTTATCTTAGATGTGTGCTGCTTTTCATCTAAACCTTCGACTTCTCCAGGTCTCAGAGGCAACATGTGAATTCTTTCACATTCTGGTATCTTTAATATTACTTACTTCCCCCTGGACCTGTGTAGGATTATGTCCTTGAATATGCAGGGGAGGAAAAAAAATCTTTTCCTTCAACTGTTTTAGGTTTTGACTAGGGCTCTGTAACAATGACAGATCAACAAGAGAAAACAAACAGAAGTCCGTTGACATGTATATCTCATAAATGTATAGGAGGAACTCAGGGATGAGTAGCTTGAAGGCTTGGTTAGAACTTGCTTAGCAAGGAAACAATAAATGTTTAGAAAAGTGACAAGACCAGGGAGACAACTTTAGGTCGTCAGGGGAGGGTGAACTATGTGAAGGCAAATAGAAAAGAAACTGTGTTGGGGAATTAAATTTTAGCTGGTGTATTAAATTAAGAATATACAGATTGGTCCTGGCCGGGTAGCTCAGTTGGTTAGAGCATCATCCTGATTTGCCAAGGTTGCAGGTTTGATCCCCAGGCAGGGCACAGACAAGAAGCAACCAATGAATGCATAAATAAGTGGAACAACAAATGGATGTTCACTCTCTCTCTCTTTTTCCCTGCCCTTCCTCTCTCTCCCTTCCTTTCTCTCTCTAAAATCAATGTATAAAAATTAAAAAATAAAATGTATATGTATACAATATATATTTTCTCTATGTGTGTATATACAATAAAAGAATATGAAGATAATGGTCTGCTGAATGAGGGGGCACAAGCCACTGATACCAGTCAGCATGTAATTCCCTCTGCATCCAAGCTCTCACTTTGGGGAACTGAAACCTGGACCCTGAGGGTTATTTTTTTAAAATATATATTTTATTGATTTTTTTACAGAGAGGAAGGGAGAAGGATAGAGAGTTAGAAACATCGATGAGAGAGAAACATCGATCAGCTGCCTCCTGCACACTCCCCACTGGGGATGTGCCCGCAACCAAGGTACATGCCCTTGACCAGAATCGAACCCGGGACCCTTGAGTCCTCAGGCCGATGCTCTATCCACTGAGCCAAACCAGTCAGGGCGGGGGTTATTTTGATTGAAGGTGCAGTTCCAATATACCCAAAATCAGGAAGTAGAGTTGCAAGATTTATTACTTAGAGACCCCAGAAACAGGGTTGGGGGGTTGGATTGCTCAATGAGCAGTCCTCTGTCCCAGGTCACAAGCTAGCAGGAGATAGAGAGCAGGGTAGCAAGCATCCATTATGTACTGACAAGGTGGTTGGGGTGGAGGTCGCTAACTCTGGCAGGGTCAACTCTATGGTTATTTTAAAAGATGCTCTGGAAGAAGCAAAGTAAGAACTTGGAATCCTAAGCTCAGGTCCCCATCTGAATGTCCAGACTCAATGTGAGCAGCTGTCCTACTATACAATGCCTAGGCAGCAACTCAGAAAAGCTGTTTTCTCATCACCGCAGCTAATGGTAGGTGAAGGCTGGTTAGTAAAGTTTGTCATGTAGATTTTTCTGGTGCCACCTGAAGGCTGATAAAGGCCTAAAGCTGTCTGTGGTGATGAACTTTTATCCTTCTTAGAGAGGGAGAGGGGACACACTCATCAATTTATGTCCTGCTTTTAGGCAAATAGGGGGAAGTCAGAGGCATTTTTTTTTTTTTTTTGCCAAAGTAGCATTTTTGGAGAGGCTAATCTTCACATTTAAGATTGTAAAACTTGAAAATTAAAGGAAAACTCTTCTCTTCCAATGTTGCTCATATTGTCAAGGGCAGGGAAAAAAAGGAGACATATGTGATACTCTTTGTAATACTTTAAGCAATAAAAAAAAGAAATATATCAAAAAATAAAAATTAAAAAAAATTAATGCATGTGAGATTTTTAATATCTAAAATTTTTAGAGTGCAATAAAATTATTTTATTTTACAAAAATAAATATAGATCACAGAATACAAGCAATAATGAAAGAATCAAGAGAAAGAGGAGATGCCCAGCCAGTGTGGCTCAGTGGTTGAGCATCAACCTATGAATCAGGAGGTCATGGTTCGATTCCCTGTCAGGGCACATGCTCAGGGTGTGGGCTTGATCCCCAGTGTGGGACATGCAGGAGGCAGCTGATCTGTGATTCTCTCTCATCACTGTTTCTATTTCTCTCTCCCTCTCCCATCTTCTCTGAAATAAATAAAAATATATTTTTTAAAAAGAGAAAAAGGAGATAAAAATATATAAATCTATTCTGAAACTAGACTCCAGAATTAAGAAGAAAATTAAATTACTTTCTTGTACAGTATAGAAATTAAGAGCATGGATTCTGGAGCCAGACTACCTAGTTTCACATCTACCTGACATCATGAATATAATCATGATTGGGGCCAGTAACCTCCTTAAGTGTGAAGTAAGTGAGGATAAAAGTAAAACCCTCCTTATGGTATTGTGAAGATTAAATGAGTGAACACATTTAAAGCACATAGAACAGTGGCCTGGGAACTATGGAAATGAAGATGAAGGTGACATACTTTCTACTCTTTGAGAGCTATAATAGTGACTACTCTTAGGAACAAAATATAAAACAGTGAAAGTTAAATGCTCTCTCAGAGCCATCAAGGACACTGCTCAGTACGATTGCTCTGAGTTGTTCTGAGTCCATATATTGTTCTAAATCCTTCCCGACTACACCAGAGTAGGTTCCTTCCTCGAACCCTACTTGCTACAGTAACTGTGGAGCCATGGGCTGGACCTTCTTGGTTGCCAGGTCTTAGACAGAGATGCCATGAGAGGTTGTGGGTGTAAAAGAATGAGTCTTTAGTGCAGAAGCCAGTGGCCATATAGCCATCAGACAAAACAGTTCTTTACAGCAGTGTTCCATAAAGGTAGCCACACACTGGCTGGTGAACAATATACACCTTTATCACAAATTAGCAATAGTCTCTGTACCCACAGTTAGTATCTGGGAAGCTGCAGGCTGCTCCTAGACTCACCGCCTCACATCGTAGCGGTACCTGAGCTCTCTGGCCCAGCAGCTTCTCCTGTCTGCCCTGTCCAGCTCACTGGCTGGTTTCTGTAGCCTCACATAGTTACTACCTCCGAGCTGCTCTCTCAGGACATTGAAAAAAGAAATAGTGTAAGATACAAACAAGTGGAAGAGTATACCACATTCATGGATTGAAAAAATTAACATCATGAAAATGTCGGTACTAGCCATAACAATCTATAGATTCAATGCAATGCCTATTAAAATACCAATGGCATATTTCACAGATCTAGAACAAATACTCCAAAATTTTATATAGAACCAAAAAAGACTCTGAATAGCCACAGCAATCTTGAGAAAGAAGAACAAAGTAGGAGGGATCATAGTACCAGATATCAAATTATACTATAAAGCTATTGTAATCAAACAGCCTAATACTGGCATGGTCACACTAGTTTTGAAAGGCAACATGGAAAGGTTGAAAATTTTGAACAGATTAGTAACAAAATCAGATTTTCATTTTGGTTCACTCTGCTTCCTGGAGAACATTGTAAGTAAAGACTGCAAGGAAGAAGACCATTTAGTAACGTAGTGCAGTAGCCTCAAAGGGATAAGGTGATATAATAATTGGATCAGCATTTTGACCAATGGAGAGATATGAATAGAGGTGTTAAGTGGGACAAAGAGAGGCTACATTTAAAGAGGTTGGGGGGGGGGGCAGGAAAAGTAAGTAGGCTACGTGCAGAATCAGCAGGGTAGGGGAAGGAGACATGATTTAGCCTAGATTCAGGTCTAGAGGACTATAGATTAGATCAAAATGTGGTCTAGACTCATTACTAGAGTCTAGAGCAAGCATGCCAAACTCAAAGGCTAACAAGGGGCCAAATAAACAAGGTTTAAGTTTACGTGGGCCACAAAAAGGCAAAAGCTTCGATTTTCATAGGAATGTAGGTTTATTTCAATAGAGACATGCTGAATACAAAGGGCTGAAACAAATGATTAATCATTAACATAAAATAATAGAACATAATAATAAAAATTAATATTTTTTTCTTGAACATTAACTTATCAGACACTGAATAACTGCAAAAATTAATAAGCATAATCCAAATAAACCTATTTTTCTTGTTCTCCAAAAGCGAAATATTTCCTGTTATACACACCAAACAAGTCAGTACAAGACTAATGACATGGCAATTGGCTGCTAAAATATTTGCTGCTAGTATTAGTGGAGAGGAATGAGGTGCCTGTGCATAAGGTGCATAAGAGAAATAAATGCAACATGATTATAGTAATCAGTCATTAGTGAACTTGTAGTTCATTATTAATAATCCTATATAATAAAAGCTCAGTGACTGAATGGCGGAATGATCCATTGACCAGTTGCTATGATATGCACTGACCACCAGGAGGCAGACACTCACCGGAGCTGCCCCTGGTGGTCAATGCACTTCCTCAGAGGGTGGGTCCACAGCCGCTTGGCTGACCAAGATGAGCGGCACTCCCATAGTGAGAGCAGTCACTCAGAGGTGGGTCCACAGCCATGCGACTGACCGGGATGAGCAGTGCTCCCACAGCAGGAGCAGCTGCTTGGCTAACCAGGATGAGTGGTGCTCCCACAGTGGGCCGATCCGCGCAGGCCATGCCTCCCACCAGTGCACGAATCTCGTGCACCGGGCCTGTAGTCTATATATATAAAAGGCTAAGTGACCGACCATACATCTGTCCGACCGTCTGACTGACTGGCCAGTACATATGATGAACACTGGCAATTTAAAGTAAACATTGACTTGCACATGTGTGATACATATAAAGCTCTCGCTGGCGCCAATTGCACACGTGTTTTAACTTTATAATACTATATTATATATACTATTTTGATATGTAATTTTTTGCAGTAACGTAATTACGGCATGAATCTTTCTTCTAATTAATTTCCTTTCAATGTGCACAAATCTGTGCACCAGGCGACTAGTTACGTATAACAGGATATTGTAAAAATTAAGTTATGAAATTTTTATTAAAACGTTTCTTACATACCGTTATATTGGCTGGGCCACAAAAATGTTCGTTGTGGGCCACATGAGGCCTGAGGGCCGCAAGTTTGACATGCTTGGTCTAGAGAGACTAGACAAGATGAGGTCATCATTTTTAAATGCTTTAAACTCTTTCCTGTACGATCTTTGTTCTCATGGGACAAAACTAAACGAACTTCCTCCCCTTTGCCGGAATCTGCTGACAAGGCAAACCACAGAGACTTCAGCTTCCTGTTCTTTGTTGCATGGTTGACTATCTGCAATTGAAATTTCAGTGTGCTTAAGCTAGCTCAAAAAAACCACTTCCTTCTTAGATGACTAATCCTTTTCCAAGCTTGTGGTTTACTTAACCACACAGGAAATCATAATTTGAGTATTTTTTCGTCATTTCTCCCTATAAAAGCTGAGACCAATCTGAAGAACTTCAGATTGGGTGAGCTCCCTACAGCAATAGTCTCAATAATATTAGTCTCCTAACTTAACTTGTCTGTTTTTTGTCTTTGACAGTTTGGTGCCTTGACTTGCCTTCAGATTCTAGTCTGCTCCTGCCAGCTCAAAAGGCCACTTGGAGCCTTCTGTGCTCCAGTCCTGACAGGCAACCCAGGGATCTAAAGGCAAATTCTGACCCTGGTCCTATGTTCCAGCCTCTTGTCTGTTGGTAGAATGGTAAGAATTTGATTTTGAATTTTTGGGAATACTTAGTTAATTTTTGGTACTGGATTTGTTTTGTTTTTTAATTTTATAGTCTGATCATTTGGCAATCTCTATAAAGAATTAAGTGGTTCACAGGTATCTTATCTCTATTGGGCAAAACATGTCAAAAAATCAAGTTTGTTACTTTTTTCTCTTATTTATTTTTCCCTATTTTGGACTCAAATCAATTAAGAATGTGTATCCACTGGGAAGGCAAGAACTCTTTTTATATGAAAAGTGAATTTTGTATTTCTGGATTTATGCCTGAAACTTTAGCATTGAAGCTATAAGTTCTCTATGTCTGGATGTATATGTATGAGTCTTGGGTATGTACTATTTTCATAATTTTAGGAATTAGATTAGGTTATAATTTTTAATTAAATTTATTGGGGTTACGTTACTTAATAGAATTATATAGCCTTAAGTGGTACAATTCTATAAATCATCATCTGTTACTGTATTGTGTGTTCACAACCACAGGTCATGTCTCTTTCCATCACCATTTATTACCCACTTTACTCTCTCCTATATCCCCTCACCCCCATTTCCCTCTGGTAATGATCATTATCTATCTATGAATTTTGTTTTTGTGTTTTATCTTAATCCCTTCACCTTTATCACCCAGTCCCCCCGCCTCCCTTCTGACAGCTGTCAGTCTGTTCTCTGTATTTATGAGTCTGTTTCTTTTTTGTTTGTCAGTTTATTTTATTCATTAGATTCCACATATGAATGAAATCATATGGCGTTTGTCTTTGACTAGCTATTTCACTTAGCATCATACTCTCAAGTCCATCCACGCTGTTGCCAAGGGTAAGATTTCCTTCTTTTTATGGCTGTATAGTATTCCATTGTGTAAGTGTATGAAAAAATTTATAGAGCACTGTTTTGGTTAACTAAATAAGGCCTTATACAAATGGCATATTCCCCAAATTCCCAGATATTAACAAAATTAAATTTCTAATACTTTTAATGTATTAAAAATATACTTATAGGCACAACTTAAAGGTTCTAAAAATTAAAGTTTTTATAATAGAAGTCAACGTTGGCAAATGAGATTAATTTAATATTATCCTATATAATAAAAGGCTAATAATCGACCGAATGGCAAAATGACCAGTTGCTGTGGAGCGCACTGACCATCAGGGAGCAGAGACTCAACACAGGAGCTGCCCCCTGGTGGTTGGTGTACTCCCACAGGGGGAGCGCCACTCAGCCAAAAGCTGGGCTCACAGCTGGTGAGCGCAGGGGCGGTGGCAGGAGCCTCTCCGCCTCTGCGGCAGCACTAAGGATGTCTGACTAAAGTGGGTCTAAGCCATCAGTTGGACAGCCCCCGAGGGCTCCCAGACTGCGAGAGGGTGCAGGCCAGGCTGAGGGACCCCTCGAGTGCATGAATTTCGTGCACCTGGCCTCTAATTGGTTTAACTGATAAAACAGCTATATCTTCTGAGTTATCATCATTAGGTATAATACAAACATATGTAGAGTGTCCCCCAAAATGTATACGCACTTTGAATAATTACTAATTCCAATGTTTCTTTATTTTCAGTTCTAACCCATTGGAATGAATAATTATTATTTATTAATTGATAATTATCAATAAACACCAGTCAGCAGTATTAACAATTAATAATAAATAATTATTAATAAATATCAACCAATAATAAATCAATTAATAATTATTAAAAGTGTGTAAACATTTTTTGGAACACCCTGTATTTTTATTCTTCCCCAACTTATAAAGGTTTGCTGATTTAATAAGCTCTCCTTTTAGGTATTATATTTCAACATTATAAAAAAATGTAAATTTGTATTTTGTCAAATTAATTCATTATTTTGACAAATTTTACTGAAAATATAATTATGTTTTATAGTATATCAGCTTGAAGATAGTTTCAAAAATACTTTAATAACTTAAAACTTTGGACTGATGCTAAATTGAGTCAATTAATTCATCAGATAGCCAGAACGTATCTAAATAAGATAAAATACTGAAGCATTAATTACAAAATATCATTTTATTTTTTTCATACTTTTTGCTCTGACTTTTATGTAATCTAGAGAGGCTATATATTTGGGTCTGTTAAGGCACATGTTTATTTTTGCCACATTAAGAAGTTATTTATAGCTATAGAAAGTTATGAGATGTACATTTATAAGCTCTGCTAGTCTACTAGAAAATACTGATGTATGAAGATAGTTTACAATTATCTACCGAGATTCCCTCCTTGACCAAACTTTAGTCAGGCTCTTATGAGTCCTCTTGTAGATTAGGCTACTAAACCCAGTTTTAGCAAAGAATCTTAAGAAGTACCCCCCCGACCCCCCAATATCTAATGAAACCCCTTATCACATCCCCTGCCCTGAATGTCTAAGACCTTGGCCTGTAAAAATTCTGTTACGCCAGTTTAGTAAGAATCCCCCTGCCCTTGATATCTAATCAAGTTCCTCTTAGTAATTTTCTATCTACTGACTCCTCACTCTGTCCCTTGGCTCTGCATGCCCAGCTATCTTTGCCGAATTGGAAATTGAGCTCAGTTCTTCACTGAAGTCTCCTTTCCTTAGTGCAGTCGCTCTAATAAGATCTGTTTTGTTATTTCAACAGTATCCAGTGCATAACTTTTTCTTGCACTGCCTCCTGGCTTTCTCTGTGCAATTGAAGTGACTGTAGTTATAAAATTATTATGAACATATGTGAATTAGACTCTAATAGGAGCAGTAGTAGCAGAGAGAGAAAACTTCGCATGCCAAGTGGGCAGACTATCTTTTGTTAAAGACTATGAGAATAATTTTATTCTGAAGTAAAATGACTAGGTGTTCTAGATGAGAGAGAGAACATTGTATAAAAACAACAACACATGCCTAGATGAAGAAAGTTGTAGGTGATTCATGGGAAGGAAATTTGATTTCTTATAGTCAAACTTGTGTTAGGTTTGGTGAGTTTATTTATAAGATTTTCAATAAGAACTTTAGTTTAAAAACTAAAATTAGATTTTCTCTCTTAAAATGACAAATTTTTTCTTGGATTATTTTTCTTTACATTTTGAGTAATCTACCTAGAAGACAACTATTAAGGGTCTTATCAGAGTACTTTCCTACATTTTGTGTTGACTTTATCACATCCTTGATAATTTATGAGAACAAGGCTTTTCACTTAAAAGTTCTTCATAATCATGGTATGGCTTATGCCTACTTTAAAAAATTTGTGTTATTATTAGTTGAATAGATAACTAAATAGAGTTTCTCAGTACTCCATGATCCTACTGAGTCAAGTGTTCAAACTTCTCCACAACTTTTTATGCTTTACCTTCCAAAAATCAAATCCTAAATGATATCTTTTGTGTTGTCAAGGAAAACAATGTAAATCTACACTTGAGTAAAGAAAGACATTATTAAGGAAGAGTTTTGCAACAAGGAGATGCTCAAAGCCTAAGCCAGAGAAGTTTCAGGCAAGATGTGTGCAAGCCACGCTTTCATAGGCAGAGGCCTGCGGTAGATTGCTAGGTGCCCATGGAAAGTGGAAGAGAGATGCAATGCTGAAGCTGGTGTGTGGGAGGAGCCCTTAGACTTGAACTGCATCACATAATGCACTAAGAGAAAAGCTGAGGCAGCAAAGTTGGTGTGTGATTAAGCTCATGGGGTTGGGATTCTGCATCTGACATGGAGGAAACAAGCTCAAGTGCAGGAAGTTCACACGGGGTTGAGGGCCTAGTGGTCCTCAGCAAAGCCACCTATAGATGTGTAATCAGCTTTGTCAGTCCCTCTTCTTGTTCAAGGCAGGCTCAGGCAGGCTCAGAGAGACTGTCCTTGAACAAAACAGGGATAAGAAATATTTCAAACATGGGATGGCTGAGTGGAATGGTCCTCAGAGTCAGCATTTTCTCAGTGATGTCCCTAGAGGACTGGTGCAAACATTTGGTTTGTGTGTTGGCAAAGGGCAGTCGTTTCAGTGTCCATTAGGTCAGGCATCTTAAGAGTGGGATCCCTAAAATAAAAAAGAGAAATGTTAACACAAAGGGAAGGAATAAAGAGCCAGAAGTTGAACTAATGAATTTCAAGAGCTCAGTGAATGAAACCATTTAATTATGAAGCACAGCTTTGTGAATCATATTATGATGTTGTCCAGCATCTAAATTACTATTCTGATGAGGGTAAACATGACCTGAACACTTCTCCGGAATTCCATAGTGTCCCAGACAGCAGCTTTTCAAGGGAGAAATCAGCCCATGCATGGTCTACTACAGTGATGAGTCCCAGGTTTATAACAAGTGGCCAGGCTTTAGCCTGTAGTGTTTTCTTAAATCCTGGAGGAAAAGGCCTGCTACAAAGCAATAAGGATCTGGGAAGTCAGGGTTTAGATCTCAGTGACTTAAAGTCAAGAGGAAGGGAGAAAAGCTAGATTAATTTGGAAGGTTGTAGCTAGATATTGAAGGAAATAGAATGATTTGCTAAGTTGACTATGTGTACGATGTAAATAGATCCAAATCAAACTCATAAACAGGTATCAAAACTAGTTTATCCACAGTGGAGAGGAAGCCAATCAAGTATCTACCAGACAAGACAGAGTTTGTATATTAATCCGTTACCTGAAATTTACAGAAAGGTGCAACATAGCTCAAAGACAATGACTAGGATCAGAATCTGAACATCCAGAAGAGTCAGCTATAGTTTTTTATTGAAACAAAATTTCTCTCTACAGTCTCTCTTACCATTCTGGTCAAACACAATCTCAAAGAAAAGTTATTCTTGGTCACAAAATAAGGCTGGTCTCATTACAGTGGCCTGGTTATTTGCATAGATGCACCAAGAATGACAATTTACCACATAGGTTTTAGATTTGCTTTGCTGAGAGTTTTCATAAAGAATCTCAGACTGGACTTTTCAAAGCCTCTTGAGGGTAGGAAGCCAAGCCAAGAATTCACCCCCACTTTTCACCTGCAGCACCCAGTGATTTGATGGGCATTCCTCTCTTCCTGAGGTCCCCCAAAGCAGCCTAAGATTCCTGAGCCCGCCAGGAAGTGACCTTCCTCACTCACCTGTAAGGCTGGGAACCCTATGAAGCCAGTTACCAGGCCAGTCTTCCCGAGAGAGACTCGGTAAGCATGAGCCCCCACCAAGTCAACCTTAGTGCCTAGAAGCATCTGGTCATAGCTGATTAAATGAGCATCATTCTCAAATATGACATTATAGGCAAAGCCTCGGTTGCATAACCAATGTTCCCAATTATGGTCCACTTGTTAAAAAGGTGGAAGGACTCTTATTGAATCTATGCAGATAACTGTATTGCCATGAAAATAAGAGTACTCAATAAGAGTTTCAGAATTGTGGAAAGGTGAGTCAGGGTGGAGCAGATAAATGTTTCATTGCTGTTTACAAGAGCACAGTCTACTAAATTGTTATGAGTGATAGATAGCTTAATAGAAAGTGGTCCTTATACCCAGAGAATAGAACATTAGAGCATCAGCACTATTCCAAACAAAGCCCATATCCATCCATCAGCAGTTCATTCAGTCCCATGCCATCAAACCTGCCTCACTTGAACTTGGATTAGCAGTCTCATAAATCCATCTTCTTCTCAACTAAGGTTCTGGAAATCCTGACTGAGTCCACCAATAACCAAAGTTATTTAGCAATGCCATCAGGAGCCTGTGTGCAAGAGTAGCTGGCATAGTTCTTCCCCATGGGTCTCTGAGACTGTCCTTTTTGACTGAAGACAAAGAACTCGGCAGGTAGCTAACCTGTATGCTTTGGAAAGCATCAGAGTAAAACACAAAACTATCTGTATTTGATAAAAGACTTAAAATTTTCATTCTTAATATTTTCAATAGTTTTCAAAAGGGAATAGGTGATGAGAGTTCACTATAAAAATAATACAATAGACAAGAAAATTTTCCTATGTGACACTTAATTTAGTCCAAAAGTTTTTAAAAAATATGCATAAACATGATGATTTATTTCATTTTCAAAGAATAGTGGATATTACATCCAATTTATGAATATGGAGGAACATTCTTTAAAAGTCAAATGTAATAATCCTAAGACATAATATATCATAAATTTAACAAGCATATAGTTAGAATAAAGAAGTACTATATCTAGGTTATAAAACAAAGAGGTTCAGTAAAGCTGTATACGTTTAAGAAAAACATATCTGATTAGAATAAAAATGCATTTTTGCAAGACTGATAACTCAGAAGACCTAGATGTATTTATTAAACCAATAACATCAAACTCGTCTCATTTGCCAAAGATGTACTCATATCATGTGAGCTTGAATTTTTAAAACATTTTGGGAAGTTTAGGTAAGAATACCCCCCCCACACATTGTATATATTAGAAATTTAATTTTCTTAGCTTCTGAGAATTTCAGGAATATTAAAAATTGTAACCTCTTATTTATCTCTTAGCAAATAAAACAGGAGCTTCTAAAAATAATTTTATAATTTAATGTGGTAATGCAATTTGTAATTTGGAAAATATTACACATGCATTCTACACACATACATATATATACACACATGCACACACATATAGAAGAACACAGACAGGTAACTTACAGCTTTAGTTTTTAATTTTAAAAATTTAGCCATGGTTTAGGCATAAACCCCAAAATACAAAACTCACTGGCTCATGTAAAAGAGCTGACTTGCATTATTGCCTCACTTTTACATTTGAGTTTTTTTTGTTGTATTTTTTTTACATTTTTACAATAATTATATTCCTGGCAGATGGGGAAAATGGAAGTAACTAGCTCAATATGAGGGCTAAAGCATCTTTACTAGAGTTTGTGGAGCAGACCTTGAAGATGTCCTTTGCCATGATGTGCAATCCTATGGAGACTGTGGACTAATTTTCGGGAGAGGGATGGAGGAGAGACCACACAGCCATCTGGGGTCTCTAAAGTCCATTTGAGTGGAAAAATTACCCAGCCTGTTTCCTATTAGTGTTTTCAGGCTGTTGCTCTTCATGTCTCTGAGCTCCACCGGAGCCCAGCAGTGTTAGAGGGACTTAAGTCTCCAATGACTATAGGGAGGTTGAAGGGCCGGAGTGAGAAAGGAAAGGTCTGACAAGGGTGAGCAGAGTAGGGGGGATGTAGAGGTGGTGAAAGGGGAGACCAAAGGGTTCAAGGGAGATTAAGGTGGGAAGAAGGAGAAAGGAGAAGTTGGGAGGATGAGTGATGAGAAGAGACAGGTCTTAAAAGTTATTGAGGAAGGAGGATGTTCTTTGAGAGAAACAATCATCTCTGAAACATTTTTGTGGGAGAGACATTTTTCTGCTTCTTTCTACCAAACAATAAAAGCAGCTCATTGTTGGGTGAGATATTGGAATCAGGGGATTCAAGAGCTCTGCTCAGAATGAGCCCAAATGGTCTAAAATTTAGGAAAGGGACAGAGGAGAGAAAACGTTCCTCAAAAGGCCATTGAAATTCTAAGTGGTTGTTACTAAAATTTTGCCATTTTTTAAGAAATTGGGTGGAATTTATACCACAATGTTGTAGGACATGCCCCACAATGAAGAGATCTGAGGGACAATCATTAGACTGACAATCTCCCATGATAATGAAAGGAACACCTGTTGGTACCAGGTACAATTTCCAGGGAGAGAACCAGGGGCTTTAACCACACTAAAAAATGGCAGAATAAAAGACAGAGAAATAGAAGAAAAAAGACAAAAATAAAGGGAAAATAAAGTCAAGTCCTTACCATACGACAATAGACAAACATTTGGAACACTGGGTTAGGAGGTATCACTTACCACTGTGGATCCCGATGTCCTCAGCCAGGAAAGGACACAGAGTGTAATAGAACAGCCTTAATGTTTGAGTGAAAAAAGCAGGGTCCGAGGGGTAGTCAATACTCCATCAGAGTCATGCATCATTACTGTCAAAGAAAAAAATACAGTCTGGACGTGAGCATGAAAGATTTCATTAAGAGTATACTGCAGTGGGAGCAGGAGAGTATTAGAATAGAAAGATGCTCAAAGACTAAGCCAGAAATGTCTCAGGGGAGATGAGTGGACAAAGCCTTTAAATGCAGAGATAGCTGTAGAACGTAGGAGGGAGGGCGGCGGCGAAGCTGGTGGTGGGAGGGGGTTTTTGAAACTTAAGAAGCTCCCTCAAATATTCTGCTAACCAAAAAATCAAGACAGGAAATGGAAATGTTGGTTGTGGTTAAGCACACGGGCCAAGTCTGCCCCTAAGATGGAACAAACAAGTTAAAGTACAGGAAGTTATCATAGAATTGAGGGCCCCTTGGTCTTAACGTTGTGTCAAGCCCAAAATTTGATTAGCCTTGTCAACACCTAAAATTGCCTTTGTGATGTCCAAGAGAGTCCCTGGAACATCACCAAGATTTGTTCTTTCCCACTGTGAAAAGAGAAATATTAGAAATACTTAGGGCTATTTGATATGTTACCGATGATGAGTTACATTAAAAATACTGTCAAATCTGAAGAAACGCTTAAACTTTCCTAGGTTAAATTTGTGTGGGTAGAATGTTATTAACATTAATATTTAAACACTTGTATTCTGTATGAGAAAGTTCCAGAGGACTGTCAATGTTTTTGCTGTCAATGATTTGTTTCTGTTTACCCAAGTCCTTGTGTTGCTTTGCCTATAAGACAAAAGCAGCATAGTGTTATTGGTCATAGCTTCAATTACTTTTGAAAACATTAACTTGGTTGTAACTTCTTTAATTTGAATCTAATATATTGTAGGCCAGTAGTTTTCTATTTGGAATTCACAACACTTATCTGTGGAGTTTTATTAATCTACTGATGTTTAAAGCCAATTCCAGATGTGCTGAATCTATTTACTTGATAAGCTTGATAGTCTTTTCATATTCTAAGGATGTGCTAGTTATAGGTGGCATCCAATTTTTATATGTTATATCTGAAAATGTTTTCTCTGTGAAGATGATATCCTTCCATTTTCATAAGCTAGATATAATATCCACCTTTTTTTGAAAATAGACTTAACTCTTTGTGTTTATAGATATTTTGTATAGCATTGTTTTGGATTGACTTTGTTTTGCATGCCACAGAAAAACCAGATATGCTTGTTAATTGCATTATTGTTGTAACAAACCTTCTTTAGATTATTCCCTTGTGAAAAATATCAATAATAAGGAAATATTAGCCATTTTTAGTCTTTTTACATCTATAGATAGTTTTGTTTGTGTGTTTTGTTTTACTCCTGATGTTTCCATGAAATCGAATGCAATGAGCTATAGGACAGAAATTCCATTTTCAATAAAGAAAGACCGTCTTAGAGCCTGGTGGAAAAGGACCATACTAGGGACTCTTGGGTACAGGCTACTGATGGCATTGCTTAAGCAACTACAAAATCACACCAGTGGATCAAGTCAGGAGCTACAGACCTCTATTGGAAAGCAGGTGCATTCATTGGACTACTGACTCAAGTTCAAGTGGAAGAAAAAATAATTGCCTAGGAATGAATGGACTGAATAAATTGGGTGAATAGGAACTTTGTTTGGAATAGCTGATGCATTAATGTTCTATTTTCTGGATATAAGGAACCGCTTTCTGTGAAGCTATCTATCACTCATAACAATTTAGTAGACGGTGCTCTTGTAAACAGAAATGATCAGCTACCTGCCTGAATGCTTTGTCTTCAGCCAAAAAGGACAGTCTCAGAGACCCATGGGGAAGAACTATGCCAGCTACTCTTGCACACAGGCTCCTGATGGCATTGCTTAAATAACTTTGGTTATTGGTGGACTCAGTCAGGATTTCCAGAACCTTAGTTGAGAAGAAGATGGATTTATGAGACTGCTAATCCAAGTTAGAGTGAGGCAGGTTTGATGGCATGGGACTGAATGAACTGCTGATGGATGGATATGGGCTTTGTTTGGAATAGTGCTGATGCTCTAATGTTCTATTCTCTGGGTATAAGGACCACTTTCTATTAAGCTATCTATCACTCATAACAATTTAGTAGACTGTGCTCTTGTAAACAGCAATGAAACATTTATCTGCTCCACCCTGACTCACCTTTCCACAATTCTGAAACTCTTATTGAGTACTCTTATTTTCATGGCAATACAGTTATCTGCATAGATTCAATAAGAGTCCTTCCACCTTTTTAACAAGTGGACCATAATTGGGAACATTGGTTATGCAACCGAGGCTTTGCCTATAATGTCATATTTGAGAATGATGCTCATTTAATCAGCTATGACCAGATGCTTCTAGGCACTAAGGTTGACTTGGTGGGGGCTCATGCTTACCGAGTCTCTCTCGGGAAGACTAGCCTGGTAACTGGCTTCATAGGGTTCCCAGCCTTACAGGTGAGTGAGGAAGGTCACTTCCTGGCGGGCTCAGGAATCTTAGGCTGCTTTGGGGGACCTCGGGAAGAGAGGAATGCCCATCAAATCACTGGGTGCTGCAGGTGAAAAGTGGGGGTGAATTCTTGGTTTGGCTTCCGACCCTCAAGAGGCTTTGAAAAGTCCAATCTGAGATTCTTTATGAAAACTCTCAGCAAAGCAAATCTAAAACCTATGTGGTAAATTGTCATTCTTGGTGCATCTATGCAAGTAACCAGGCCACTGTAATGAGACCAGCCTTATTTTGTGATCAAGAATAACTTTTCTTTGAGATTGTGTTTGATCTTTTAAAAAATGTTTTTTTTTCTTTATCTTTGAGATTGTGTTTGATCAGAATGGTAAGAGAGACTGTAGTGAGAAATTTTGTTTCAATAGGAAATAGTAGCTGACTCTCTGGATATTCAGATTCTGATCCTCTTCATTGTCTTTGAGCTATGTTGCACCTTTCTGTAATTGCTTTCAACTGACTTTGTCTGATCTAGTAACCAAGCTTTCTCTTTCACTGTGGAAAAATCAGTTTGGTATTGAACTGGATTCTTCCACCTTGCATAGACTGTCGATCCTTACCAGGTTTTCAGCTCTTCCAGACCCCTTGAATATCTGACTACAAACTCACCTTCGCCTTCAAACTAAGATTTCCATTCTTTCTCCTTTCTTCTTGACTTGGAGTCACTGAGAACTAAAACCTGATTGCCAGATTCTTATTGGGACTCCGAGGTGGCCTTGTAACTGGTGCTTTCCCCCTTGGACTAAAGACTCATTGCAAGTTCAAGCCTGAGGACATGTTATAAGCCTATGACTAGGACTCATCATTTCAGCTGACCATTCATCGCACAGCTCTTTCCTTGGATAAACTGCTGTTTGGACTACTGTGGAAGTCTGGTGAAATTCTCAGGTCACCCGTGCCCTGGCTGGAGAGGTAACCAACACTTTGGACAACATCACCAAAGCAGTCAACATCATAAGTTCAAAAACCTCAGTGAAAGGTGAGAGATTAAATATACAAACAGGCAATGACAAGATTATATCTATATCTATATCTATATCTATATCCATATCTATCTATATATCTATATCTATATGGTGTCCCAAAATTTATGCAAGAAGTAATTTTGATAGACAACATAGGTTTATAATTAAAAATTGTAAATTTTTTATTGATTCATAAAGTATACAGTATAGGGTTATGGCCTCCACAGCTTTGCTGGCACATACGCAAAGCCCTGGTCTTCATTGGTCTTCATTGTCCTTGCTCCTGGGCCATAATTGGTACTTGGTAATGCTTATCAAATTGAAGGGATTGAAATCAAAGGGCAACAGATATTAGAATCTGATTCAATAAACCAAGTAAAATTAGGCTTTTATTTGTTGTTGTTGTTGTTGTTAATGCTCATGCAAAATTCAAATCTTGCTTGAATTTTGGGACACCCTATACAAGTGAAACTCTGACAAACTTCCTCCATAGCTACCAGTCTGAGTCCATCTACAAGATCAGCCTCAAATCAGGTCCTAGTAACTGCCAGCTTCCCTAACTTTTCCCCCTACTTTTAACTTAGGACTGACCATAGAAAGCCAAATATGTATTCCTAACAAATTATATTGGATGACCCACTTCTAGTTAGCCTGCTTCCAGCTTCTCATACCAACAGCCTCTAGGTAGGGCACACCTGAAACCTTCCCCGTTTCCCACTAGAGCAGGGGTAGGGAACCTTTTTTCTGCCAAGAGCCATTTAGATATTTACAACATCACTCGTGGGCTATACAAAATTATCAACTTAAAAATCAGCCTTTGCCCTGACCGGTTTGGCTCAGCGGATAGAGCGTCGGCCTGTGGACTCAAGGGTCCCAGGTTCGATTCTGGTCAAGGGCATGTACCTGGGTTGTGGGCACATTCCCCAGTGGGGGGTGTGCAGGAGGCAGCTGATTGATGTTTCTCTCTCATCGATGTTTCTAACTCTCTATCCCTCTCCCTTCCTCTCTGTAAAAAATCAATGAAATATATTTTAAAAAAAGTCAGCCTGCTATATTTGGTCAAACATTTCATTAACTCACCCCTAGTGCCTTGGCTGGGCCAAATCAAATGATTTTGTGGGCCTTATACAGTCCACAGGCCGATGTTCCCCACCCCTGCACTGGCCCTTCCCCACTACACTACATACGTTTGAGTTTCTGCCAAACTCAAGTGATGGTGGTGACTCTCTTCCTATAGCGAGCTCTGAGTAAATAGCATTTGCTTGTTTTCATTGAGGTGATCTTCATTTATTTCCATAGTTTCCTTGGAGGTTCCACTAAGATACAGTTTCCACTGGTAGTGAGCATGGACTCCAGTCTTCGTCCAAGTGTGGAAGCCCTTGTGCTTTGCTGCTCACCCCTTGTCGAGTCCACAACAATGTGGTAAGTCAGCACCAGATCCACGCTCCACTCTCTTTGTGTGGAATTGGTTATTTAGTCTCAGATCTGCACCCAGGTGTTGTTATCGGTTCCCTTTTGTTTGACCTCCTTAGTGGAATCAAACAATTCTTTTCATTCCCTTTTGCTGCATTTGTGTTACCATTTCGTGGTGTGCTGTCTCAAGGTGTTATCTGTCATAAGAAGGACAATCACTGGGTAGAACACAGGCATATGCCTTACCAGCCTGTTGTCCTGGCTGTCTGCAGACCAGTGACTCTGTAGTTACCAGAACTGTCCATTTGGACAAGCTGTGCTGTAGGTCACCAATAAAACTGGATGAGGTTCTCCCTCCGCCTCCAGTTTTAGTCCTCAGAGCTTTATTTTTTCATTCAGAGAGAATATTCTTTCTGCCTGGGGGTGCAGATTGTTGGGTCTGTGTTTGGAGGCAACCAGTCATCAGTTTGGGGACCTGACATATGAGATGCACAGCATTTTCTTTGTACCAACTATTGCCAGCTCTCAGAGGCTCATCTAAACCCAAATCTCCTTTTCCAGGGAAACTGTTGCTCTTTATATTTACTCTCATTACAGTCCTAATTCCTTTATCTATCTTTCCCAATGACATGATTATGACTAGGCCTTCAGTGGGTACCCTAGGGAGCATTGGACTTAACAAATTGTTCATTTGAAAGGTTCCTTATAAAAGAAAGGGAATGAGGCTTCTCAGTCCAAATGGGCAGCATTTTTTGATGGGTATTCAGAGGCTCCAAACAAAAATCTGAATAAAAAAATTGCTCCACTAAAAGAATATTGGGCCAAAGCTACACGCCATTTGACAAACTTATGTCACAGCAACAAAGTAGACTAATTTACCTAGTAAGTCCTCCTCTATGTCCTCCAGTTGCTTCCCTACATCCCACCCTTTTTCCCCTTACCCTTCAATTCTGATCTCTTTTCTTTCACATCTCTGTCAAGCACCCTCTCTTTCCCTTGTCCAGACTTTTTCCCTTTTCCCAACTATCCTAAAACCATCAATGCCAGTTGCCTCTAAAAATTCATCCTTACCATGTGCTAGGTGTGCAGGAAATGATAGAATGTTAACCTTGGACTCAAGCTGAATTAAAAGCTGTAAAGATTTCTTGAAACACAGATAAGACCAACAAAATGTCATAAAATAATTAATAATTCTTTTGGGTGCATATGACCCATTGTTACTTGGTCTGTACCAAATTGTACACATGTTGGTTGGTTGGAACCTCAGATGCTAAGTTCTGTGGGTAAAAGCTGATTGGATTTACCCAGAAAGGGACCTACTGGATCCTTCCTTTCACAATAAACTTAAGAGTCATTAAGTGGCTTTAAAAATAAGGCAAAGTATCCTAGAAGCCACATCTGAAACATTTTAATAAAAATCGATTGGACCATAATTAAATCATGTAAAAAAGATTGAAGATGAAACCATAGGAGGTTTTAAGTATAGACTAGAAAGTATCTTCTGAAAACACCCGAGAGTTGAAGAAAATGCTGATATAACAGCAGCCCCTTCATCTCATTTTGTCAGTGGAGCTAAACCTGATATTGGTCATCTAATTCACAGAAAGAAATTATAATGGGAAATAACCCCTTTATCTGAACCAAAAAACCCCCCCAAAAAAACCTGGCATACATTTTGAAATAGCTTTAGAATAGAAATGAGATAAGATCCAAAATAAAGTCATGGCCCTAAAGATCAAACAGCTGTGTAGACCACTTCCCAAACACCACTTATTGATAAGGACTCTTGCAGATATTGTAAAAAGGAAAATGGGGGGTGGAGGAGGGTCTAATTTTATCAAAGAAAAAACAAGACAAAAAAATGTCCTCAATTCTTGTCAGTGAGGGTGCTCTGAGGGAGAAAAATGCATCCAATATTCTGCCTTACTTTTAAAAACATAACATTCTTTGGCGAATCTCTTCTTTCATCCAGTCTCCCCTCTTCCTCCCCTCTGACAGCTGTCAGTCTGTTCCATGTCTCCAGGCCTCTGCTTCTGTTTTGTTCGTCAGTTTGCTTTGTTCTTTGGGTTGTTAATTTAAATCAACATTGGCAAGGAAACCTTAAAAACACAGCTGAGGCTACTTTCGGGTCATGTATCACCTGTCAGCAACTTAGCCCTTTTAAAACTGCAAAGGTGGGACAAAAAAAGGACCCAAGGCCTCAATGACACATTCAACAAGCTCAGATGGAATTCATCCAACCTCTATGGAATCTGAATATGTTTTAGTTATTGTATATTGTTTTTCAGGGCAGGCTTAAGTATTTCCTTGCTGAAAAGCTACAAACCTTATGACCACTGAAAAGCTGCTTGATTTTGTGGTTTCCACTTGGGGCATCCCAACTTTTATATCAAGTGATTAGGAGTACACACTCAACAGAGACCATTACACAAGAATCTGTAAGACACTACTCTCTGCTCAGAAACTGTACTGTCCTTATTACAGTGCACGAATTCGTGCACCTTGAAAGGAACCATGAGCTGTGAGGCTGCTGTGGGCACAGGGGCTGGTCTTGGCCCTCCTCTGCACCCCTAACTGGCACCTCCCACTGTAGCCCAGCAGCCCTGCTCCCACCACCGCCGCTCCCACACGCTGACGGCACCGAGTGATTGGGGCTGGTGCCAGCAATGGGTGCGAGTGGGGCTGGTCTCGTTAGCAGGTGTGAGCAGGGACTGCTGCTCCGATCGCCCCTCAGGAGCAGGGGGAGGTGGAGCAGCCCTCAGGGGTGATCAGGACTGGCACTGGGAGCCAGCAGCAGGTGCAAGTGGGGCCGGCGCCAGAAGCAGGTGTAACACAGTGTGGGACCACGGTGCACGGGAGCAAAGAATTTTCAGTAACCACCAGCGGCTCGCCCCAATGACAATGACTGGCACCCTGCCTTGGTCTGGTGCCCCCGCTCACCTGCTCCACCATCCTGCCCCAGCCTACACCCACCATGTTCGGCACTCTGACGCCTGCTGCCAATGCCCTCTATGTTCCACGTGTGCCCCCTGGTGGTCAATCGCATGTCATAGCGATTGGTTGGTTGGTTTTTCCTCCATTTGGTCTATTTGCATATTAGCCTTTTATTATATAGGACAATCTTCTGAAAAGATTGAAAAGACCAATGGCAATCCTTAAATACAAATTAGCAAAACTTTCAGAAACCCTGACTCCCTTGGCCAAAGGTACTTTCACTAGCTTTTATAGTTTCTATGGCCATTCCCTTGGGGACACATTGGTTATTTATGAATTAGTAACTGGAGGGTCCACGCATTTGGGGATTTTACTCCAATATTAGACACTTGCCATACTGCATGGTGACATGGGAAAATATTGCAAGGGACTCTTGGACTATACCCAGTTCTTTCACTTATAGGTTTAGTGTATCTTTCCAACATATTTTCCTAAACCATCTGTTCATGATCTTCAAACAGGATATTTCATTTATTGGAAGAGACATCATAGGAAAACTGTTGCTCTTGACTTCATTGGAAAGGACCTTATCAGGTACTGTAAACGACAAATACAACAGTGACATGCCAGACAGAGTCAATGCTTGGATTCATGTTTAACAGCTGAAGAAGTAATTTAGAATTCCACACAATTGGAAGGCTACTCCAACATGGGATTTCAAATTGAGGACACGCAGAGGTCTTATAGACACAGCTGATCTTTGGAACAAGCAGATGACTGTAGACCAGTGGTTCTCAACCTTGGTTGCATGTTAGAATCACCTGGGAATCTTTTTAAAATCCTGATTTCTGGGCCTCATCCTCTGGAAATTCTTTCTTTGTTATGGGGTGAGGCCACAACATTAGTAATAAAGAAACAGAATTTCCGGAATATGGCCCAGAAATCAGGATTTTTAAAAAATATATATATTTTATTGATTTTTTTTTTTTTTTTTTACAGAGAGGAAGGGAGAGGGATAGAGAGAAACATCGATGAGAGAGAAACATCCATCAGCTGCCTCCTGCACACTCCCCACTGGGAATGTGCCTGCAACCAAGGTACATGCCCTTGACTGGAATCGAACCTGAGACCCTTCAGTCCACAGGCTGACACTCTATCCACTGAGCCAAACCGGTCAGGGCTAGAAATCAGGATTTTAAAAAGATTCCCAGGTGATTATAATGTGCAGCCAAGGTTGAGACCCACTGCTTTAGACAATGGGCAGCGTCTGCCCAAGATGTTAGAGTAGGACCTCTTTCTCTTCTCATTTTCTATAGACCCTTGGTTGTTATCCACATACAGTAGTAATTTTTATCTTATTCCCTCCTCTTTAAATAATTGTTAGTAAGAATATATTTATTTTAATGCCATTCTTAAATTATCTCTAATAGTAGCCACTGCCCTCAGTCTAACTGACTGCTGGATATGCCATGCATCACTGGACTCCATTATCAAACCCCTGGGCAATTCTAATCTCTTCTAATGAAACCACAAGGAGATATAGCTGATGGCATTTCTACTTGCACCTACATGGAAAGATGATATTAAACAAATCAACCGGTAAATTACTTGACCAGTATCCATCTCTCCAATTATTACAATCTACTGATCATACCCTATGTAATTCTCAGTTATATTTTCACAGCCATTTTAGGACATTGGGCCAAATACTTGCCATGTGGAAGAGACTAATAGAGACCCAAATATGTAGCCAAACTGATGCAAGGCCTTGGTTCTGACCTCATGTCATGATTACCTCCTGTTCCCCCAGATCTCTGCGTGTGCCTGCTGAGTACTACTTCCTTCGTGACCACAACGCCCAGCTCTGTTTGCTTCAGACGCTGCCAGATGTAAGTGGTGGTGGCTGACTCCCTGGCTATACATCAGGCTCTGAATAAATAGTCATTGCTCATGCTTATGCGGGTGGTCTTCATCTTTTATCGGCAGTGCTGCCTAATCAAAAGGTTTTCTTCCATGAACCTTTTGGAATCTACTAGACTTGTGCTCCATAGGGTGTGACTCAAACTCTTATATTAATATTTATCTTTTTCATTCCAGGAATCCTATGCAAGATGCCCAGACTTCAAAATTCTACCACAACTGAGCTGTGCTGTTCCCTTTCAACATATGATTTGACTTATTTTACAGAAACAACACCAACAAAAGTCCCAGAAAGACTATTAATCAGATCCTGCTTTGTCTTGCTCAGTTTTATACTCGTCTCTTGGTTGTTTAGGAACCTATTGTGTTCATTAATATTGAACAAAACGAAGGGCTGACACTGTTGAACTTTACCTATGGTGTGTGTCACTAGAAAACAAGTGATGCTTAAGAAATGCTTAGGGCTGGGAAGGATGGGGGGTGGGCAGGGGATGGGAGGGGCAGCAATGATATAATTTTTTCTTGATGTGATGAGAATGTTCTAAAATTGATTGTGGCGATGATTTCAAATTTGTGAATATAATAAAAATCATTGTAAGATCTTTGTTCAGGCCTCAGAAGTATTGCCGGTGGTGCCTAGTAGACCCTCTCATGTAGACCAAAGGGCTTCTAATGATCCTTTGTATCCTCATAGGCAGCCAGAATTAGATGCAGGTTCAACTCAAAAATAATTATGGATGTGGCTTTGGGATACAGAGTGAACTGCTCATCAGATTCCTAGAAAATCCACAAAATTTTAAAGAGAATCACATTGGTGAAAATGCTGGCAGCTTGAATTCAAAGGGACAAAGTTCAGAACGGGCTCTCAACTTCTGATGCTCAGGAAACTGGCTTCCAAAGAGCTAAAAACATCTGCAAACATGGCTCATTTGTTTCCCGTAGTTTTTAACAGCTTGATTGAGATCTGATTCATACACCACACAATTCACTCATTTAAACGCACGAGGACAAATAAAACATTATTAAAACGAATCTCGCATGTTCTCAAAATTTTGAATGTGGCTGCTAGAAAACTTACAATTTTCATATTTGCTTTTATTGACAAAATAAAATCTCGAGTATATTTTTATTTCTTACACAAAATTACAAAGCCCAAACCTTCACCTGCCATGTGACCAAAAGATCTTCATCCAGAAAAAATCTCCTTGATGGCTTTCTGACTTTTAAATTGTTAGCTGCCATCGACTCTTCTTGATGTGCAGCGGTTCTAAATGATCTTCATCCAGAAAAAATCTCCTTGGTGGCTTTCTGACTTTTAAATTGTTAGCTGCCATCGACTCTTCTTGATGTGCCTAGGGTCTGCGAGGTCTGTTCACACATTCAAAGGGAGTTGAGGCTGTGGATGGGAAGCAGTGCCTTCCAGATACGGCACTTGAGACTGATTAGAAGCCTCTGCTTGACTGGCCTGTTTAATCAAGCCTGGCAGCCATTTATTGCTTGCTTGACTAAAACGTGCTGGATATTATTGCTTTAAAGAACCTTTCTCCATCAGCTCTTTCCAGAGCTGAGCATTATCTCCAGGGCCATGCAAATTACCTGTGTGTGTGTGTATATATAGGCCAGGGCTGAAACGGGAGGGAGAGATGGGTGGGAAGAATAACGCTGAGAAATGTGAGCGTTCCGAAGTGGCCCATACCTGTTCATGGTGTCAGAGTGTCACTCTCTTCAGGGAGCCTGAAGTTCAAACCTTGCAGAGCGGGGCTGTGGGCCTCGAAGGCATGTGGGAATGACAGAAGAAGCAGTCCTAAGAGGGCATGTGCCCACAATGTACTAGAATATAATTTTTAAAAATTTCCCCTTCCAAATGAACCCCACACTAAATGTCTGCATTTCCTCGCTTATCAAACATTTACCCAACACAAGACACAAGCTCATGGATTGAATGTAGATGGATGGAAAAGGGAGGAATGAAGGACGAAGGCTGGGTTTCTGGCTGGAGCAACCCCCTGTGGTGCTATTTTTGAGAAAGATTCAGATCTGAGGTCGAGGAGCTGGAAATGAAGAGGGCCGCTGTGTACACGGACATTCGGAGAACCCTATGGCACATTCACCTGCGCTGGTGGTGTGGACTCCTGGTCCCCTCCAGACACAATCTATCACTCTCTCTTGAGTGACACGCTGGCTTGGGTATTCTTTTACTCTTCCTAGATGACCCGACAGTGTAGCAGCCTTGAGAACAGACCCCGCTGGTGCTGACTGTGGTGCTGCCGTGTGATCTGGAAGATGGTTGGACAAACAGGTTTTAGAGCAGCGGTTCTCAACCTGCGGGTCTCGACCCCTTTGGGGGTCGAACGACCCTTTCACAGGGGTTGCCTAAGACCATCGGGAAACACATATATAATTACATATTGTTTTTGTGATTAATCACTATGCTTTAATTATGTTCAATTTGTAACAATGAAAATACATCCTGCATATCAGATATTTACATTATGATTCATAACAGTAGCAAAATTACAGTGATGAAGTAGCAACGAAAATAATTTTATGGTTGGGGGTCACCACAACATGAGGAGCTGTATTAAAGGGTCATGGCCTTAGGAAGGTTGAGAACCACTGTTTTAGAGGCAAAGAAGGGCCTTTCCATTTTGGACACGTGAAAAGGAGGACATGCACGGGGCTGAATGGAGATTCGGGAATCCTGAATTCTAGCCTCTGCTCTGCAACCTTGCAGAAGCGCCTTCCCATTCTAGCCTTAATTTGCTCACCTGTCAAAGGAAGCGATTGGACTAAATGAACCATCCCTTCCAGCGGTTGGCAAACTGTGGCTTGCGAGCCACATGCGGCTCTTTGGCCCCTTGAGTGTGGCCACGACGTTTCAATCGCACTGTACGTGCGCGCCTACGCGTGGTATTTTGTGGAAGAGCCACACTCAAGGGGCCGCAGTTTGCCGACCACTGCCTTAGCCAACTGCTCCCTACATGTCTGGGATCCCCAGTCTTTGACAATATACTCTGAGTGGTACACGGATTTGAGCCCCTGTGCTACTATTCCCCCACTGGATACATTACTCAACTTCTCTAGCGATTGATTTCCTTAGCTGGAAAAAGTATATGAAATGTACCTGTTGTCTGAGTCATTGTAAAGATTAAACAAATGAATACCTGTTACTTAGTTGGATGACTCTCACCTGAAAGCTGGTCAATAAAAATAACTATGATTATTATGTTCCTTTATGTTCTTTTTATTTAACTTGTTAACCCAGAGTTCCAGAGAAATTGAGAGAGGAGCCCATAGAAAGAAGATATAGTTGATTTTATACGTTTGGCTAATTTCTCTATAGGTTCACATGGCCTTATTCCCCACCCCCCTGCTTGAACGAAAAGAGAGATTACAAAAACCTCCACAGTCAACAGAGCTAATTATCATTCATTTTCCACCGTCAGAATCTTTAGTGCAGTGTTTGAATAATGGCATCATCCCTGGGAGCTTTCCAAAGCACTTTCTGGATGAAATCTGTATCTACAAAAGGGGAAAATAAGTCTCCCGTGAGAACACACGACTGCATTTGGAAAGGACAACAGCGCTAATTGTTTTATTCACTTGTCACAATTTCACCATCCCCAAACTTGCCCGGAAACACATCTCTCTGTCAGGAAACCCTGCTGCCAGAGAGCTCGTTTACGCAGTTTGCAAAGACGGAAACAGAAGATGAGCATTTATTGTGTTAAGCCCTGCGCTGTGCTTTGTCCACTAAATTTTAACAGCCAGGCAGCACTTCGAAGGCACAGACCCCGTTGAGCCCTTTAAACTCTATTCTAGTATATGTAATGGGTGCTGGGTGCATGCACAGATACTTAGTTATTCCATACCTTTTCCTGTGTCTGAAATATTTCATAATGCCTTTTGCTTTGGCAACAGTATCTGCTGTATGAAGCCAATCTTGCAAAGAACTCTGCTGCATCCTGGTGCTACATTCAGTCCCCTTTGCACCTTATTTTAGCTTTCCACACATACAGGGTGTCCCAAAAAAGTATACACACTTTGATTAATTATAAAGGCAGTGTTCATTACAATACATTTCACTTTCAAAAGTGAGCTGTCAGCTATTAAAGTGTGTATACATTTTTGGGGGGTACCCTACATTTATGTTGGGAGATATATGCTAAATTGTGTTGTATTTTTCAGTAAAATTTCCCATTATTCTTTTTAAAAAAAATCCCAGTTGTTCAAGGAGGAGAAGAAAAGAGGGTTTTATTAAAATATTTTTCTCATAATTTAAAATTTCTTATTAACATATAAGAAACATAAAACTATTTTTATTTATAGGAATATAGAGTATCTAAATATATAAAAGGCTAAGTGACCGACCCTCTGCCTATAAAAGGCTATGTACTGACCGACCAGCCAGTACATATGACGTGCACTGGCAATTTAAAAATAAACGCTGACTCACGCATGCATGATATTTGTCCCCGTCTGACACTGGCCTCCCATTTAAATTAATTCAAAGAGAGTTGCCAGCATTTGTGATGACTATTAATAAATAACAAGGACAATCTCTAGACAGAGTAGGAATATTCCTACTTGAACCCATTTTCGGGCATGGTCAGTTATATGTTGCTTTCTCTCGAGTTCGAGGAACGTGTGACGTTAAAGTTAAAGTTGTAAATACTTCATCACCAGGGAAATTAGTCAAGCGCTCTGAAAGTGTTTTTACTCTTAATGTGGTATACAGGGAGATATAAGAATGAGTTTAATCAATTTATCATTCATTGTTTTTATCAAAGTTGTTTTTATATCATGTTTTTGTTGTTTTATATCATGTTTTTGTTGTTTTTATATCATGTCTTTGTTGTTGTTATATCATGTTGTTATTGTTCATTTATTAATCAATTTATATATTATTTTCATATACATTTTACTAATTTTCTTTCATCTCTGACACTTCTATTATAGAGAAAGGGCAAATAGCGATATTAAAATATTTCTTCTAATTACTTTCCTTTCAACGTGCACAAATCTGTGCACCAGGCCACTGGTATAAAACATAAAAATAGACTATAGAAATATTTTTATTATTTATTATTTTTATTTTTTGTTAATACTCACTGGATATTTTTCCATTGATTTTTAGAGAGAGTGGAAGGGAGGGAGAGAGACAGAGAGAAACACTGATGTGAAAGAGACACATCGATTGGTTGCCTCCCACACAAGCCTGGACCAGGGTTGGGGATCCAGCTTGCAACTGAGGTATATATGTTCCCTTGACCAAATCAAACCCAGGACCCTTCAGTCTTTGGGCCAAAGCCCTAATCACTGAGCCAAACCTGCTAGGGCTATAGAAATATTTTTAAAAAGTCATGAGTCATTAATTAAGCAGTGTAGGAGAAACCAAGATGGTGGCATAGGTTAACGCCAGAGATTGCTGCCCTCGAACAACCACTTCAGAGATATAACTAAAGGACAGAACAGACATCATCCAGAACCACAGGAAGGCTGGCTGAGTGGAAATTCTACATCTAGGAGGAAAGAGAATATCATACCCAGACTCAGAGGAGGCGCAGTGCTGAAGTAAAATACTCAGGTGCGGAGTGCGCGCGCGGAGCGGGCTGGCGGCGGAGGGCGCGGTTGTTGTTTTCAATCGGGAGGGAGTTTCAGACTCTGAGCTCCAGATCTGGGCGAGTCTCTGGGGACCAAGACTCAAACGGGAGAAGCGGGACTGTCTGGCTTCGGTCAGAACTCGAAGGCAGCTTTCTCTCTGAAGTTTGCAGCCATTGCTGGGACTCTGAGAGGCAGAGCCCCTAGGGACGGAACTGAGAGCAGCCATAACTGCTCGCTCCGCCCGCCCTGTAGATCCCCGGGGACCCGCCCCGCCCAAGCCCTGCACAGAACCATTTGCCGGATAGCCTCAGGCTATCAAGGCTTAAAGGCAACAAGACTGCGCACAAAGACCACTAGGGGGTGTACCAAGAAAGCATAAAAAATGCAGAGACAAAGAAACAGGACAAAACTGTCAATGGAGGATATTGAGTTCAGAACCACACTTTTAAGGTCTCTTAAGAACTGTCTAGAAGCTGCCGATAAACTTAGTAAGGCCCTCGAAAAGACTGGTGAGACCGCCAATAAATGTAGTGAGATCCTCAAGAAATCTAATGAGACCCTCAATATTGTGATAAAGAACCAACTAGAAATTAAGCATACACTGACTGAAATAAAGAATATTATACAGACACCCAACAGCAGACCAGAGGAGCGCAAGAATCAAGTCAAAGATTCGACATGCGAAGAAGCAAAAAACACCCAACTGGAAAAGCAAAATGAAAAAAGAATCCGAAAATACGAAGATAGTGTAAGGAGCCTCTGGGACAGCTTCAAGCGTACCAACATCAGAATTATAGGGGTGCCAGAAGAAGAGAGAGAGAGCAAGATATTGAAAACCTATTTGAAGAAATAATGACAGAAAACTTCCCCTACCTGGTGAAAGAAATAGACTTACAAGTCCAGGAAGCACAGAGAACCCCAAACAAAAGGAATCCAAAGAGGACCACATCAAGACACATCATAATTAAAATGCCAAGAGCAAAAGACAAAGAGAGAATCTTAAAAGCAGCAAGAGAAAGAAACCCAGTTACCTACAAGGGAATACCCATACGACTGTCAGCTGATTTCTCAACAGAAACTTTGCAGGCCAGAAGGGAGTGGCAAGAAATATTCAAAGTGATGAATACCAAGAACCTACAACCAAGATTACTTTATCCAGCAAAGCTATCATTCAGAACGGAAGGTCAGATAAAGAGCTTCACAGATAAGGAAAAGCTAAAGGAGTTCATCACCACCAAACCAGTATTATATGAAATGCTGAAAGGTATCCTTTAAGAAGAGGAAGAAGAAGAAAAAGGTAAAGATACAAATTATGAACAACAAACATGCATCTATCAACAAGTGAATCTAAGAATCAAGTGAATAAATAATCTGGTGATCATAATAGAATCAGGGACATAGAAAGGGAATGGACTGACTATTCTTGGGGGGGAAAGGGGTGTGGGAGATGCGGAAAGAGACTGGACAAAAATCGTGCACCTATGGATGAGGACAGTGGGTGGGGAGTGAGGGCGGAGGGTGGGGTGGGAGCTGGGAGGAGGGGAGTTATGGGGGGGGAAAAAAGAGGAACAAATGTAATAATATGAACAATAAAGATTTAATTAAAAAAAAAAGTCATGAGTAAATCTTTGGAACAATATCCCATGTGAAGCTTCCTGATTTCATAAGAAGAGCTAAGAAGAAAAGTTTTGGCTTTTTTTTCCTGTAATGTTTCTCCTTCTTGCATCCTTTGCTCCCTCATGCAAACAGATAATTGGCTTCTCTCTTCACTTCCTGCTCTCTGACCTCATCCCTTACTGCCCTCTCCAACCTGTTAGAATTGCCTTCAATTCTACTTTTCAATGGCTCTGTACAGGAGACTTGTAATCAGTCTATAGGTGGTGTGGACTGAAAGGCATTTTATTTATTTATTTTATTATTATTTTTCATTGATTTCAGAGAGGAAGGGAGAGGGAGAGAGAGATAGAAACATCAATGATGGGAGAGAATCATTGATCGGCTGCCTCCTGCACACTTCCTACTGGGGATTGAACCTGAAACCCGGGCATGTGACGTTGACTGGAATCGAACCTGGGACCCTTCAGTCCACAGGCCGAAGCTCTGTCCACTGAACCACACCAGCCTGGGCTGAAAGGCATTTTAAATTAAATATCTTCTATAGAGTGACCCCAGCATCACCCAGAGAGTTTGTGAAAGCAGACACTTGGGCCCATGCTCAGCGTTTCTGACCCAGCTGGTCGGTGGTGGGATCTGGTCACCTGCATTTCCAACAAGTTCCCAGGCGAGGCTGATGCTGCCGGGCCACACTTTGAGAGCCACTCATCAGTGAGTTAAGAGAGCAGTGCTCTTCCATGCCTCCGCTGCCAATTTCTTTTTTTTTTAATCGAAGAAATGCTTACAGAGGACTTTCAATGTATCAGGCATTAAGTCATTTAATTATCATATCACTGCTATGATGTGATGCTGTTCTTATTCCCATTCAACAGCGGAGGAAACTGAGAGAAGGAGATACAGTAACATGCTTAAGGTCACCAGGCCAGTAAGTGGCAGAGCTTGGGTTCAAACCCAGCAGGCAGCCTTCAGGTCTGGGCTTTTCACCGTTATGCTCCACTACCTTCTGGCTGAAATTTAATAGAATCAATAGGGTGCAATATGGAAACACAGGGAGGAACAGCTTTTCTAAACAGGGAAGATGCAGAAAAGAATTTGGGAATGTTGGAAGCATTTTCACTGGATCATGAAAGAAGAGTAGGATTCTGATGAAGCAAGATGACAGGAAGAATGTTTTAAAAAATCATGCAATAAGACATGATGAAGGAAAGCGCATGAAGTATTCTTGGAATGGGAGTCTGGCTTGATTGAACCGCAGCTTGCCTAGAGATGTTACGTAAGAAATAAGACTAGAAAATATGGAGGGATGAGATTCAAAGGGCCTGGGGTGCTCGCTGAGGAGTTTAGATTTATTGTTTCCTATTGCAAGACAGAGGGGAGTCCTTGTGGTGCTTTAAGCCTAAATGCAGCAATCCATGTGGGGAATGAATGGAGAGGATGATATTCATTAGAAACAGCTGCCCAAGAATCCAGTTGAGGAATGATGGGGCCTGGATTCAGGTCATAAGAGAGAGAATGGAGCTGAGAGTGGCTGGATTTGAGAATTGTTAAGGAGGACGAGAATCTAAAATTGTCAAACACTGATTCAATAGAAACAGATGATACAGAAAGAAGCAAAGAGAAGTAAGACTTAAGCAGTCAAACCGTTATCGGACAGCTACTTGTGTCCCAGCCTGTGTAACAAGCACCAAAAAAACAAGGACCTGTAAAACACAGGTTCAATGCCTGCCCAGGGGGTGCCTCAGGCCTGCAGGGAAGACCAGGTGACAACAGCAGTAATCACTCCAGTTAAGAACACACTAGGAGCTTGCATGAGCCAGAATGTCATTCTCCATGCTGAGGCTTGGTTGGACTAAGTATTGGATTCAGGAGAACTCTTTCCCATCAGGAACAATAAAATTAACCAGCCGTAGTCAGCACATCCCACAGAAGACAAACGCCTTGCTGCAACAATCCTTTCAGCCGGTAAATAGACCTGACATTTAAGCATCTATTGCTCCTTGTGCACTAATGAGTCCAACTCGAGGCCCAGAAATCATTAGAGGAATGAGAGCTTTTAATGAGCTCCAGGGAAAGAACGTGGTTTAGAAAACACGTTACCTGCAGTTAAGTGGCATCAAGGATTCTAACGCTAAAATGTATGAGAAAAGTGCTTGCGGAAGGCCTTAGTCATTACACATGCGAGGCATAATTTCTATTTTAGAAAAACAAATGAGATCATTTTTTAAAAAGGGTCCACCCTGGAGTTTATTTGCTAAAACCTCATAATAGGTTTTACCTTATGCTTCTATTTTTCTTCCCCTTTCCTCCTCACAGTGGTTAAAGATCAGGCTAAAGAACAGGCAGTAGGACCTTGTTGTGAGCTGATAAATGCATCTACTGGCTTATTTTTCTGCAAAAGAATGTTAATGGGGAAAGTGGAGGTTGGTCTCCCCAGCTGTCTTACCAACACAATGGTTGAGTCAGCCACTATCCAATAACAGGCGTTGACAAGCAAAATGGAAACTCTTTTTTGCATCTGACTTAGAGAATTACCAGTTTTTCTCTGGGTAGATGAGAAACCTCAATGTGTAAGGGTAAAATTGTAACAATTAGAATTTTACATATTTAATGGTAGAGTATGGAGGGCAGCCCACTAGATGCTTTGCAAAACATATTTAGCAATACAAACTAAAGAAAAATCTGTCCTATGCCGATAAAGAATCATCCTCATAATGGCTTTATTTCTGTGCTTTTAATTTGAATTTTCAATTCAATTCTCAGAGAATTGGAGGAAAATATTAAAAACAGCAACTACTCAGCTTCTTACTAGTGTACTGAATTAGAATCCAACGCAATAGTGGCTTTTGTAAAATAAAATTGATTTTGTGCTGATTGCTTATTGGAAAGAAAAGAGTTAAACAGCAAGCCCCCCATCCATTTCCTCCTTTTATGAGGGTGGTGGTGGAGAGATGAGAGGGAGACACTCCTGAGAAAGAAAGATGCCTGTGACCCAGTCTAATCCCCTTGTAACATACTAATGCTCGGCCTCCTGTCAATCAAACTCAATGGTGTCTGCTGGCAGAGGAATCCTTATCTAAGGAATGCTTTTAGCAGATTGTGCCTGCGGTCTAGCATTGTTTACAGCCAACAAATCTGGAATGTATGCGTTTATGAGGGGTGCTTCCCTGGAAGAGGTTGGATAAACTAGGTAGCAAACCGAGGAGTTTCAGGAGTGAGTGGGGTGATCACATATCTCTTAACAGCATCTCTTAACCTGGACCACAGAGTTCATCGAATGAGGGGAGAATGGGCCTGGGAGCAGCAGGGTCCTGGGCCTCTCTCTGCTTTGCCTGTTTATAATTACTTGCATCCTTAAAAATATTAGTAAATCCCAGTAATGGATACGACCTCTGATTCCTGTGAGTCTCATGACAGTCAGACCTTTGGGTTGTTTTGGCTGCTTATCATGGAGTGTGCATATTCCCCTTTAACTTTTGACTATTTCCATGAAGGGGAGGATTCCTGAAGGAATGGGAAACTATAGCTGCACTTTTGTTTCTCTTCTGCTGGCCACAGATCAGGAATCAGCCTGGAGTAGATGTAGAGACAAACATTACTTCAATTGCCCAATTTGTGGAGGGCCAAGGCAAATAGTGGGTTAGCTGTCAAGGTTAGTTGGTGATGTTTGTGAACTCTTGAGCCTCAAGAGAGCAAGTATCCAATCGATGACTTAAGATGGCAGGCTGAAATCTGTCACAACTTCCCACCCTTGTTCCAAATGCAAAGTGACAAAAAGGCATATAAACAACTAAAGCCATAACGGTGGTACAGAGTCATTGCATGTACCAGGCACTGTGAGCAATCCCAGAAAGGCTTAAAAAATAGACAACATAGAACTGAAGAGAGAAATCTCAGCTCAAGCCACCATAGGAGGCCTGATAATAAAATTGAAGTTGGCAGCAAAAGCCTGCCCACCTGGGAGTGACCTATATACCCAGAATAAGAAGCAATTCGATGGCAACCAGGGAAGTGATTCATTGGTTTGCCACCAGAATAGGTTGGCACTTGACCATATAGCCATATATTCTCATCGGATGTCTGCTTCTGGCTAAAAGCAGAGGGTGTGGGAACCCGGATTATACATAAAAGACAGTGTCCTGGGTGGCTAGTCCCTCCAGGAGAGAATGGTGTGGGCAGTTGCTCTCAGTAGCCTTCTCAAAAAGACAATCTCAGCAGCACCCTCTGCAGTTACCTCTAAGCCAGTGATGGTGAACCTATGACACGCGTGTCAGAGGTGACACGCGAACTCATTTTTTTTGGTTGCTTTTTCTTTGTTAAATGGCATTAAAATATATAAAATAAATATCAAAAATATAAGTCTTTGTTTTACTGTGGTTGCAAATATCAAAAAATTTCTCTATGTGACACGGCACCAGAGTTAAGTTAGGGTTTTTCAAAATGCTGACATGCCGAGCTCAAAAGGTTCGCCATCCCTGCCCTAAGCCGACTCTGCAGAGAAATGCATCAGAGAGTCTAACAGGAAATCTCACGTGACCTGGTGTCACTCAGACAGACAGGACTAGAGAAGAGAGAAGGGAACCTGAACTCAGGAGACCCAGCAGCTCTGGGCGTTCATCTGATGTGGTTCCTCAGCAGTAGAGTTCTGAGAAAAGACCTCAAGGGAGGAGAGAATCCAGAGGAGAAAGGGACAGTCTTGTCCTTCAGATACTGAGGGCACATTCCTACCCTTTGATTTATCATCCTGCCCTTGGTTGGGCAGAAACATTCTCACTCTACACTAGAACCCAAGGCGACAAAGAACACAAAACCAAACCAACTCCTTCATAAGCAGGCCACTGAACAGGCGGACCAGCATCATGAGTGAGAACGTTTTTTTTTTATAGATTTTATTGATTTTTTACAGAGAGGAAGGGAGAGAGAGAGAGTGTTAGAAACATCGATGAGAGAGAAACATCGATCAGCTGCCTCCTGCACATCTCCCACTGGGGATATGCCCACAACCCAGGCACATGCCCTTGACCGGAATCGAACCCGGGACCTTTCAGTCCGAAGGCCGACGCTCTATCCACTGAGCCAAACCGGCTTCGGCGAGTGAGAACGTTTTGACAAGGGTTTGAAGTCATTACGACCTTCTTTGGTTCTGAATGGAAATTTGGGATATTGTTAACAAGGTCACAGAGACCATGTTTTCAAATGGGTCAACATTGATTACATGTCAGAGAGTTCTTGAGATTAAAACAGAAAGTATGCAAAGAGATTTTCTTTTCCTTGACATTGGGAGGAAAGGAAATTTCTGAAGAGAGCCACTAACCTCAAAATGTCATGTATAAATAATGCTTCTGAACCTCCCAAGGAGAAAAACTCTAAGCCAGAAAATAATTCTAAAAATTCAGGAGCTGCATTGCTCATCTGTGCCATTCACTGTTTTCTGGCTAAAGTAGAAAATTCATTTGTTGGTTATGAAGGGTAGAAAAAGAGTCCTTAAATGTTGGTTAAATGCCACTTAAATGAAAATATCTCTGAAAACATTACAATCTTTATCAAGACTCGTTAGGGAAGATACAGACAAAATATATTCTTTTACCTAAAGACCAAAGAGAAACAAAATTTGCAAATTTAAAAATTTATCATTCACATTCTGCTTGTCTTCTTCATAATCTGTTTTATTTTAAGAAATTTATTTCGTTTCCTGAGCCTCAAGGATAATATGGACCTGGTATATATTTTAAAGGTAATTATATATGAGTAAATAAGCTAGGAATCATGAAGATGTACATCTATAAAGTTATATCTATAATATCTTGTCCTGACAACATTTTCAAGTTTAATCATCTAACACTTAGTGTAGTGCCTTGTGCACACTTGGCTATAAGTATTTGTTGAATGAATGACCAGACTTATATTTCAAAGTTGGAGAAGTAGACAGGGACCAGGTTGTGGATAGATTTGATTTCTATGCTGAAGAGCTTTATTTTGAGCTGAGGAATGTTATTTATTTATCTATCTATCATCTATCTATCTAATTTTTTAAATCAAATTGATATGGTAATATGGAGTATGGGACTGAGTGTTGAAAACAGTGGTGGGATATCTTGATGGCAACTTAGTAAATAGAGGTGATGAAGCAAGTAAATAGAGGTGAGTTCCATAACAGTTCAAAGGATATTATCTTTTCAACTATGTTTCTGTTTATTACCTTTCATGATGCCCCATTATGAGGGAGAAAAGGAGGAAGCAAGATAAGCAAAAAGAGAGCAAGGAATGCAATCACTATTATCTATAAAAATCTATGATTTGTATGATTTCATGCTGGGCAATTCCAAGTGTCTGGGTAATTTCTCATCTTATCAACAAAACAAGTCTATAAGCTAGACAGCCTTGCTTGCTACCCTCTCTAATGAGGGAACTGAGACAAAAGATGGTTAAATACCTTTTGAAACCTCCCCAGATAGTGACTATTAATTTTCAAATCAAGGTATGTATGACTACAGTCTTTCCTTTCTTCCACTAAACATTTCTTCTCCAAATAGGAAAAAGAAAATCAAGTTTTAATATTACACTGAAGGCTCCCAACACTGCATGGTACTTGAATTACAATGAAGACCCCATCACCACCCTCAAAGAACTTTTCTTTTTTTTTTAAATATATATTTTATTGATTTTTTACAGAGAGGAAGAGAGAGGGACAGAGAGTTAGAAACATCAATGAGAGAGAAACATCGATCAGCTGCCTCCTGCACACCTCCCACTGGGGATGTGGCCGCAACCAAGGGACATGACCTTGACTGGAATCGAACCTGGGACCTTTCAGTCCGTAGGCCGACGCTCTATCCACTGAGCCCAACCGGTCAGGGCAGAACATTTCTTTTTTTAAAAACTGACCCATTCCTTCTCCTGGCTCATGGTGGAATTGATGTCTTCGTTTCTTTGTTTCTCTGACATTACAAATATACTTAGAAAATAATGGCCTGATTTATTCCATATTCACACTGTAAGGTTTTGGTGTACAGGGCCATACATTATCAGCTCAATACCTTCAGTGCCTAGAAAGGCACCTGGTGGTGTGCAGTAGAACCAGGTTCCGTTGACTTTTCCCCAGTAGCCCAATAGTATCCTTTCAAACCTCCCTGTCCACAACTGTTTTTCTCCCTGGATACATCCAGAACTCAGGGATCCTTAGATGTTCAGTGAGAACAATCCCAGTTCTTCTTAACCTCAGGTCTCAGGCTCAGCCATGGAGTTGGTCTTTTAATTCTCTCTCCTCTACCTGCCTCATCTTTCTCCAAAGAGGCTGAAGACCTTTTTAGAGCATACAAGCTAATTGGTTCTTTCCACAGATCAAAATTATCCAGACAAGTTCAGGAAAAAATGTAGGAATGGAAATGAATGATCATAACCAAGAACATCCGGTTCTAATAGAAAAAGAAAGGAGGTCAGTGAAAAGTCACCAGTAAGTAAAAATGAAGAATAACCTTCTAAATGAGGTTGACAGCACCTTTTTTTTTTTCTGGAGTCAAAATAGAAGGGAAAAAGATCACTGAAGAGGTCTCTGTGTAATGCAGTACTTAAGTGTCGTGTTGTCCAAAGTGTTGACCTCTTCAGTTCTCCTGATTCCCATGGTTCCAAGAGCTGGCATTCCCTCCCCTCACCTGACTAAAAAAGGACACATGTTTCAATGACATTACCGAATACTGACCTTTCCAAGAAAAAGAAGCTCAGACACTAATTAATTTTAAAAAGAGGGATATCTGTAGTGTGTCAGTTTAAATTTGAACCTGAAGATCAAACGCTGAATTTCAGTGCTGTGACAGGAAGTCCCTTTAGACAGGCACAAGTTCAATGGATGCTTAATAAAGAACAATTTCCTTCTTGTATCAGTGCTTAGATCGTCAAGTCTGACTGGCAGAAATATTCATTAATATCTCAACCTCATGATTTGGATTTGTTGCCATCCTCATGCCACCTAGTATACTAGAAATACTATTAGGCATTGTATTTTGAATTTAAAAGGAAATTTATATATTGTGTCTTAAACTTTTAAAATGGTCTATATCCTATCAGTCAAAGGAGGACTGAAGTATAGAATGTGTTTTGGGTCTGCCATGTGAAAATTACTCTGGTCAGAGAGACAGTAATATTTGATTCAATACACACTCAAGCAAGACTAGAGTTAGGTATATGATTTGAGGCAGACCACTTTAACTTTTTTGAACTCAAATTTCTGATTTGTAAAATTAGGGCTTGGTCATCTAAGAGACTGCAGTAGACCGAACATTGGTCCTCCAAAGATGTCTATGTCCTAACCCCCAGAATATGTGATTATGTTAGGTTCCATGGAAAGAGGAATTAAGGTTCCAGACAAAATTAAGATTGGTAAGCAACTGATTTTGAGATGGGGAGATTACTCTGGACTGTTCAGCTGGACCCAATGAAATCATAAGAGTTCTTACAAGGAGAAGAGCTGCAGAAGATGGCTTTGAAGTTGGAGGCAAAGGCCACAGAGTAAGGCATATGGCAGCCTGTGGAAGCTGGAAAAGACTGTGTGTGTTTGTTTTTCCATCAAAACATGTAAATTACATATTACTTTTTTCTTCCTCATGTCTCCCAATGTCTTTCTGAAGCTGCTTTGATTACTTCACTATTTTTTTAAAATATATTTTTTATTGATTTCAGAGAGAAAAGGAAAGGGAGAAAGAGATAGAGACATCAATGATGAGAGAGCATCATTGATTGGCTTCCTCCTGCATGCCCCCTAATGGGATTGAGCCTGCAATTTGGGGATGTGCCCTTGACCAGAATCGAACCTAGGACCCTTCAGTTTGATTCTCTATCCACTGAGCCAAACCGGCTAGGGCTGGTTACTCTTCAGCTGCACACATTTTGTGGAGGGAGATGGAAGGAATTACAATCAACCTTCCAAATCTATTGAGCACTGACCCACAAATCCAAACCCCAGGGAAGATTTATGGGCATTGGCTTCAGTAATTCCTGGAGCTGGACAGTACTTCTGAAACTGCACTATAGATTCCAGGTCCTGTTTATGTTAAGAGAAAACCACACTGAAGTTCTTGGTTAGCATACAATGTTCACTGTTTTTCCTTTCTGAAAAGACAATGCAAACTTGACCTTCATTCAATGCCATCCCCAAAGACGAGCAAGTCATTTCTCTCACATTGTGTTATCCTGGGACCAAAATCATTCATTTTCTGCATTGATGTCAGAGAACCATGCCTTTTATGGACAATGGAGCAGTGTGGCATTCACAAACTGAGCCTGACATCTGGCCTGATCACTTTAGGAGCTACCTTGCCTTATTAGCTGCTTCTGCTTCTCTGGCTTTTCAGCAGGATTGACTGATGGTATGACCTGACCCCTTCCTAACTTTACTTCCCTCTTATAGCTAAGACCCAGCATAGAGAAACAGAATTCCATTCAGCTGAAGTGCAAAAACAACAAGAGGAAACAAGTAACAGAGCCAGCAAAAAACCACCATGCCCTCCTCCTATCTACTCTTAGATGAGTTCCACTAGATGCATATCTACTATGCCTAGAAAATTGCTAAAATTATGCCTGTCCAGTGGGTGTGGATGTGAGAAGCGTATCCAGCCAGAAGCCTCGCAATTCACATTCCCTGCTTGTTGGCAAACAGTGACACTGGATGGCTGTCTAAACCTCGCCTCAACTGAGTACTGAGGACAGCCTATATACAGAGCCTATGAGAAAGTAGTGGAGAATGAGAATGAGGAGAAAGTCTAAAAAGAAGGATATATCTGAGAATTACCTACTGCAGGACTCAGAATTAAATTTTTGGACTCTGAAATTCTCAGTATTGAACACAAAGAGAAAGCTCTATTACTATTGTTGAATGGTATTAGGAGAGAACAGTCTGACGGGGACTATAAGAGCATAAATTACGAAGGGGGGATAGAGGATGTAAGGAATGGCCACAGGAAATGCAAATTAAATGAAATTAAAGTCTATCACGCAGAAAGTGAAAGCCCAATTGAAAGTATAAAATGTCAGATCAGATATTTGGGGAACACAATTGATAAACTTTCTAGGAATAGTAATGAAATAGATAAAATAGGTTAAAACAAAAGGCACTAGACAGAGAAGACTAAGATGGAAAATTCAGCTTGGTAAATGTTCTGGAGCATTAATAATCAACAACTTAATTTAAGAAAATCTTCCTGAGCTGAATTTCTCCCTCCCCACGGTATTCAGAATGAAAAGGGTCTGATCAAAATTGAGGCAAAGGGATACTTCTAATTTTTTGAAATACAAAGTTCTATAATATAAGCCTCGTTATTAGATATCAAGATGTATTTTGACATGTAACGATTAAGCAAGTATAACATTGTGCCAGAAATTGGTACATAGACCTAGAGCAAGGGAATACAATAAAGATCCCAGAAAAAGACCCACAAATTAGCACAGAAATGTGATATATAGCAAATGAGGCACTTAAACCCAATGGGAAAAAAGTAGACTACTTAATAATGTTGCCCAATAATTTGTTATGAACATATAAAAATGATATAGTTCTTCCTTACATAATACAAAAATATGTTTTAGGCAAATTAATAACTTAATGTGTAAAGTAAAACTTTTGAAAAATTATGACCTTGGGAAGGAAAGAATATTTTAAGACACTGCAAAACCCAAATCATTAAAAAAAAAAAAAAGATGACATCGACTATTTTTAAAGTTTATACTTATTTCAGAACAAGACATTATAAAATGGCAAGTAGTAGATTTGAAGATTATAGTAATGCATGTCACTGATAAAAATTTTGTAACTAGAATAAAAAGTAGAATAACTCCTGTTAGTTTGTAAGAAAAAGGCAATCCAAAAAAAAAAAAAAGGAATTAATAATGCACAGGAAAGACAAGACCTTAATAGCCAATAAAAAATGAAAAGATGTCCAACCTGGCTAGTAACCAGGGAGGTAAAAATAAAACCCATAATAGAAAAATTTCATATGCAACAGTATGGCAGAAATAAAAATTCTGACAAAAGAAAATGTTAGCAGGGATGTGAATGGACGTGGAAAGTCTGCCTGTGCTAGTTTAAACTGCTGCAGTCATTTGGGGAAGAACTTGGCACTATCCAGTAAAGGAAAAATCTATGGAAAGTCAGATGCCTGGCGCAGCATTCCACTTCTAGGCTCGGACCCTGGAGATCTGTTCACAAGAAAACACACACAAGACCCTTTCCGGCCTTGCTCATAATAGTAAGAATCTGCAAAGAACCTCATGTCTGTTCACAGGAAGACAATCAGATTAGTGTCAGTCTATTCAATGCCACCTTTAAATTATCCAAATGAAGATACATATGCCACATAGATAATTGCAAAAACCACAATTTTGAGTGAAATAAGTTGCAGAATAGTCTGTGGATTCATGAGGATTAAAACATGCAAAACACAACAACAGATATAGTTTATGGATATGTGTATAAATACATACATATGTTCATACACAAAGACATACACACACATACATAGTAAAGTGTATATGTAGTAACATTTTTAACTGTAGGGAAAGAAAAACTAATTCGGATAGCAGTTCACATTGATGGGCAGAGTGAAACCTTCATTGGTCTTCATGAATCTTCGTTTCACAAACTGGGGTGAGGGCACTGGTACTTTATGATTTTTTGTATCTTCTGCAAGCACAAGATATTTAACATAACAACACAAAAGCCTATAACCACAATAACAATTTTCAATTCCAGATTACTTTTACAAGCATTGTGAAGTACGTATGGTAGGGGATGAGATAATGGTGAAAGCGAATACAATGTACTGTCTCCTATCTCATAATTTAGAAATAAATTATAGCACTTTTTTTGCCACTGTTGATGAGAGGAATAGAGCTTAAGGGGTGTTTTTTCCCCCAAAACTTAGCAATTTCTACATGTACAATGACAATAACAAGACTTATGAACTCTTCAACACACTGAAAAGATTAAAGCAAATGAAACTTTGTTCTTATAGCAAGTGGCATGAATGAACAAGGAAGCAGACAAAGCACAAAAGAGAGAAATAGAAGAAGTACCCACCCCCGCAGGTGAACAGAAGGTCATTTAACTGAAATAGCCAGTCCTGGACCTGATCGGATTAAGAATTTATTTCTGAGGTTTAGAAATCTTAACCTTAAAATATGTTTTAGTTCAAATGGCATTGTACAAATTTAGGGATTAAAAAGAAAAACATATTTAAGAGGAATATTTACCTTAGAAAAACTTGCGTTTTACCTAAATATATCGTGCCAGTCAGTTGAAGAATGTGTTAAGTATCTGTTACTACTTTGCTTTTGGGCAGATCTGAATATAGGCAAAGAAACAACCACCACAATTTTAGTAATGAAAGAACATAAATGCAGTTTCTTATCAGCTTTTACGACAAAACAATGGAACTTTGAATGTGCACTAATTCTCTGAAAAGGGTAACTTAGCATCGTACAATTAAATAATTATGGAAAATAACTGATCAGAATGATAGATTGACAGGCAGTAAAACATAGAGGTCAATATCATTAACTCCAGAGCTGGTCTATGTGTGTTTGAATCTCAGCTCTGAGTTTTACTAGTTTATAACTCTGGCTCCCTCAGATTCCCTGCTTTGCTAGGACTTCCAGCTGCTATACCCATGGTTACAATTTGTTACAGTGAAAAGATACCGACTGAAATCAGCGGAAGTAAAAAGCACATGGGTCTCTCCTGCATAGGACGGGCACAAGCTTCCACTCGTCCTCTCCCAGTTTTGTTGTAAGAAGGGTGAATAGTTCTCCCAGAAATGATGAGTGACAAACATATGGAATATTATCAATCAGGGAAGCTCATGCAGCATTGGTGTCCAGAGATTGCATATTGTGCTCATGTGGCTGCCCTTAGTTACTTGGTCTCCAGACTCTCCAGGGGTCAAATTGGCACAGCAAGGGCCAAGTCCCCATCATAAATCAGACTGTTAGCATGAACTGATTGCATGGACCCAGTCCCAGGTGTACAGTCACCCTTATCAGGCAGGATATTCTGAGGATGGAGAGGTTATCTCTCAGGAGTTGGTCAGGGACCAGTTGACTCTTTGGATTCTTTGGTTTGAGCACCCCAAATCTGCTGAGTTAAACTTTTACTGCAGAAATAAATAAATAATCTAGAGACACTGCTTGTGGGAATTTAAAACAATATCACTCTGGGAAACTTTTTGAAGTTTCTAAAAAAACTAAAGCTACACCTATGCTGTGACCAAAATATTATACTCATAGGTATTTACCAAGGATAAATAAATGCATATATCCATGTAATACTTCATAAGAAGATCCATAGCAGTTTTATTTATCACATTAAAAGTGGAAACAGAATAATAAGTAATCAAATTATGGTACATTCACACAATGGAACATTACTCAAAAATTAAAAGGAATACACTTATATACCTAAAAGTATTGAATAAATCTTTAAAATATGCTTTTGGTCAAAATAAGATAAACACAAAAACTGCAGCCTATAAAATTTCTTGAATATGAAGTTCAATAACTGACCAAGTGTACCTAATGTTATAGATGTCAGAATAATGGTCAAATAATTGGGGGGAGATATTGGCAGCAGGAACTTTCTGAATTGTTGAAAATACGATATTTTGACATAGAAGGCAGTTATACAGATACAGACTTGAAAAATTCATTGAGCCAAACAATATTTTTGCATTTGACTATATGTACATTTTTCTTTAAATTAAAAATTGCTTATACTTTTAAGTTGTCAGAAGTTCCTACCACATGGTATGCTCTAAAATAGTACATTTGAATGAATGAACAAATAAATGAATCCTTATCTTGTTTCTTGGCTCCGTTCCCATACTCATTCTGAAAGTAAATTTGTCTATCTTGTTAAATTATCCATAGAAAGAGAATGCAGTGAGCAGAAGGAACAGGCAGAGTAGTTCCCTTGATTATTTTGTTTTGATTATAATTGAATATGTTGTCATTCTTGCACTTATAGGTCAGTAACGGAATCCAATATCTAAGAGCTGCACTACCACTGGATATATTAGTAACTTTATTGTAAGTAAAGAAAGATGAAAATTAGACCTTGAAATACAGGGACCTCTGTAGGACTTTCTCACCTGTGTAATATAGTTGTCTGGGTAATCTGTCAGCCTTTGTAAGGCTAAAAACAAAAACAAAACAAAACAAAACCTAAAATCCCCACATCATCCAGTTTCCTTAAACGCCTCTATCAAACTGCATGTTATATTAACTTCTTGAAAACTCTGGGTTATTGTGAGCCCTTTGGGTGGTATTGTGTGATATGATTGTTCATAGCACCATAGACTGTTGGGTCTAGAAGAGATCTTAGTAGCCATCTTGTGCAATCCCTCCATTTTCAAGGTGAGGAAACTAGAATTTTTTTTTTTCTAGAGATTCAAGGACTTTGGGCTCTTGGTGGATTTGTTAAGCTATGAACTATCTCTGAATTTCCTGCCCCATGACTTGTTTTTACATGAGGCCAATAAATTCCCATGTGTCTACTAACCCATTGTTATTAAAAAAAAAATGTTTTCCTTGCCACCAGGAATATTTCTAACTAATGTAAAACCCCTAACACATTGTCTACTATAGCCTCATCCTTTTACAAAGGCAGCATTTGAAAGCCTAGAGAAATTAATTTCCTGAATGATACCTGACTTTTCACCATCAATACTTTAGCAACAGTGGTGAAGTATCTTTAAACTATTGGAAGAAAAGAACTTGGGACTTAGAATTTACATTTAACTAAGAACCCACCTAAACAAAAGAATGTAATATGATTCCTATGCATGCAAAGGTTTTTGGGAGTTTGACCACATTAAGCTCTTCGAAAGACCCTAATAAGATAAAGCATAAATCTGGAAATTAACAATAAAGTATATGAAATATAAGTAAACAAAGATTTCAATAAGGTATAGTATGTCCTCAATAAGGAATTCCTTCTAAAAATATTTCTAATAACCTGGAAACCTAAGAGTGACGGTGGGAGATGAGAGCTACTCCGAGAGAAATATACATATTGCTAAATTTTGGGCATTGAAAGAAAATATAATTTAAGTGTGAATATCACTAAGTTGGGATTAAATTTCTCTAATAGAAGGTGGAAAGAAGTAATACTAAAAGCAAAAAGAGCTTAGTAACTGGAAAACAGAAAATTAAGGCACACAAATAAATCATGATATTTACATTTACACACCTATATTCAGGGTGGAGCAAAAGTAGGTTTACAGTTGTGAGTATGTGAAACACAAAGTTTATTCTTGTATTATTATTTATTGTATTCTTTTCCATATGAGCAATTGTAGACCCACTTTTGCCCAACCCTGTATTATATACTATATGCTAAATGTAAAATAAATTTTAATAAATAAAAACTGGTTAAACTCATTGGTTAAAGATTGCAATACTCTGACTGTTTTAGGTAACAAGAGCAAAAAACCCCAGCAACAATAAACATATAATAAACTTATATTTCATCACTGATGTCTGTAGGAGGCATTCTTTTTTTTTGGTAAAAGACATTCTTAATGGACAGACAGGGGTGAAAAACAAAGTTAATGTAAAAAGATGAGGCAAATGTAAACAGGAAGGAACACAGAGTAGTGATTTTAGTATAGCACAAGGTAGATTTTATGGCAAAAGCATAATCAGTGACAAAGAGGAATGCTGTTTACTATGAAAAACAGTAACAGATCCAGAAGATAGAACAATCAGCACAGACATGCAAATAACTACACACACACACGCACACACACACATGTGTGTGTGTGTGCGTGTGTGTGTGTGTGTTCAAAATATGTTAAACAACAAGTGATAGATTAACTTAGTGATTAATTGTGTAGGTGGAGATTTTAACACACCCCTCTCAGAAACTGGTAGAAAGAAGAGACAAAAATAAGCAAGATCATAGATTTGTATGAGTTGATTAGTGAATATAATACAGAGATATGTAGAGAACTTTCTATAGTTATTTGAACAGTCACAAAAAATCTATCATGTACTAGATCACAAATCTATCTTTAAACATTTCTTAACATTTTCCCACAAGTATCTCTTATACACAATATATATAAAGTTAGAAATGAATATCCAAAAGGGTATAATTTTAAGTCATTTATGTCTTTAAACCAATAAAGTACTTACAGAAAACCCATGTTAAAGAAGATATATAATAAATGACAAAATACTTAGAGGTAGATGACAATGAAACAATACATACCATGTGTGAGACATTAATAGATACATATGTATTTTTTAATTCATTGATAAGAAAGCTAGAAAGACCAAAAATACATGAGCTAACTTAAAATCTAGAAATAATGAGCAGAAAAGTCTTAGACTTCCAGCAATAGGGCCCTCCAAGTGTTCTAAAAATAGCTCAGCTGCCTTAAAAATACAGATGTTGGCTAATTTACAACACATTTATTTTAAGTGCATTTCTGGGTGCACAAGAAAGTCTGGGAAACCTGCAAGGGCCCAGGATAATAGAGGGAAAGAGGTCTGAAACTACATAGAACGCTGCCTGAGAACTTGCACAAACCTGCCCCTCTAGCATCTAAGCCAATATCAGGAACCCCAAATTTGGAGTGTTATTCCTGTCTGAGAGAATTAGAGGTAACCAAGTCAATAAGTTCCTTAGAAGTCAATCCCAAACTATGAATTCTTGTGCAGGAATTTAAGGAATGATTGCCAGAGAAAGCTAGTAAAGAGTGCAGAACACAGGAGAGGAAAGTGGGGGAAGCCAAGTAAAGGTGTAATTAATCTCAGGCAGAGTTCATGCTTTGATCTGGCTCACATATTTAAAAGATGAGTCTGTTCATGGTATGAAAAATATTCTGGCGGTAGAGTGAGAGTGGAAGCTTGGGAGACCAATTGGATGGCTCTTGAAGTCGTGAAGGAGAGAGAAAATAGGGGAGATGAGCAATTAGACAACTTTTTATGGCTAATTTGGATGTGGAATGTGGGAGAAAAAGAAAAGTCACAGAGAATTCCAAAGTTTTGTGCCTTAGATATTGGGTGCTTGGTGCCTTTTCCAGAGATGAGCAATGACATGGGAGTTGTGAAATGGTTCAGAGTTGAGCTTGAGATGCCTTATTACATACACAACTGGAAATACTGAGCAAGCAGATGGCAATGGAAGTCTAGATTTCAGGGCAAGATAAAAGGTGAACCTAAATTTGGGAGTGATTGGCTTACTGCAATAATTGGTCCCAATGACATGACATAGAGAGTTTACATAGAGAAACAGTCCAGCTGGAGACACACTGACATCTAGAGTTTGGCAAGAGAAGGGAAATCTGACCGAAGAATTTTAAAGAGAGTCAAGAAAATGTTATTAGTAGAAAAAGTAACACCAATGTCTACTTTGAGGACAGAGATATTCCAAAAGTCAAATTTGCTTAAGGAAGAACAGAAAGCCTAGACTCCTAATAACATGCAAGTTTCAAGGAACTGCAAGATGATTTTCAGCTTCCACAAAAGATGCGTGGGGTCACTGCTTCTGAGAACCTGTACCTCTTACTACACCCTGCTCTTCGCTGACTGGTTACCGATGGTAAAGACATGTATCTTGTTTTTCAAAGCTTATTCATGTTTCATCCCATTTTATGTTCATAGCAACTCTTACTCAGGATACATGATAAAATTTTAATAGCCATTTTGTAGATCAGAGAGTTGAGGTTCAGTAGGTGAAGTGGTTTCTGCAAAGTCACATCACGAATTAATGCAACTAAGGTCTCTTGAATCCTACTTCTATTTGCATTGTACTTATTCAAGCATTTAAAAATTATTCTCACTATGTTTTTTTTTTATCATGAAGAGCATTTTATATGGTAAATTACATATACATAGGACCAAAAAAATGCCAAGGGAATATCTTCAGTATTCATCCATTCCATATAACTATCCACAGATTTATCAATCCATTCATCAATTCAATAAATAATTTGAACACCTTCCATGTGCCCCAGACACCCTGTTACATGGATATAAAAAGATGAGGAAGAGGACACTTGCCCTCAAGATGGTTTTATCTCAGGGGTATTTTCACACTTTTACTCAATATGCAATAATGGTCATTTCTTATACTTTTCTGTGATTCGTTAGTGTCTAAGTTGAGATAAGTGTTCAGATTTCATCATGGGCTTTAACTTCTCCAGAGTAACAAGTTCTTACTTATGGGGAGAGAGGTTTATGTTCTATTTTCCCATTTGAAAGTACAGGTTGTAGATGCATAGGATGTTAAAAGAGACCTTGGATATCAGTAACCCAACACTTTCTGGGAAACTAGAGTCCAGAGAAGTGCAAGTGATTGGACCAAGCCACAAAGCTAATCCATGGCTTTGACAGTGAAAGGCACCCTGTTTGTTAGAGCAGTTTCTCAGATTGCAATGTTCTGGCCAAGGATGCTTTCTGGTTTCCAAAAGTTTCCAAGTTCATTTTGGAAATTCCATGAGTTTCTCACTCAAGAATTAATTTTACCAAACCAGATGGCATTGTTGGCAAGAATGGGGTGTTGCAATCCAATTTTTTCTTCTTCTTTAGGCTTCATATCCCTATCTACATAATGAGCACAATCAGAGAAGAAGCTTACATTTTATTATAGAATTCAGATGATCGATGTTGATTATTTGAGATTTTAGTCAGACACTGTCATGCTTGAGAGAATAATGTATTAGTCTCTTAGATAGCAGGCATATTTTCCCTTTTTTAGCTTGAGTATGAAGTCCCTTATTAATAATACAGAGTATTACATTAATCTTCTTAATCTCATCTGAAAACCAAATTACTAATGTGAAGCTACCAGCAATATTTTTTTAGGCTTATTATGGTAATCCCAGTGTCTCAATGAAAACAACAAAGGTTTGGGTTTCTTTCTTTTTTTAAGACTAGTTTATTGATTTTTAGAGAAAGAGGAAGGGAGAGGGAGAGAGAGAGAAACATTGGTGTGAGAATGTAACATCCTTTGGCTGCCTCCTGTACATCCACTACCGTGGATCGAGCCCACAACCTGGGCATGCATCCCAATCAGGAATCGAACCAGCAACCTTTCAGTGCATGGGATGACACCCAACCAACTGAGCCACACCGGCCAGAAAGTCTTACCCTTGCAAAAAGTCTGCTACACATTTGGGCCTCTCTCTAGGGTAGATGCTTCTTGTGTTATAGCTCAGCATAGAATCTCCAAAACAAGCCACACCTCCACAGCCATTTCTGATGAAGGTTTAAGTATCAACAACTGAATTTTTCCACATGGAAGTGCCATGTGTCACACTTGTTTGCACAGCCATACCCAAAATTTGAGGGGAGCAATAGTGACATCAATTACAATTATGCTTGTTTAGCTTAATGGAGAGATCTTTTAAAAGAAGCAATTAATTAATGTTCACATTTTTTTGCCCTCTTAAGCAACACTTGGTGATTGAGACCATCAATGCAAAATCAAGGTCACAGAGTCAACCCAGAGGCATTTGAGCCTATCACTGTGAAAAGTAAGTTATTCTTCAGATGTTACTTTTTTTTTTTTAAGTAGTCTCACAATCACACTAAAAGTTGGTGTCATTATTGCTGTCTTATAAATGAAGAAACGAAGGGTCTATGATTTGTTCAGGGTTATATAACAAGCTTAACAATGGGCAAGACTTTTTTAAAGCAAAAAAAAAAAATCCCTAGTAATTTGTATAATACCATTCTTATAACCTAAACATTAAATAACAAGCATAACACTCATACAGAAAAAAAAAGTAGTCTTGCCTTTTGCTTCCTAAGAAAATGTTTAGCTTCTTTCCAAAGAACCCCTCAAAACAAGTAGGAATGCTAGAGCCACTCAGTTCTTAAACTTTTTATAGCATTTATTGTTGGTGCTGACTTATGGTACTAACTCCTATATTGTCCTGACAAATATCTTGCACTGTTATCTGAAATTGTACTTCACACCATTCTGACAGTGGAAACCATATCTGTTTTTATCCTGTGTTCTCATTAATAATGAACAAAGTAGCTGGCACATACAAGATGCTTCATAAATTTACTTTTTAAGGGATTGTTTCTGCAGCTTTGAAAGGAACAACAGTACTGAAAAAAGATGCATTGTAAGAATATTAAAATGACTGATATGGCACATTTGTTGATCTTCCCTTTATTTTTGCATTATGCACATCATTACTTAGAATTTTAAATGTTCTTTCTCAGCAGGATGCTTATTATTTAATCATGGAAAACAGAAAGGGAAAATGGGAGCTGGGGAAGACTTCACCCTGGAAATACTCCTCTTGAGCCCAGGTGGTACTTAATTTTCATCTGCGGAGATGTGAGAGCATTCAGGTTGGAACAATATTTGAGTTGCTTGTCAGGCCTGTTAGATAAGCTGGCATAAATCTCATTTTGCATTGGCATTCTTCAACTAAGATTTAACAGTCTAAAAATTCAGGTAGATGCTGCCAAAAACACCACAAAACCTGAAGGCTTGGAATGTCTTCAAGGAAGGACGAACAGGAGTGACAATTAATTTCCTTGAAGGTCACAGTCTAAGAACGATGCAGTGTCTTTAGAATTTTGACAACTTGGCTGCCCTGAAGAGTCCCCCAAAGTATTGCTAGCAAATACTGAATCGTGCTTCTCAGAAGAGAACTTGCTTTAGAAAATTTAATAGAATGGATTTTTGGCTTAAAAGTAGTTTCTTTCCCCCTCCTCCGCTACCCTTTTGGATAATCTAGATAACAGAGTGATTCAGGGTGTTGAAGGTACACTGGAGAAAGCAAATCCTTTAGAAAGAGGTCATGAATAAAAGTAACGTATGAGAGGACAATAACCTAATCTTCCTCAACTCCATTTTCTGCTCTAGCCATGCCTCAATTTTTTTTTTCACTTTTTCTTCCCTCTAGCCCCAAACGATCACCTCCTCCTCTATAAAAATTAGACTGTTCTTTCCTTTTTTGCATTAATTCCCATTTATCAGTGAGATATCAACCAATGCTACATGGGAGATTTCTCCTAATCCTTGATCCCAAAGGTACCCTTGATATTGAAGGAAAAGCTAATTGACATGAGTGTTGTATTTACTTATCCTGAGGCATGAATGACTGACAAGGCATCACACAGAGGAGTTTTCTTGTAAGAAGTGAGGTAGGTAGCGAGATAATATATACCAAGTGCCAAATATGTGTCAGTAGCCAATGTCTTCCTTGGACGCATCCATTCTCCTGTAGCCTAGGATGTCTGGGTCAAAACTGGAAACTCAATCTGCAACTGGTCTGGAAAGCACCCCTCTTAAAATATTTTTATCCTAGAGGTTTCCATAAATGGGGTGTCATGTGAGCACATACTTAGAAGTGATGTTAGTGATGTTAATGAAGACTTTGTTAACTGTGGCAAGAATCAATGATCTCTTTGCTTATGATCCAGGGAAAGGTATAACAGAACTTGAGAATTTCCTTCCTCAGCAAAAGTATACCTTCTAATTCCCTAAGGAATGTAGACACCTAAAAAGGGAGTGGACCAATTTTCTCAAGCAACCCATGCCAAGGAAAAGCACTAAGTCCCTAAACCATTCTCTCAGAGATTCAAATTTAGGGAAACCAAGACTGGCCCTCACCAAAAGTTATGGAGAAGCAATAGGCCCAGGAATTAAATCATCATGAAGAAATAAAGAAATGAAAGCAGAAGCCTGGCCCCTTCCATGAATCAGTGAGGGGAACCTAGGAATGAAGTTTCTGAGGTTTGAATTAATTTCTATGGATTCCAACCCAAGTCTCCCAGGGGTAGCATGAGAAAGGGTATTGATTAATCAAATGAGCTTTAACTTCACAAGTAAATCTAGGCCAATATTGTGTAAAACTTTTTGTTTGACCATGTACGGCATGGTCTGCCCTAGAGGATGGCTGTAATAGTTATATGCACTGAAGCTTCAATGTGACTAGATTTCTTTGACCAAAGTCCTGAGCAAGTCTTCACTCTAGACCAGGATTTCTTAACCTTGTTGGTACTTTTGACATTTGGGGCTGCATAATTCTCTATTGTGGAGGCTGTTATGTGCATTGTAGGATATTTAGCAACATCCCTGGCCTCTACCCACTAGATGTCAGTAGCATCACCCTGGTGGTGACAATCAAAAATGTCTCCGAATATTTATCAAACATCCCTTCGTGGGTTTGATAACCACAGATCTAGATATTATTTCTGCAAAGATAGCTGGGGCCAAATAACCATGACCATATAGAGTCTCCGGGCCAGTGTGACACAACAGCTAATTTGGCTGAGCAAACAACAATGGTTTGGAACACCATAGAAACAGAAAGGTAAGTAACTAATTAGAAAACAATATGAAAATTGTTAAAACAGCAGGAAGACCCACAGTAGAACCACAGCACCAGGGGTGACTGATTCTGCCTTGGGGGAGAGGTAGGCAACTGAGAAGACCTGTTATTTGCAGTTTTTATTCTAATTCTTCCTGATACGTAGCTTGAAGTTTGTATCAGGCCTTGCTTATGCAATTTTCCCTGGCTTTCCCGTAGGCGGAAAAAGTAAAATAAAAATCCAGAGGAGATCACATAAGAAGGGCTTTTTCCACTTTGAATTTCTGCTGAGAGTAGAAAGGATTTTTTTCCTACTTTATTTCTCTCTTCTTTATCCCCTGAGAAATTTAAAATCCTCTTAAGCAACATGCTTGCTAGGTAATAAGAGAAAATAATCTTAATTGGCATTTTTCAGTCTGTATTTGTGGGAATGTGTATGATTGTTGCTCATTTATTTAAATCTGATGGTATTTTTAAAAAATACTTTAAAATTGATTTTAGAGAAAGAGAGTAAGGGAGAGGGGCAGAGAGAGAGAAACATCCATAAGAGAGAAACATCTATCAGCTACTCCCTGTATGCCTGCATATTGAGCCTGCAACCCAGGCATATGCCCTGACCGGGATTGAACTTTGACCTTTTGGTGCAGGGGACAATGCTCAACCAACTGAGCCACACCAGCCAGGGCTGATGGTATTTTTAATTTAGGTAATTCTTTTAGTGAATGATAATAGATGCATGCAAATTTCTTTCCCCATTGGAAGCAGTCATACCTGAAGTTATTTCAACATAGGAAAACAAATGATAGGCTGAAAAGATTGCCAGTCATTCTGGAGACAGACAAAGCCTCATTTTAATTGATAACATTAATCCTGACCCTTTAAGTGAGGGCGAGGCAGTTACCAGGTCTACAAGACAGAAATCATTTAAACACTTTAGAAGTGTTCCATCAATTGATTCCAACAACTGTCCCACGAGATGGATAGTATTAAAATCCTCACATTGTAAATGTGGGCACTGAGGCTTGGCAAGTCCCAGGTCACATAGAAATGAGCTGAAATGCTGGGATTAAATCTGGGGGGTCTATCGATGTCAAGGTCTGTGGCTTTAACCCTGACTCTATTCTGTTTCTGTCCTGGTCCCTAAATATACCTGAATGTACTCCAACATGTTTTTCTATTAGAAACTAGAGGCCCGTTGCACGAAAATTCATCCAAGAGTAGGCCTTCCTTCCCTGGGCTGCAGGTACCGGCTTCCCTCCAGCACCAGGGACCAGGGCTTCCCTCCCTATGGCTGGCCGCAGGCACTTGGGACCCGGGGCAGCTTCCCCTAGGCTGGGCCCCGGCTTTGTCAGGAAGGATGTCCAGAATGACGTCAGGTCTATCCGGTCTAATAAGCATATTAGCCTTTTATTAGTGTGTGTGTGTGTGTGTGTGTATGTGTGTGTGTGTGTGTGTATATATATATATATATATATACATATATATATATATTATATAAGACTAAAATGCAAATCGACTGAATGGTGGAACAACCAGTCACTATAACACACACTGACCACAAGGGGGCAGATGCTCAATGCAGGAGCTGCCCCCTGGTGGTCAGAGCACTCCCACAGGGGGAGCGCTGCTTAGCCGGGCTCACAACTGGCAGCAGCAGTGGCGGGAGCCTCTCCCACCTCTGCCACAGCACTAAGGACCCCTCGGGAGATGTCCCAAACTGCAAGAGGGCTCAGGCGGGGCTGAGGGACCCTCCACCCCCAGTGCACGAATGTCGTGCACTGAGCCTCTAGCAGTGGTTCTCAACCTTCTGGCCCTTTAAATACAGTTCCTCATGTTGTGACCCAACCATAAAATTATTTTCGTTGCTATTTCATAACTGTAATGTTGCTACTATTGTGAATCGTAATGTAAATATCTGATATGCAGGATGGTCTTAGGCGACCCCTGTGAAAGGGTCGTTGAACCGCCAAAGGGGTAGTGACCTACAGGTTGAGAACCGCTGCTCTAGTGTGTGTGTATATGTGTGTGTGTGTGTGTGTGTGCGTATGTGTGTGTGTGTGTGTATTTTGGAGAGGAAGGGAGGTGGGAGAAAGAAACATCAATAATAGAGAATCATGGATCGGCTGCCTCCTGCACGCCCCCTACTGGGGATGAACCCGAAACCCAGGCATGTGCCCTTTATCAGACTTGAACTCAGGACCCTTCAGTCTGCAGGCTGATGCTCTATCCACTGAGCCAAACCAGGTAGGGCACCACCAGTCACTTTTAGGACATTGTATTGCTTCTAGAAGAAAACCTTCCCCATCTAGTGGCCTGTCCCACCCAGCCATCTGCACACTGCTGTTTCAGACACTTCATGGGAATGGGACTATACACAATGGGCATTTTGTGACCGGCTGCCTCACTTGGGTGTATACCTCGGAGTGGCGGGTTGCAGGGTCCTATGTGACCGATATTAATCATTTGAGGAGCGGCCACACCATTGCCAACACTTGCTACCATCTAACTTTTGGTTCTAGCCTCCAAGGTGACCTCAGGGTCCCGCTGAAGCACTGCTCTCTAGACCAGTGGTCGGCAAACTCATGAGTCAACAGAGCCAAATATCAACAGTACAACGATTGAAATTTCTTTTGAGAGCCAAATTTTTTAAACTTAAACTATATAGGTAGGTACATTGTAGGGTACTCCTAAGGCTTAGGAAGAGCCACACTCAAGGGGACAAAGAGCCGCATGTGGCTCGCGAGCCGCAGTTTGCCGACTGTTGTGCCCAGATTTCAAAGTTCCCAAGACCCCCAGGGAGCCAGTCAGTCCGATGCAAAAGCAAAGAGTCATCTATTTCAAACCCGGGTTTGGCTCCCCCGCCACACTCACCGATGCAACGGTAAGCTCCAGTGGCCAAGAGAGAGAGAGGCCTGATGGGACAGGGGGTTTTAAAGGGGGGTGGAGTGAGGGCAGGAGAGGGGACTGTGGGCCCCACTGATTGGCCAGGCGCGAGTCGGGTCATCTCTATGGCGCGCACGTCCCTTGATTGTCATTGGTTAGTTTAAAGAAATCCTGGGCGTGGCCAGCAGGGGCCTGGGCTTCCGGGAAGAAGGCACTCTCCTGAGCACATGGCGGCCGCCCCAAAAATGGAGGACCCAGGGCAAGATGGAGGGTGCAGTCCTAGCCTCCCCCAGGGCGAGCTGAGCCCGGGCTCCAGGGGCCAGTCCGGTTGCTGGGGGTCCAGTAGATCGACCAGTTCCAGCCCAGGCAGGAAGTCCACATCCTCCGTCTCGTTCCCGGGGGCGTCAGCGATCGCCTCCTCCTCCATCTCCTCGGGCGAGGGCACGCGCCCCGCCCCGCCGCCGCTGCTGCTGCCGCGTGGGTCCGGTCCGGGGGCGGCGGGCGGGTGGCAGCCTGAGCCGGGCTCCCGCCGTGGGCTGGGGAGTCTGTGCCCGAGGCCGCCAGCAGCGTGGTCAGGCCCCGAGACGACTGGCCCTTTCACGACCACGGCTCTAGAGCAACAATCTATGCTTTTCAATTCAGTTTTAAAAGTGGAAGTTGTTTAAAATGTCTGCACAAACATCCCTATTGGTAAGTTCTTGCTGCTGAGGATCTGCTGTGACACAGCTTGCAGGGGCTAAGTCTGCCCAGGCCAACCTCACCCCCTGCTGCCTGGTCCCGTCTGGTACTGGGGAGGCCCTGGGGAGGGCGCTGGGGGCACCAGCCAACCCTCTGCGGGGCTGGCCACAGGCTGCGTTGGGCTTTGGGAGCCGAGGGAGGAAGAGCGAGGTTCAGGAGCAGCTTTGGGGCCCTGCCTGTCGTGGTGACTGTGCTGCTCCCCGCAGGCCACAGGCCGGGGTGAGCAGTGCGCGGGGAGGGGGCGTCGGGGGCGGGCTTCTTCTGTGAATGAAGCCATCGGAGCCGAGGAGCTCCTGGGTGCCTGTCTGCGGGCTCCACTGCGCCCACCGTCCTGGCTTCTACGCTTCAGAAGGCAAAGGTCCGACCAGCAAAAATGAAAACTTTAAAGAGGTGACATGGGCTCCACCTCAGAGTGGCTCAGACACGGTTCACGGTCCCACGCGGGACTGCAGACACCAGTGCATGTGGGCAGCGGCCACGTGGGCCGGCAAGGCCATCTGCAGGGCCGAGTGCAGGGAGGAGCCCGAGCTTCGTTGGGAGAGAAAGTCCACGGGGCTGAAGGCTCCCTCTTCAAACACTGATCGCTGGTCATGGTCTGGCCCAGGCGAGGCCTCTTCCTGGCCGTCCCCACGAACCCGTTGGCTCTCCTGAGTCTGTGGGGGCAGATTGTGGGGCTCCCCACTGGGCAGCACAGCCACAGCTGCAGCCCTGAAGCCGGGCTCTGGGCTCGGAGCTGAGGTCCCCAGTGCCGCAGTCCCCTGATCTGCAGCTCCCCTCCCCTCCTGCAGCCCCCCTGGCCCACAGCCTCCCTGGTCCACAGCCCCCCTGGTTCATAGCCCCCCGATCTGCAGCCCCCCCAATCTGTAGCCCACCTGATCTGTAGCCCCTAATCTGTAGCTCCCCCCAAACTGCAGCCCCCCTGATCCACAGCCCCCCTGATCTGCAGCTCTCTGATCTGCAGCCCCCTGTGCAGTGACTCTGGGCTGGTTGAGAATGCATCATTATTCCAGGCCCGAGGGTGTGCTGGCCGCTCTGGGGCTGGCAGTGCTGGGAGCCTCCGGCTGCTCAGGTCCCTGATGTTCAGTGGTGATGCATTATGGTGTTGGGGCTAATTTGCATATTTCTCTATTCTATATATATATATACACATACATACACACAATTCTATAGTGTTCAGCATTATTTCCCAAAAATCAAATACCACCGCTTTCTAAAGGAAAGGGCTATGTCTTGTTTTCCCTAAAGGATGATAGAGTTTTCACACAGACTTTGATGTCTCCCAAGGTTAGGACACACTTAGATATCCTTGGTTTAGGAAGCCGGACGCCTGCTGCAGATGGAAGAGGGAAGCTTCCCAGGTAGGTGTCATTATGTCATTTACTGCTGGCTTTAACACAGGACAAACAGCTCCCAAAAGTCAAGTTTCCTTAGCCATGAGAGATACTAAAGTAAAACCCTGTTCATGGATGTCACAGATGATCTTTCTTCATGCATAGACTGGACCACATAAGACTCTAAAACTGGGACCAGATTAGATGGATCTGAAACCATTCTTTCCTCTGAGGCTCCTCTGTGAGGAGTAGCATTAGCAGCTGCACACTGGACGAAGTAGTTGGGTGGAAGTTTATTCAAGCTTCAAAGGGTCTCACTAAATGTTCTCTACCTTCATACAAGATTTTAAAATAATCGCAGTCTTCAAAATGCACATCGCAGCCTCCAGATTTCTTCTGGTCCCTCGGGAGCTGTGTGCAGACATGCTCTGTTACAGCTGAGAAAACACATCAGATTTGCTTGTGAGCCACATTATTGACAGAGCGCTGGGAGTTCTACCCCGCCAGCCTCAGGAGTTCGAAAGCAGAGCAGAGCGAGAAAAGTAAAGTTCTTTGACGAGGGCCTTCGCTTTTCATTATTATGCCTGAAACGGTACAATTCTATTCTGCTTCTCACCAGGCGTTTACAAAACCAGGGTTGCTGCATGGCGTCTTGAAAGAGCATGTCTGTATCAGAACATAACGTGTCCCTACCTCCTGTGGCCACTCCCGAGTAATTCAAAGGCATATTTCATCCGAGTTGTCTACTGTCATTGTCACTGGGAAATTAAAAACAAAAATGTTTGGCTCCTACTGTGCTGTGTCACGAAGGGATGGTGAGTCCACTGAGAGATCATAACTTTAAAGGTGCAGGCCACCATTCCACCCTGAAAACAAGGCAAACCCAAGCGTGTTTGCTATGACTGTTCCAAGGAGCTTTTAAAGATTTTAGAGTTAAAATAAAACACCTTGGCCAGAATCAGCAGTGTGGGACCCATATCCGGAGTGTGCACCATCTGTCTTGTCTTCCAGGGAGAGCGGTCAGGTCTTCCTACGTCACATAAAATCCCACTGGAATAAACTTCTTCATTTGTCCGCGCTGTGTGGTTGTAATGGGATTTTGGGGATGATTATTGCACTGCTAGAAATCACACTTGAAAGCTACTAGGGCCAGAGATGAACTAGGATTTATACCAACATCTCTGTAGTTAAACCAGGGGGAGAAGACTCTTTGGTCTAATTCATTTTGGGAAAATTATATGCTCAGCCAACCTGGGGACTGATTCCAACTTTGGAATTAAAAGGAATTGGGTTCATATCTTAGCTCTATCCATTTCTAACAAGTTACTTAAATTCTCTGGGCCTTAGTTTCCCATCAGTCAAATGGTGGTACCTATCTTGGAAGATAGTCTTAGAAGCTAATGAAAAAGGTTAAATTGAATCATATAATTAAAGCCAACACATGGGTATCAGATACATAGCAAATGTTATAAATGGTAGTTAGGGAACATGAGTGTGACAGAAACATAGTACTCTCTAGATATTTAAACTTCTGATTTTTAGGGAGAAAAGATGCTATTTTGTTTCATCTTGGGTTTGGTAGTTGGGGAATATTTTGCTTAGAATGTAGAGAGTGAGAAGGAAGTTTGGAGGGTAATGGCTTCCAACTTTCACCCTGACTTTGAAATCAGGACAATAGTTTCATTCAACAACATTTAAAAAATGTTATCTAATTTATTGTTTTCCAGGCTCTGTGCTAGTTCTGGGAATATAGATATTAACAAGTTAGATAGCACCTTTGGCCCCATAGAACTTGATGTTTACAACGGGACACGGACATTAACCAAGCAATTACTCAAATAATTATGCACAACTGTAATAAAATGCTATCAAGGGAAAAGGCAGTGTGTTTGGAGAATATATAACAGAGAAAATCTAACCAAAAGCATAGCTTTCTACTCTTTGAAGAAAGATTCATCCCAATAGAAATGTGAAATTCTAAGTTTATCCTCAATTTGCTTTCCACAATCTTACCATTGTCCTCCTTACAAGGAACAATTTCCTTGTAGTTTTTTTTTTTTTAACATATATTCTTATTGATTTCAGAGAGGAAGGGAGAGGGAGAGAGAGATAGAAACACTAGTGATGAGGAGAATAATTGATTGGCTGCCTCCTACACGCCCCACACTGGGGATCAAGCTCAAAACCCAGGCATGTGCCCTGACCGGGAATGGAACCGTGATCTCCTGGTTCATAGGTCGACCCTCAACCACTGATTCTCACTGGCCAGGCTTTCCTTATAGTTTTTTTAACAGCTCTGTATTACTTGTCTTTGTAGTCCCAGAACTTAATAAAAGCACATTTATACTGCATTGAGAAAAAGAGCGTATTTCCTTTTTATCTAGTGTAACTTTCCCCCTGGGTACTGTCATCTACCCCAACATTCTT